>NC_071355.1:8120267-8454267 GCF_943734655.1 Sabethes cyaneus
GACAATTCCTTTGAAACAGTGAACCCCTCGTTCGCCAAGGGGCCGGATAGTTTTCAAAAAAGTTACTTTTTTAACATATCTTGACATCTTTATAATGTGATATCGCCCAAATTTGCTATGAAACAAATAAGAAAACATATGTTTCTCTAAAGGGGACACATATAGCTTTCAAATAAGGCGAAACATTCTTTGGATTTGGCCGCCATATTGGAATTTATTAGAAAATTGCCTTTTTCGCCAACCAATTTTAGTTTCAAGCTCTACCTTCAAGAGCCCCTCAAGAAATTTCACTCCATTTGAAATCCCTATGTATTCTCTTTACAGAATTGCATTATTTGTTTGGGTTCGAGTTTATTTTGGGCAAATTTAGGTAATATCGCACGATAAAGATGTCGAGGTTTGTTAAAAAAAACAACTTTTGGAGAACTGTCCGGCCTCTTGGCGAGCGAGGGGGCCTCTGTTTCTAGGTACTGAAAGTGCAATTCTCTTTTTTTTTAACTTTTTTAAACCAATCAAGTACAAAAGTTCCAATATTTGAAGATCTCATGTCAGTGGTATTGGCCCCGCTTCAACCAGAATTAGTCTTTATTCTTCCTTTGTGTCAAACTAATGTTCAAGCACTGACGAACTGACATCCCACCAAGCACCAAATCGTACATCAGTAACCGAAAATTATCGTAAATAACTCTTAACAAATTCGGAATCGTAACTAAAGATGAATAAAGTCCGCCCAAGTTGATTTTCAGTCATATATAATGATAATAGCTGAGATTCATCCGATATTCAGCACAGAATCGTATAGCAGTACGGAACGGGTCGGGCTTAATCGAATATTGTCGTATATAATTACTTATATCGATGCAATGCGTATGGTTTTTCCTCATCCATATATCGCCTCTGAAATACCACGAATATATCAATTTTGCGCATCAAATACGATTTATTAGCATGTATATATGTACGTAATGCTAATTTTTAACTTTTATATACATATAAAAATGCTAGCTGGGATGACACATAGAAGAAAATCCTTTAAAAACCATCACCCTACACATTTTGCTTGCACACTAGCACCCTCTGTTATGCATGTTGCGAGTAGCTTTTATTTGCTGGGTTTTATACTGTAGGGTTTTAACAGTTGTATGGTTTTATACTGTAAAGTCGAAGCAACTCTCGAGCGCCGCGGTGTGGTCATGCTGCGAGCTTTATGACCATGGCGGAGAAACGCTAGCAAAGGCTCTACACTGGGTTATTTCGAGGATTTGGGAGGAGGAATGGATGGAAGGAGTGGCTTGTCCCATCTACAAAAAGGGTGATCGGGTAGACTGCTGCAACTATCGTGGAATTATGCTGGTAAACGCCGCCTACAAGGTACTCTCCCAGATCCTGTTACACCGGTTGTCACCGATAGCATAAGGTTTCGTAGGGAATTATCAGGCGGGTTTCGTGGGGGCTCACGCAACTACGGACCAAATTTTTACTATCCGACAGATCTTGCAGAAATGTCGTGAGTACAACGTGCCCACGCATCACAACTTTATTGATTTCAAAGCAGCATACGATACAGTCGATCGAGATAAGCTATGGCAGATAATGCACGAACACGGTTTTCCGGACAAACTGACGCGACTGATCAGAGCTACATTGCCATTGGATCGAGTGATGTGTTTCGTACGCATCTCTGGGACACTTTCGAGTCCCTTCGAGACGCGGCGATGGGTGAGACAAGGTGACGCCCAAGCAACACAGCTTGTTATAGAATAGTATAACATTACATACATCAGAACTTCTCTATTACCAGAAAAGCGCAAAAAATTGAAGTTTAATGAAACTACAATTGAAAGAAGTATGAATCAGGTTATTTCATACCATTTTAAAATGTTATTATAGCATAAGCTACTACTTGTTCTTCCAGTAGTTTAAATTTAGTAATGGAGACGTAATAAAAACTTCGTGTTGACATGTTGACAAAAACAAACATTATTCATTTGATATGAGCTGTCAAATAAATTCATGTTATCACCAAACATCTCAAAACCTTAATAATAACGACACATGTTTTCAAAGTACGCTTATAGTACTCTTAAACGACTACTTTCCATGAAGATTATTTTCTAACTTGTTTTGTGTGTTACTTGGGCGGTTTATCCTGCATGCTGTTCAACATCGCTCTTGAGGGGGTGATCCGACGAGCGGGCATCGAAACAAGCGGCACGATTTTTACCAAGGATAGCCAACTTCCAGGCTTTGCAGATGACTTCGATATCATAGCCAGAAACTTTGCGAGGGCGGAGGCAATCTACGCTAGACTGAAAGCGGAGTTTATGAGAATTGGGCTAAAAATAAATGCGTCGAAGACCAAATACATGAAAGTAAGAGGTTCAAAGGAAACAAACGCGCGTCTCCCACGGACGGTAACCGTTGACGGCGGCGAACTAGAAGTAGTAGAGGAGTTCGTGTATTAGGGATCGCTGGTGACCGCGAACAACACTAGTAAGGAGATCCAGAGGCGCATCCAACCGGGAAATCGGGCCTACTTTGCCTTTCATAAAACGCTACGATTAGGAAGCATACGCCGCCGCACGAAGGTAACAATGTACAAAACCCTTATTAGACCGGTAGCTCTTTATGGACTTGAAGCCGTGACGCTGCTCACGGAGGACATACGCGCCCTTGCCATGTTCTAGCGGAAAGTGCTGCGGGCGATATTTGGCGGAGTACAAACTGAAAGCGGAGAGTGGCGGAGGCGTATGAATCACGAGCTACAGGCACTGCTTGGAGAGACTCCCATCGTACATCTAGCGAAAGTTAGCAGGTTACGGTGGGCCGGACACGTCGTAAGGATGCCGGACGACAGTGCGACGAAAATAGTCATCTTCAACAACCCCACCGGCACCAGGAACAGGGGGCGCAACGTGCACGATGGCTCGACCAGGTCGAAAGCGATTTGCGACTTCTGAGACGACTAGGAAATTGGCGACGAGTAGCCCAAGACCGATTTGAATGGAGACGAGTGCTTGAAACAGCATGAGCCACCCCGGCTCTATGCTGAAGAAGAAGAACCCTTCTAAACTCTTATAAATTTACCATACATGTGTAGTAGTAATACGCCATATTGTGTACTACATGTGTAGTAGTAATACAATATGGCGCACAAATCAAAATAGATCTTATTAGGGTTGCTTGCTAAAGCGCAATAAATCTGTTAGTTTTTTAGAGCTATATAAACGATAATACCAATGACCAATCAGGTTTATTTCTGTTATTATGAAGAATATTAGAGTTCGACACCGATATCATCTTTTTATACAGCCTCGCATAAAAAGATGATTCCGGTGTTGCCATATTCTAACAAAGTTCACACAAACTGTTTTTTAGAAAGAAAGTTATCAATCAGTTTTCCTGTCACAGGAAGTTACTAAAATGATTCTGCTAGAAATCGAGATGAACTAACTGAATATATTTAATTTGTTAAAACAACCAGCGTTCGAAAAATTTCAACTGCGGGTGGATTTTATCCTCCTAGCGTATCAATATGCACGATAAAATTTAACGCGCATGTGTTGCCAATCAACGGAGACTACTGAAAATTGATTATAAATCTCGGATGTATTTTTAAGTCTGTCAACAGTTCACTGCGGCATAAAAGATCTCTGTCATCTGCTTAGAAACCAGCCCAAATTGTTCCAATCCACAATTCGGGTAATCGTGTCTCCAATTACCCTGGAGTCTCACAATTCTGTTGTACCCTACTCAGATTAAAGAAATAGTTCACAGCACGCTAATTCGCAGTTGTAGTAACCACATATAAGACCCAGCAGCACCCAGTCTGGAGCACACTGGGGCACGTGCTCCACCTTCTATATGTGTAACAATATTCTCAATTCAACAGCCCGCTTTGCAATTCTGAGCGATAAGAAAATTAATGGATTCACCCCGAAGTTTAACTTTAATTTCAAGTGAATTTAATGTCCCATTTTAAATTCAATGTCAAATCTAGCTTAGTTGCATATTCATCTCAGATTTCAGATCCAATTTCAAATGCAATTTAATGTCCAGTTTTAAGGAAGAATTCAAGTATAGTTGCAAGTGCAATTTGAAGTTCAATTAAGGTCCGATTTCAATATCTGATTTTGAAGAGAATTTTTAGTCTAATTTAATTTCAATTTTAATCACTGATATCAATCCAGTTTAACGTCCCATTTTTAGTCCGATTTCAAGTCAAATTTAGTTCCAATTTGATCTTCAATTTTAATTTAATACTCGATTTTACGTCCAATTTGAAGTCTAATTTTCCACTAAACCTACCGTGAAGGGGTCGTTTGGCCCCTTGCTCTTTTGGCTCATTTTCACAGCGTTATAGTACTATTCCGTTTAATAATTTTTATTAGAGAAAATATTAAAAACATAATGCAAAGCTTGTTGCTTTACTATCTATCATTTTATCGAGAAAAATATTACCGTTAATCGATCGACAACCGCGGTAATTTCGGTCTGTCAGCAAAACATATTCGTGGAGTTCAGTCGGAATGTTTAGTGTTAAAGGGTAATTTGAATTTCGGTTGAGGTCCAATTTCAATGTCCCATTTTAAAGCGAATTTCTAGTTCAATTTAATTTCAATTTCTCCACCTATTTGAAGTGCAATTTTGAGTCCCATTGTTGTCCAATTTGAAGTCCAATTTCAAATCAAATTTGAAGTTCAATTTCAAAATCCAGTTTAAGTCCGATCACATTCAATTGAATGTCCCATTTTAAGTCCAACCCGAGTTTAATTCAATTCCAATTCTCCTTGAATTCTCCCGATTGAGCTCCGATTGTCCAATTAATGTATCATATTAAGTCCAATTCCAAGAATGATTTAGTTCTGTTTTCACCTCCGACCACCTCCGGACTTCAACCAAGCTCAAGTGTAATTTAAAGTCTAATATTGAGGGCCATTCGAAGTCCAATTGTGGTCCTATTTCAAAGTTCCATTTTAAAGCCATTGTGTAGTGTAGTTAAATTTCAATTTTACAGTCGGTGGTATGTCAAGTCCAATTTCAAATGCAATTTAAAGTCCCAAAAAGCTAAACCTGGCGTTTAAACCATCTTTAGGACATTACCATTCTTCAGACAGACTTCTTCGACAGACTCCGCAGCCGGCTGTTAGTGTACAGGACAATCACGGGGCTAGTGCAACGATCCTACGGACTCGGACGCCGCCCAGCCGAGATTCGAACATACGACCAACTTCGATTCCCACTTTCAAGTCTGGTTTAATATCTACTCCGATTTGAAGTACAATATCAAGACTAATTCGAGGTGAAATTTCAAGTTCTTATTTTTATGGCATATTTTAATCCAATTTCGACTCCGTTTCAAAGTCTAATTTCAAGTCCAATTTTATATTCGATATCTAGGTAAATTTCAAGTCAACTTCAATTCTAATTTTAAGTCTGCTTTCAAGTTCATTTCCAAATCCAACCATAAGTTCAATTTAATGTCCTACTTTAAGTCCAATTTCAAATCTAATTTAAAGGACAATTTGAATTCCACTTGAGGTCCAATTTCAATGTCCCATTTTAAAGCGAATTTTTAGTCTAATTTAATCTTAATTTCACCACCGATTTCAAGTACAATTTCAAGTTCCATTGAGGGCCAATTTGAAGTCTAATTTCAAATCAAATTTGAAGCTCAACGTTCAAAACCCGAGTAAGTCCAATCATATCCAATTTAATGTCCCATTTAAAGTCCAATCCGGTCCAATTTCTACTCCGATTTGAAATGCAAATGTATCAAGACTAATTTAAAGTAGAATTCGATTCAAAATTCTATTACAAGTCTTATTAACTTTCAATTCAGGTTCTGTGTGAAGTCCAATTTTCAGTTCAATTCTGGTTTTGGTTTTTACTTATTCCACCCGACGTACCCCAAGGAAGCGTATTCGGACCGTTGCTCGTTAATATCTTCGTTGACGACCTGTGTGCACCTAAATGCGTGCATGTCATTTCCTGTAGTGTCGTTCTCTGACGGTTTTAATATTAATCCGCATATATTCTCCACACAAAAACAATATTTTAAAAATTTTCTAGGAATTGGAATGTCATTTTTTCGGCAATTATTTAGCATTTTACACCGTCGTGTAAAATTTTGTGAACAAATTTTTTAACCGATATTTTTCCTGGATTACTGAGAAAATTTTCTACGTTTACATTTACGCAAATCATTACATAGAACAACAAATTGAAGGTGGGTCTCGTGGCGAGACTCATCAGTGTTTACAATATACTATTATTTTTGAAACATCAATGGGTCTTATCAGTAAATTGCATTCTTAATATCACATTACTCCACAATCTAATGACCTAATGGAAAGCTTTTAACGCTTAAAGTGGTCTTGATTATAAAAAAAAAGCAACCTAAGTTGGCTCAACTACAGTTTATCGACAATGCTGGCACAGTTCGCATTGCTTGCTTTCCTACCAGCAACGCTGGCTTTCGTCAGTTTCGATAGCATCGAAACTGACATATCGGATCTAGTCTACAGCACGTTGGCCGTGGTATGTCCTGGCAAAACTCGAATTGATTTCTATTCCTTTGAGGGATCTTCAACCCCTTTGGATGTGTCCGTATTAGAACGACTGGTGAAACCCAATAATTTCTCGAAACGCATTTTACGCAGCAATGCGAAAATCACGCATAACCTCCACCGATGGGATTGCATTGTTCTGCTCAACGATGATCCAGTAATTTCCCGCAATTTGGAAGTACACCGTAAAATTGTTTTACTACGAACGATGGATCTACAACGAAATAGTTCCGAGTGCGATAGCACTCGAATCTACATTCTCCTAGATGATCCACTGCATCCCGTTCACTATCGGAACTGCTTCGATCGCCGCTGGTACCGGTGGTCAGCACTAGGCTCAGACCCTGCGGTGGATGCCCAGAAAAACTTGCACGGTTTGCGAATCGAAAGCAGATACCCGGAGGCAGTCGATCATTACCTTCTCGGAACGGTCGCAACTCGCGCCAACGGATCATACGACACTGAATTTTACAGCTCATCAAATGCATCTAGTGTTTGGGAATTTGTGCCAGACCTGATGTTCATAGAACCGGACGTGACTTACGTGTTTCTGCATCGTTCTCGATTCTTTCGTTTTGCTGTTCCTCCGAGTGAGCAGAGACCCTTGGTATCCGCACTAACCGATCCATTTGATCGGTACATTTGGATAGGATACATTATCACCATCATTTTGCTTGTGCTGCTCCGTGCAGCAATGTATCGAAGCTTTTCCGCGTACGAATTGGTTTTGAATTGCGCTGAAATTTTGAGGGTTGCACTAACTGGTGCATCAATGCGATTTGGACGTGAGCTTGAGCGTTCGTTCGTCGGACTATTTCTTCTGTTGAATATCGTCCTAATCTCAGTGTACCAATCGATGGTTATTTCGTTTTTGCTACAATCTCGACATTACTCAGAACTGGACACATTCGAGCAGATAAAACGCAGCTGCTGCTTTAAGGGTTTTTACACGCTAGTCTTTTTTGAGGGCACAGAGCTATGTGGTGAATCTACCTACGATAGATTATTCTGTAATGCGATACCGAGTATTTTCCCGATAAAGAACTTTCCGTTGGAGAATTTCCGGCTGGCAAAGGAAGAGTTCGGCCACTTTCCAACGCTGGCAGCAAACGTAGGTCTTCAGTCGACGTTCGAGCTGGTCAAATACTACGCTGACGCGTTCGCCGAGACGGATCTCTATCGCTACTATCTGCTCGGACAGAAGCTGCAGGACGACAAAGCTCGCTACCAACAGGCGAATCACAGTCAGGAAGCTGTTCCGATCACGGTGGACGACCTGTCCCTCGTGTGGAGGGTTCTAGCAACGGGAGAGGCCATCGGTTGTATTGCGTTTGCGATGGAATGCCTCCTGGTTAGGTTTAAGCGCATTCGCTGGTCTGCTTTCAGGGCGCGATTCAGTCGATTCGGTTCGCATCGTCGTGTGGGACCGATGTATTAAGGAAAATTCTGTATGATTATAGTTAAAAAAACAAGTATAATTACTCATACTGGAATAGTTTTTGGTAAATAAAATATAAACAATTACTCAATCTAATAATATAAGAGCCTTATTCGGTCTGCAATTCAATGTTGTGTGCAATTTTAATAAAATACTTGAATGATATCCAACCATCAAGGTTTGTAACTTAGGGTAAACGCTCCATTAATGTCGCAGTTATATCTTATTAATTAATGCATATACAAAACTCAAAAACAGTCTTCAGCAAAAATACTCGTCTTTTATGTACAAAATATTTTCTAGAACATCACATTGAGCTGTCTGTTGAAATAAACATCTTATAAGAAGAAATGTGATTATAGGGGTCGTTTTTAAACAAAGGTCTATTACTGAAAATGGATAAAAGGTAGAAGTTTCATATCTTCAGAAAAATTACTTGAAACTGGTTTATTTTTAATATTTTGAAACCAAAAAGGTGAAAAAAAGTTTACTCAAAAAGTTATTACTTAAATTGTTGTTTCAGTAACGCTTAAATGTTGGACGACTCTTCAAAATATGCATCAATTTTTTATTCAAAAAGTTTCCGAAGACCACATTGAACTGAGACATGCCGTTTAACCGCAAATATTTTTGTCCCGAAATTTTAATTTTAATTTAATTATAGGAGCATCAAAATCAGATAAAGGAACATTAGTGCAACAATTGGTGCAATATAATTGTAACGGATTTTGTTTTCTTTATAAAGCTAGAACGTTCGTAATGGTCATGACTAGCGACAATTATATTGTTTGATTAATTAATATTCAACAAACATTAATTGAAGCATATATCTCAGTAACCACGAAAACATTGTGGTAAGCTGCGACATTAATGGAGCATTTACCATAAGTTACAAACCTTGATGGTTCGATATCATTCAAGTATTTTATTGAAATTGCACACAACATTGAATTGCAGACCGAATAAGGCTCTTATATTATTAGATTGAGTGATTGTTTATATTTTATTTACCAAATACTATTCGAGTATGAGTAATTATACTTGTTTTTTAACTGTAATCATACAGAATTTTCCTTAATACATCGGTCCTACACGACGAAACGAACCGAATCGACTGAATCGCGCCCTGAAAGCCGACCAGCGAATGCGCTGAAACCCAGCCAGGAGGCACTCCATCGCAAACGCAATACAACCGATGGCCTCTCCCGTTGCTAGAACCCTCCACACGAGCGACAGATCGGCCACCGTGATCGGAACAGCTTCCTGACTGTGATTCGCCTGTTGGTAGCGGGCTTTGTCGTCCTGCAGCTTCTGTCCGAGCAGATAGTAGCGATAGAGATCCGCCTCGGCGAACGCGTCAGCGTAGTATTTGACCAGCTCGAACGTCGACTGAAGACCTATGTTTGTTGCCAGCGTTGGAAAGTGGCCGAACTCTTCCTTTGCAAGCCGGAAATTCTCCAATGGAAAGTTCTTTATCGGGAAAATACTCGGTATCGCATGACAGACTAATCTATCGTAGGATTCTCCACATAGCTCTGTGCCCTCAAAAAAGTCTAGCGCGAAAAACCCCTTAAAGCAGCAGCTGCGTGATATCTGCTCGAAAGTGTTCAGTTCTGAGTAATGTCGAGATTGTAGCAAAAACGAAATAACCATCGATTGATACACTGAGATTAGGACGATATTCAACAGAAGAAATAGTCCGATAAATGAACGCTCGAGCTCACGTCCAAATCGCATTGATGCACCAGTTAGTGCAACCCTCAAAATTTCAGCGCAATTCAAAACCAATTCGTACGCGGAAAAGCTTCGATACATTGCTGCACGGAGCAGCACGAGCAAAATGATGGTGATAATGTATCCTATCCAAATGTACCGATCAAACGGATCGGTTAGTGCGGATACCAATGGTCTCTGCTCACTCGGAGGAACAGCAAAACGAAAGAATCGAGAACGATGCAGGAACACGTAAGTCACGTCCGGTTCTATGAACATCAGGTCTGGCACAAATTCCCAAACACTAGATGCATTGGATGAGCTGTAAAATTCAGTGTCGTACGATCCGTTGGCGCGAGTTGCGACCGTTCCGAGAAGATAATGATCGACTGCCTCCGGGTATCTGCTTTCGATTCGCAAACCGTGCAAGTTTTTCTGGGCATCCACCGCAGGGTCTGAGCCTAGTGCTGACCACCGGTACCAGCGGCGATCGAAGCAGTTCCGATAGTGAACGGGATGCAGTTGATCATCTAGGAGAATATAGATTCGAGTGCTGTCGCACTCGGAACTATTTCGTTGTAGGTCCATTGTTCGTAGTAAAACAATTTTACGGTGTACTTTCAAATTGCGGGAAATTACTGGATCATCGTTGAGCAGAACAATGCAATCCCATCGGTGGAGGTTATGCGTGATTTTCGCATTGCTGCGTAAAATGCGTTTCGAGAAATTATCGGGTTTCACCAGTTGTTCTAATACGGACATATCCAAAGGGGTTGAAGACCCCTCAAAGGAATAGAAATTAATACGAGTTTTACCAGGACATACCACGGCTAACGTGTTGTAGACTAGATCCGATATGTTAGTTTCGATGCTATCGAAACTGACGAAAGCCAGCGTTGCTGGTAGGAAAGCTAGCAATGCGAACTGTGCCAGCATTGTCGATAAACTGTAGATGAGACGGCTCAGGTTGCTTTTTTATAATTAAGACCACTTTAAGCGTTAAAAGCTTTCCATTAGGTCATTAAATTGTGGAGTAATGTGACATTAAGACTGCAATTGACTGATAAGACCACTGGTGTTTCAAAAATAATGGTATATTGTAAACGCTGATGAGCCTCGCCACGTAGGGCTGTCGGTATTAGGCGCCTTTGGTGAAAACCGGTATTTCGGTATTGGTGTAGAAAATACCGGTAATACCGGTAAAATACCGGTATTGGCAGATTATTCGGAATCAATAGAAATGTTGGTGTTTTTCTGTTAATTTTGTTTATTTTTCAAACCTTAGTTTCAGTATTATAGCTTAGCAAAGTATATTACACTTAACACTTAACAATTTGTCTCTCTTGCTAGAACGAATTTTGTTGCCAACGCTTCCAACAATTGATAAAAAATCCGCCTTCATCGAAGTCTGATGAACGGCTCTAAACGCATCAGGAATTTTCCTTTCATTTCTGCAAATTTATAGTAGGGAATGGTATAGTAGGTAGTTGCTTGGACATTTTTTTTGCATTTTTATTCAATGCATCACTCGCAAGACTTGAAAAATATTGCAGTCTTTTCTGGCAGATCTATTAATGGCAAGACTGCTCAAAAAGCGCAGATCCCCCTATTCTGTTCTTGTTTCCTGATCCGTTATTTGAAAGTTTCGAATAAATTGGTGGCCAAGGTGTTCAAAACTAAATTGAAACACGACGTCTGGCTCATACAATAAAACATGTTTACAGCAAAAACGCTTCACTGTAGGCTGACTAGATTTTGCGGGACTAACCCAGATTTAGGCGGCTTGTGCCGGATTACCAAACGTTCCGGAAAGTGTCCCGCATTGATTAGTTTTTTATCGTGCCATTTGAATATTGAAACGCTCAGAAAACACTACAGATGAGTTCTAGGAGCTTTTCAAGAAATTCTTTATTTACGAAATTTTGTTAAAAAACAGCGCTCAACTGAAAGATTCATGTAATTTTATATTAATTCGCCACCAAACAAATAAAGGTCGAATCCCGGCTCTATGCTGCTGACGACTACGATGTTCCACCGCTGGCGACAGTCATCTCCATTCAACTCAATCTTGCGCCACTCGTTGCTAATTTCTCAAGCGTCTCAGATGTCCCCAAAAACTTTCGGTCTGATCGAGCCATCTTGCACGTTGTATCTCTCTGTTCTTGATGCTGGGAATCTCTTCAAGAAGTGCCTATAGTTCGTGATTAATACGCCTCCGCCACTCCCCACTTTCAGTTTGTGCTCTGCCAAATATCACCCGTCGCATCTTTCGCTCGAACACGGCAAGAGCGCGAATATCATCCGTGAACAGCGTCACAGCTTCTTCAAACCGTACTACTGGTCTAATGAGGGTACAGTGGCGTATGCATCTTGATCGTGGCGTTTTGCGAAGGGCAAATTAAGTCCCACTTCCTGCTAAAATGCGTTGCCGAATCTCTTTCCTATTATTGTTGTCTGCGGTCACCAGCGATCCCAAATACACGAACTTATCTATCAGTTCTAGTTCGCCGCCGTCAACGGTTATCGTCCGTGGGTGGCGCGCGTTGGTCTTCATCGATGCTCTTCTTTGCATGTATTTTCTCTTCGACGCATTTATTTTTAGCCTGATCCTCCGTAAATTGTCTCCGCCGTCCCGCATTCATGCAATAAAAACCTGGTTACTTTACTCTACTGTGCCTCAAACGGGTTCAAGAGGTTTAATTATTTGACTCACAATTTCACTTTCTTCATTGCTAGAAATCAAAGAATTTCTTCAGCATTAATACCAAGTTATTTTTCTATGAGTTTTACAATCTCATCAGCAAACCTTCTTCTTCGATACTTAAGCAGACATATTTTCGCAGCAAAATTTTAAAGGAGTTTGAAAAAAACTGGATATTAGAAAATACCGGAAATACCGGTTTTTTGCCTTCCCAAAACCGGTATTTCGGTATCCAAAAATTGGCCGGTATTACCGGTTTCGGTACTACCGGTACTACCGGTTAGACAGCCCTATCGCCACGTGACCCACGTGGTTTTTAACCTAAGAACAGTTATATCTTATTAATCAATGCAGAAAAAGCAAAACAGTCTTCAGCAAAAATTTTCCTCTTTTATGTGCAAAATGTTGTCTAGAACATCACATTGAGCTGTCTGTTGAAATGAACATGTTACAAGAAGAAATGTGATTTGAGGGGTCGTTTATAAACAAAGATCTATTGCTGAAAATAGGTAAAAGGTAGAAGTTTGATATCTTCAGAAAAAATACTTGTAATTAGTTTATCTTTAATATTTTGAAACCAAAAAGATGAAGAAAAGTTTGCTCAAAAAGTTATTACTTAAATTGTTGTTAAAGTAACACCTAAATATTGGGCGACCCCTTCAAAAGATGCATCATATTTCTATTCAAAAAGTTTCCGAAGATCACATTGAGCAAAGACATGCCATTTAACCACAGATATATTTGTCGCGAAATTTTAATTTCTGGCCCATAGTGCTGTCTTGGTCTCGGCCTCGGTCTCGGTCTTGGTCAGTTTGGGTCTCCACCGTGGTCGCGAACTTAAGCTCAGTCTGGGTCTCGGTATTGGTCTCGGTCTGTGTCTCGAATCTGAACTCAGCTTGGGCTCGGTCTTGAGTTCCGTCTTGGTCTCGGACTTAGTTTTGCTCTTGGTCTAAGTCTTGGTCTCGATTTCGGTCTTGGTCTCAGTCTGGGTATCGATCTGGGTCTCAATCTCGGTCTCGGTCTCGATCGGGGTTTCGCAATTAAACTCGGCCTTGATATCGGGCTTGCTCTCGGACTTAGTCTCGGTCTTCGTCTCCGACTTGGTGTCGGTCTAGGTTTTATTCTTAATCTCAATCTGGATCTCAGTCTGGGTCTCGAGCTCGGACTCGGACTCGATCTCGGTGTTCGTCTGCGACATGGTCTCGGTCTAGGTCTCGGTCTTGGTTTCAGTCTGGATCTCGATCGTGGTTTTGGATTTGATGTCGGCCATGATCTCGGTCTAAGGCTGGGTGTTCGTCTCAGTCTTGATCTCGCTCTTCGTCTTGGGCTTGGTCTTGGTCTGAGTCTAGGACGTGGTCTCGAACCTGAACTCGGGTTGTGGTCTCGGATCTGGGGTGACATTGCGCATCTCGTTTCGAGTGATTTTCGTTCGAGACGCCCATTTGTTTAACATGGTCGAAACGAACCAAAATCACTCGAAACGAGATGCACAACGTCACCCCTGGTCTTGAACTTAGTCTGTGCCTTGGTCTCGGTCTAGGTTTCGGACTTGAACTCGGCCTTGGACGCGGTCTTCGTCTCGAACTTAGTCTCAGTCTTGATCTCTCTCTCTTTGTCTTGACCTTGGTCTTGGCCTCAGTCTGGGTCTCCGTCGTGGTCTCGAACCTGAACTCGGCTTGGCTCGGTCTAGAAATTCGTCTTGGTCTCGGACTTAGTTTTGCTCTTGGTCTATGTCTTAATCTCGGTCTTGGTCTCGGACTCGGTGTTTGTCTCTGTCTCCGGTCTCAGTCTGGGTCTGGATCGTCGTTTCGGATTTAAACTCGGCCTTGATTTCGGTCTTGGTTTTGGTCTAGGACTCGGCCCAAGTAACAATCTGGGTTTTATTACACTCTTATGATGGCATTTAAGACCAAAATTGGTCATGACAACCGCCATAAGAGTACAATAAAACTCACATTGTTGCTTGGGGGACTTAGTCTGTGTCTTGGTCTCAGTCTTGGTCTCCGTCTTCGTCTCCGAATTGGTCTAGGTCTTAGTCTGGGTCTCCATCGTGGTTTCGGATTTAAACTCGGCCTTGATCTCGGTCTAGGTCTCAGATTCGGTCTTTGTCTCGTTCTTGGTCTCGGTCTTGGTCTTAGTCTGAGTCTCAGTCTGGGTCTCGAACGTGGTTTCGGACTTGAACTCGACTTTGATCTCGACCTTGATCTCGGAGTTCGTCTCCGACTTGATCTCGGCTTTGGTTTCTGGTTTTTTGTTTCTTGTTTCTTACTTTTTGTTTCTGGTTTATGGTTTCTTGTTCTTGTTCTTGTTCTTGTTCTTGTTCTTGTTCTTGTTCTTGTTCTTGTTCTTGTTCTTGTTCTTGTTCTTGTTCTTGTTCTTGTTCTTGTTCTTGTTCTTGCTCCATTCTAATTGGTTTCTAAAATTGTCTGTCCTCTGTCAGTATGAGTCAACGGGAAAACAGACCGCATCCCAAATCGGAGCATATTTGCGCACAAATAAATATGTTTTCTTTGTTTGCCAGCAGAAGGTGGAGATTTCGTTTCGGACAGTACCAGTTTCAGATAAAGTTTAAAACTATTTTATTCCGCTTGAAACGTGAGACAAAAAGTGGTAGGAAAGTGTTCACGAAAGAAACAATGCTGAACAATTATTCAACTGACACTAAGAGGAGGAATAAAATTAAACCATTTCGCCAGACTGACAATCTTTGATAGCGAAACAATTGTTTCAACTTGTTTGGGTATTCGCACAACCCATACTAAAAATACCCCGAAAGTTGATAGAGAAAATTCCTGAACAACTGAATTGCTAATAAACCATCGCATCCCAGTGGAAGTTACATCTGATTCAATTAAACATTTCGCACAACTGCTCCGACGAAGACGACAACGACGACGACGACGGTAGCGGCTGTCACCGTAATCATTATCATTATCATATCGTCATTTCGCCACTCTGGCGCCACCGTATGACCTGGAGCCTCGTGTCTGTCGGCTATAATAGCAGGAGACACTGACTGGCACTGACTAGGGCCGACTGACTGACTCAGAGTACGAGACGTAGACAAGAGCATTAGAATAAAAGAACAAACTCGGAATGGCAGATATAAATGGTGATGAGGTTCATTCCTTCCATGAAGTGTCAGTAAACCTCCTTTCACGGAGCTTTTCCCTTTTGCTCTTGTCGTAATTGACAAGAAAAAAAAAGAAAGAAAAACTAACCAAGACAATCGCTGGGAAAGAGATAAAGGTTACCCGAGTGAAATGAGACACTTGTTCCGTATTTCTTCTAATGATAATTGAAATTGGTTGAGCTGTTCTTTGTCTAGCTGAAGGTTTTTTTTGCTGCTACTGGAATGCTTCTGCATTTTTAATTTAATTAGCAAGCTCTAGCTAAGCTTTCACTTGGGATTGCCACCTTAATCGGAGTCTCAGCAGCAGCTGGCTGACCGATGGTTGTCTTTAAATTTTATCGTCACTATTTAAGCGTCGCGAACAAACCCGTGAAAGTAACCCTTATCTCCATGGTTTATACCCGAGTAACGGTTGCGTCACATTCACGCAAAAAAAAAAAACACTTTTATCAGCCTTCATTACCATTTCTTTTATCTCGGAGCCGTGCAGCGAACGGATCCCTCTGTACCCGTATAACAAAGCAAGTACATACTATCACATATGGTCTCACTGCAGGTTCTGACAAGAGCCGGGCACACGCAGACGAAAAGTGACCTATCAGTGGACTCATATTGCCAATGATTCCCCTGCTGTGCTATAATCGGATCGTACACCTTGCTAAAGCCCTACCGACATTCAGTTCCAGGCGCAGCAGAGCTTGCATCGTTGAAAAACGGCAACCAACGGCATCGAATGATTTCCTCTTTCTATTATCCTGTACCTATTTCAGCTTTCTTCTCCAGCATCAATTCGCATGCCAGCATATCGGAATGGACCGGCTTTGCATGGACATCGCACACAGCAGCAGCAGCAGCACTACTGGACGGAACGGACACACAGTGCCATCCGATTAGTCCCGCGGGAGGAAGTGACGCTTTATTAATAGAACCGGGCTGCTGCGCCGCTGGCCAGGGGACGACAGGGACACACTCTCCCCGCACAGTGTGCATTCGTTCCGGAAAGCTGACAGGTTTAATGTTCGCAGTGTGATTTCTCTGTTCTGGCTGCTGCTGTTGCTGCTGCAGCAGGGAAATTAGGTTTTTGTTTGTCCCAAATACTCATGTTGTGTTGTGAGTGAATTCGAAAGAGTTTCCTCTGTAATTTGTACATATCTGCATCATTTGTATGTTGTGTGTATCTGATGGAAGTTGTTATTTTTTGTTAAATAACTCTTAAATATTGCCAAATGGAAGACGGCAAAACAAGAATTACAAGGATGCCATTAAATTTTGTATGAAAAAACCAATAGCATTATTTTTCTTTATGACAATGCTTCACCACATAGGTTAGCTTTCAGGATTCAGGATTTTTATTTAAGAAAAAAAATGCTTACAAACCAGTGATATTATTGACTTTAATTTACAAATTATTAGGTTGTCAAACAATGTTATTTATTGAGCTACTGCAGAACAGACAATTGCGCTTGTCGGATTCAAACTTCCCTACTATTTGCAAAAATAGATTTTACGGACAGCCCAATTCTGCGGTTCCACACGCGATCGGAATCGACTGAATCGTGCTCTGAAAGCCGTCCAGCGAATGCTCTTAAACCCAGCCAGGAGACACTCCATCGCAAACGCGATGCAGGCAGCTGCCTCTCCTACCAATAGAATTGTCCACACGAGGGACAGGTCGGCCACCTCGATCGAATCGGCTTGCTGGCCGTGATTCGCCCGTTGGAGGCGGGCTTCGTCGTTCCACAGCTTCTGTCCGAGCAGATAGTAGCGATAGAGATCCGTTTCGGCAAATGCGTCTGCATAATACTTAACCAACTCGAACGTCGACTGATGGCCAACGTTTGCCGCCAGCTTTGGAAAATGTCCATATTCTACCTTTGACAGTCGAAGATCCCTCAACGGCAGGTTCTTTAGCGGGAAAATGCTTGGTACTACATGACAAAATTCTCTCTCGTTGGTACATTGCTCACATAGTCCTGTGCCGTCAAAAAAGTCTATTACGTATAAGTCAAAAAAGCAGCAGCTGCGTTTTATCTGCTCGAATGTGTCCAGTTCTGGGTAATACCGAGCTTCAAGTAAAAACGAAATAACCATCGATTGATAGACTGAGATTAAAACGATATTCAGCAATAGAAATAGTCCGATAAACGCACGCTCAAGTTCGCGTCCAAAACACATTGATGCACCAGTTAATGCAACCCTCAGAATTTCAGCAAAATTCGAATACAACTGGAAAGCAGAAAATCTACGATACATTGCTGTACGGAGCAGCACGAGAAGAACGATCGTGATAATGTATCCCGCCCAAATGTATCGATCAAACGGATCGATTAGTGCGGATACCAAGGGTTTCTGGCCACTCGGAGGAACAGTAAAACGAAAGAATTGGGACCGATGCAGGAAAAGGTAATTTTTGTCCGGTTCTATGAATATTAAGTCTGGCACGAATTCCCACACATTAGATGCATTCCATGAGCTGTAAAATGGTCCGTTGTACGATCCGTTGGCGCGTGTTGCAATAGTTCCGAGAAGGTAATCATCAACTGCCTCGGTGTATGTACTTTCGAAGCCCATACCGTGCAAGTTTTTCTGGGCATCCAGCGTAGGATCTGAGCTTAGTGCTGACCACCGGTACCAGTGATGGTCGAAGCAGTTCCAATAGTGAACGGGATGGTGTGGATCATCTAGGAGAATGTAGATTCGAGTGCTGTCGCACTCGGAGCTGTTCCATTGCAGATCTATTTTTCGTAGTAGAACGATTTTACGATGCACTTTAAACGACCGAGAACGAGAAATGACCGGATCGTCGTTAAGCAGGACAACACAATCCCATTGGTGCCCTAGATTGTACGGGGTTTCCGCGTTGATTCGTAAGATGCGTTTCGAGAAATGATCAGGTTTCACCAGTTGTTCTAATACGGTTACATCCAATAGGGTTGATGGTTCTTCAAAGTAACATAAATTAATACTTGTTCTGCCAGGACATACCACGGCCAACGTGTTATAGACTAGATTCGATATGTTAGTTTCGATGCTATCTAAACTGACGAAAGCCAGCGTTGCTGGTAGAAAAGTAAGTAATGTGAACTGTGCCAGCATTGTCGATAAACTGTACGTTAGAGCACCGACGTTGCTTTTTTGTAATCTAGTGCACTTTAAGAGTTAAAAGCTTTACATTAGGCAATCAGATTGGAGTAAAGTAATAGTAAGACTGTAATTTATTGATAAGGCACATTGATGTTTCAAAAATTATACTGTGTTTTAAACACTTGAACCACCTTCTGTTTGATGTAATACGAAATAGTTTGCGGTTGATACCCTATGTTTCAATAAGCGACAATTTTGTGTTCTATAAGTTAAATTTTTTAATCTAAAAATATGCTAAGTAATTCGTTTTTCCTGGAATGGACATTAATGCAACTATCGTTGAACAAACGTCGGATACGAAATATGTGAGAGTGTAACGGTAAAAACTCAAAATCTCGAAACTCATCAAAAATGAAAATCAACTGTGAACCATGTCAGCTTGATCCTATGCAGAAAAAAATCACGCGTGAGTTTTTCTGTTTTCATAGCAAGAAGCACAAGACTCATACATATTTCTTCCCGTTTGATCACATTCTGCTTTGCTTCAACTGCTACCTGGAGCTATGCACACATACATACAAATTCCTTGTTGAACAGCATAGGCATTCTCTCGTGCGATACGTAACTGGGAGTGAGCGTGAGGGAATAAATCTCTTAAACTTAAACAAAAACGCACATTTAAATTACATGCTTATCTAATTCTTATTAGGCTTTTTACTTTCTAGTTAGGAAAATGTCGATTCCCGCGAAGGAAAAATGTAAATTCCGCCATTATGTTTGCCATCTTAATTCATGAATGTGTGCGGCATTTTGCGCTGCTGAAGTTTTCTCTGACGGTAGATTCTCTTTCGCTCTCTGGTTCGTTGTATGAAATGCCAGCTGTGGAAGAATTAAGCAAAATGCTTACAGCTGAATTTGGTTCACATCGCATAGCAACAGAGACATCGCGTATAATGACGAGAGAAATTTATATGTGAGTTTCGCGCTTGTGATCAAGGTTGAAATTCCAAGTGTTTGAAATCTCATTGAGTCTTTTGCTGCTATGAATTTTTCAACACTGAGAGTGACGTAGACGTATAAATCTCGAATTGCAAGCATTACTGGGAGAGACTTCCATCGTACACTTGGTGAAAGCTGCAAGACTGCGGTGGGCCGGCCAGGTTGCAAGGATACCGGACGACTGTGCTGTGAGATGCGTTGTCTTCAAGAACCCCACCGGCACCAGGAATAGAGGCGCTCAACGCGTTAAATGACTCAACTTGCGTGTGTCGAGACGCTCAAGGAATTGGCAACGAGTAACCCAGAGCCGAGTACAGTGGAGAGGAATTCTTGATACGGCCAGAGCTACTCCGGCTCTATGTTGGTAGAAGTAAGTCTACAGTAAGTGACAGTTGACTAAAAAAAACTTGAAATAAGTTCACAATATTTGAACTGTCAATCAATTATGAAAATCGTAATAGAAACTCACCATAGAGAAAGAAGCAGATCTCCGTACCGTTCCCGCAACAATAAATTACAGAAATGCACTCGAAAAAAGTGAGACAAATTGATTTGTTTGTAAATTTCTGGTGTGTGGAAAAAAACTGATGAAATTTTGACTCAAGCTAACTAAGATTGTTATCTCATCCATCGTAAATGCCAACATAAACGTTGGGAGAATTCCGCTATAAAGTCATGTACGCCCTCGTGGAAAATTCGACGTGAAGTCATTTAAGAAGTTCAACCCAGAAAACCCAGTGGCAGAAGGCAAAGACTGTTCAAGCATCGACCGAAACTTTCGATTTGCGCTGCGACGAATATAGCAGATGAATCCATCTGATTTGTCCAACAGACGATGCAACATGTCGGCTTCCACGTCTTCAAAATCCGGGAGGCACCGAACCGGAACGACAAATAAAATACGGTTGCCAAACCTCGTGCCAGGAAGCTGTACCGAGAGTGGCTGACCTAATCGAGGTGCGTTGTGATGGACGACGAGATTTACAGCACAAGGCGGACACAAGGCAGTTTCCAGGACAGGAGCTTGAGCTTTATGTTGTCACATAGCGGTTGGCCGTTCCTGAGGATCTACCACTAGGTGCTTATTTAGAAAAAAAAAAAATTAATCATAAAAATGATAAAATTTTTGCCTAAAATCAATTTTCAAAACGTGTTCATGTCTTCAAGAAAGTTACTAATTCCAATGATATCAATAAGTGTCTAGAACTTGTTAACCCAGTTCGAAGAGATTTTGGACACAAACAGCTGATGTTAAAGAGGTCACGGCAGAAAACCATTTATATCTCACAAACCACATAAAGTAGATTGGTTGTTTATATCTTTACTTTATTCCTTCGGCAACATTTAATGAAATTTGTAATTCTACAACTTTGCCACAGACACAAACTGACAATCTGGTTCCTAGAAAAAGTTAAACGTTTCAAGTCTAATATTCCCTTAATATCTAATTGTATGAATACGTATGTCTAAAGAAGCATCAGCTGCGTACGAATCATGAGCTACAGCAGTGGTGCCTAGGCATAGTGCGGGCCAAATCAGATCGCCCATGTATGCCGCGGGCCGCAATAATCTCTGACCATTCTTGTGCATAACAAAATGTAAAATATGCGACAGCAAAAAACATTTTCTAGGAATCGGCGCAAGATTTAAACCGGAAAGCATTCAGATTCACAACATGCACGAGGCATTACGACTAAATTCAGAGACTGCTAGGCAGGGCTTCGACCGATCCTTTTTTTCTACCGCAGGCACACCAACGCGCATTCAAGTTCACACCGTCCGTTTAGTGGTGGAATACGAACGCTATGCATAACACAACTGGCAGTTTGCTCAGTCAAACGCCGATTGCACGCAGTAGAACGAACCCGTTCTAAAACTTTTTAACATTTTCGTTTCGATCAAGTTGCCTTTACCTTTACCGTTTGGAGCAGCGAATGACTGCAAAACAGTCAAATGACTGGCAATCACCACGCTAACGAAAAGCAACCGCACAATCGTATGATTCAATACTTCAAAAAAACAACCACTAAATGTGCATGGAAGAAGTCGGTCGGACTCCGTCCAATACAAACGAATATTTTGTTTGCGTCGGACCGACGACCGGGTGACAAACTATTACTATGAGTAGCCGATTTGGAGACAACAAGAGAAACGAAAAAATACGTCACCGTATGCTTCCAGTCAGTTTGCAGTTTATATTCTCAAAGCGCAAAGCAAAACGGGAGATTGACTGTTTGCTTTTGCTGAGATACCGCATAAATTGTAAGACGGCAGCAGCTCAAGCGGCAGATTGACTGGATTCAAAAAACAGTCAAACGTTCGTTCAAAAAGCGGAGTTTGAATGCGGAAAGTTCGGATTCACGGCAGTCACATTCAACTTGCGATCCCTTTTCAAGCCCTGCTCCTATGTCATCAAATTTTTTTTTTCATAAGTCCACCATCTTTCAGATCAGTCCGCGGGCCGCATGGATCATCTCGTGGGCCGCAGTTTGGTCATCACTGAGCTACAGGCACTGATTGGAGAGATTCCCATTGTACACCTGGCGAAAGTTGTAAGACTACGGTGGGCCGGCCACGTCGCCAGCATGCCGGACGACTGTGCAGTGAAATCCGTTCTCTTCAAGTACCCCACCGGCACCAGGTATAGAGGGACCCAACGTGCTAGATGGCTCGACCAGGTTGAAGCCAACTTGCGTGTGTCGAGACGCGCAACGAATTGGCGATGACCGAGTACAACGGAGAGGAATTCTTGATACGGCAAGAGCCACCCGGGCTCTCGTCTGCTAAACTAAGTAAAGATGCATCTCAAGTAGTATTTCAAAGAAACATATTCGGAGCCACCCATGCTCAAGAACGTCGGTGAGAAAGGCAAGTTTTGACCGTCTTTTTTCAGAATGGTTCCACTGTGCGGCGGCGAATCGCTATTTTGGACAGATGAGGCATCCTGTCACTATCACGCGTAATGACGAAATGAAAAAATCCTCGAGAGATAGAGATGAAAATGGAAGAAATGAGAAGAAAAATGAGAGAAAAGAAGTAAATAAGACAAAGAATGCAAGAAAAATAAAAGAAGAATGAGGACAAACTAAACAACAATAGAAGAAAACGAAACAAAAAGGAGAAAAAAGGGCTAGGAAAGGAGAAAACGAAACGGATTAAATTTGGGAGCAGGAAAATTGAGAAACGAGAACAGAAAATGACGGAGATCAAGTAAAAATGAGAACGGTAGAAAAAGTGTATAAAACGGAAAAGAAAACAAAAAAGAAGGAAGAGCAGAATATAATAAGACGAAAAATGGAACATATAAAAACAAGAAACTATAAAAATAGTTAACGGGACAGAAAACGGGACGGGACGGGACGGGACAAAGACAGGAGGAAAAATGAAAGAAATAGAAAAACAAGAGAAAAAACAGGACTGGAAAGGGTAAAAATGGGACAGCAAAAGAAGGGAAAGAGGAAACAGCGAACAGAAAAAATGAAAAACCGAGACAGTAAAGGAGAGAAAACGAAAAAATTAGAGAGAAGACGGAAAAGAAAAGGTAGGAAAATGGCAAAGAAAAAGAGCAAAACCGAGACAAAAAAAACCTGATTTAATCCACCTATTGGTGAAAGGAACCTTTGTTATACGGTCTTACTTGCTATTTGAGATAGAAATCGACACGTCTTCGGAACATAATTCATCTATTAGTTAACGTTGCATTGTGCGTTGGTTTACATAAAAATTTTGGAAATTGAATAAGCTTACAAAATTTGAACAAAATAGTAGCACTTACAAATTTTGATAGTTCTTTTTCTCATGAAATTGCTGAGTAAGTTGTTACTAATGTGAGTAAGTGCAAGTAAAAGTAAGTTGTAAGAAGAAATATTATTCTTTAACATATACATTGCGTAGTAAAGGTCTAGTTTATAGGTTTTTGAACTATGCATAACTATGCATCAATAAGGTTTTCTTGAAAAAATTTCATCAATTTTTATTAACCTTCGGTTACTCACGCTGTTGTATTCTGAATAACATGTGTAGGTTTTTGAATGCCATATTTACCAATCGGTGTTTAACTAACGTATATTCTTCAAAAAAATGTTCAGCAAAATGTCTGAATTATTCAATGCAATAATACTTTAAATTGTTAGGAAAATAGATCAGCATAAACCGAGAGCACAGAAACGAAGCAAGCAGCATGTGAGGTGTACCCAAGGTTGCCACCAGGTTTTCCCGAAAATCTGGCGAACACGAATAAAAGTGTCTGGCAAAAATTTGGTGGTAAATTAGTCCGATGGGGAGGCGTTTTCCGTAAAAAATCTTGCTCGTTTTGCTCACCGTAGATGCAAAATTTTGTCCAAAATTAGAAGTGATGACCTTTTTGCAAGACGGATAATCGAAAATCTAGCACAGTGCCAAATATCTGGAAGGTTTTAAGCTTTGTCTGTTGGTCTGGCGCGCAATAAAAAATCTGGCAAAATCCAGATTTATCTGGCATACTGGCAACCGTGGGTGTACCGCTATTGGCCCCAAACTGGAATTTTTTCACGTTACTTCATATGGAAAAATGATGTCTGTATGTAGCAAAACTATCAGCAAATGTAAAATGTTTAAAATGTATTCGTCAGTTGGTAGTCGAGTAATTCGGGGTTAAAATCAGGGTATTTTTATAATCAAAGTTCTACAGTTCCTAAACAAGCAAACATAGAGGTATACTATTTTCAGCAAAGTTTTTACTATTTGTATAACTTTGTAACACATGAAAAAGTCATACAACAATTACAAAAAGAGCTAAAATAGAAAAACTGATTTTACAAATACAGAAAAAAATAAATAAGATTTCTCTGTCTTCGCTTCTATCTCAGGTTACAGTCTTCAGCAAAATTTCTTGTAATAATAGGCTCTAAAACTTTGCAGAACATATCAATGTGTTATATTGAAACTGAAAAAAAAATTTTTTTCACTTTTAGGGGGATTAATCCAAATTTAAATTGCACCAGATGATAGAGCATTCAATTTCAAGAAACTCTTCCAAAGGTTCGATAAACTTAAAAACAAGTTTTCCTAGTCAAAACTCTAGTGCGCACGTTTTCTTTGGTTTTGGGTTATTGTGCGCGCGAGTAACTGTGTTGCAAAAGTTGGCGCGAGCGTTCGAGGATTGATATCTTTTGACCGGTAAAACCAATTCTTATGAAATTTTGCATATATATTCGTAGTGTCAAAACCTCTCGTTTGATATTAAAATAATTGAAATTAGGTAAATTATCTTGGTTAAAATCATTGTAAATTATTGTTAATTTTGATGTGGTGTATACGATTGCTCATAACTTTCAAATTAAACGTCCAATCCAAAAACCATTCAATAGTGATCTATCCGGCTATATTACCTGCCAAATAAAACTAATAGCGCATAAATCGGCTTGGCCATCTCTGAGAAACAGGCGATCATTTGAACCTTATCAAAAATGGTTTTTTAAGGCTAACTTTTAAACTGCTTGTCCGTTTTCAATAAAACTTGGTAAAAAGTTTAGTAACAGCAAGAGCTTTCGTTTGGTACTAAGATCGTTAAAATTGGTTGCGTAGTTCAGGAGAAACGCGTCTCACGTAGTTTTCACATTTTTGCTTATAACTTTTAAACGAAACGTCGGACCGCAATGCAATTCGATAGTGATATACTAGACAATAATACCTTTCAAACAAAAGTAAAAGCGATCAAATCGGTTCAGCCATCTTCGAGAAACAGGCGATAGAAAATGAGCTGCACACACACACATACACACATACACACACACAGACATTGCTCAGTTCGTCGAGCTCTATCGATTGGTATATGTAATTCGGCCCTACGGGCCTCGGATCAATTTCGTGTTTTTCGACCAATTTCTAAACCTTTGTTATATAGTATAACAAAGGTAAAAAAGGAAAACGGAAAAGCGGAGAGCAAAGCGTAGAAAGGAGGCCAGAGCATAATAAACGTGACAGAAATGAGAAAAGAACGGGCGGGGCAACTAATATAGGACGAATGGATCAAACGAGGACGAAAAACTAGAGGAAAAGGAGACCAAGAGATGGAAAAATATGAAAACTTTAAACTAAAAAGGGGAAAAGGAAAGATAAAAGACGGAAAACTGAAGAGAAACTCACAAAAATGCATACAAAAAAGGGGATGAACAGAACTGAAAATAGGAAAAATGAGACAGTAAACTGAGAAAAACGAAACAATGAAATAGAAAACACGGCACAGAAAGAAAAGAAAAACGAGAGATAAACAGAGAAAAACCAGAAGGAAACCAAAGAAAAGTGAGAACAAAAACCAAGAGATCGGAAAAGAACCGGAAAATGGAAATAAAAGTGAAAAAACGAAACTGGAAAAGAGAAAAAAGAAACAAAACAATGGTAAAATGTACGAAAGAGTAAGACGAAAAATGTGAATCTGAATCCTAATTGCAAGTAAAACTTCGTGTCTATGCCCAAAATCAAGTCTAATTTAATGTCCAAGTCCAAATTACAGTGTGACATATATATACTCGAACAAAAATCATTTGATGCTTGCAGCGGCATATACAATTAATTCAATCAAACTAAGACCATATGTGTGTGGCATCAAGACTTAAGACTTACTTGAGGTAGTTTCATTTTCGTATTGATTCTCGTTCAGTGTGCTCGTACCAGACTTTGAGTTATGGTCGTTGATAATAAATAAATTGTGAAACGGTGCTACATGCGGCACTATTTTTCGTGACCACAATCAAAACGGCATAAAAAGAGGATTTGTATACTATACAGTAAAAAGATTTGTCGAGACGGGAACCGTAATAAAAACCGGAAGAAAACGAAGCGTTAGAACTGCAGAGAGGTCAGAAAGGTTGTTCGAGAACGAATTCGTTGCAGTTGCGACCGGTCCGCACGGAAAATGGCAGGAAATCTCTTCGTCGAAATTGTAAAATGGATCTGGCTATGAAAGCATTTAAAAAAACGTAAAATCCATGGATTAACGGAAGCAACAAAAAATAAACGACAGGAAAGATGCAAACTACTTCTCTGTCGGCACGGTGTTTCAGAAGTGACCCATTCTGATGAGAAGTTGTTTGTTCTTCAAATACCGCATCATGCTCAAAATGATCGGTTGTGGTCGGTTTCGATCAAGGACGTTCCAAAGCACAAACGGAATGTACCACGATACCATGCTGAATTCTATATTTATCCTTTGAAGCCTCTTGACAGTGCAAATGTCCCTCCTATAGTTAAGTGTACTGGTCAGAGCTACGAATGAGTGCTCGCCAGGGACGGCTATAATATGGGATAGTACTGGTAGCGAGGAATAAGTGGGTAAAGTAGATCAAGCTTTGAAGGAAGGGTAAACCCCAATACACACAAGCACGCATAAAATTTAATAAGCATATCGCTCATTCAATCGTGATTATAGCAAAAATAAATGCAGTGCAGGTCATACCGCAAACACCCGGGCGATATCACAATAGATCATCTATACTGGTCGCAGTGATGAGTCCACGCATGAAAAAAGGCCATAATTTTAAATTGATTTTAACTTATCTAAAATGTTTAAAAAATAACAAAACACAACACATAAAGAGTCATCAACTTATGTCATTCCAGCAACATACCGCCCCATGAGTCATTAGTTGAAACAGCGATTAATATTATCGCCCTCAGAGTTGATATTAGTCAGACCGCGTGCCGCACATTTACTCCATACTAAAAAAGCTCTGTTTAAGATTAAACAATGCATTGACATTCATTCGTTGACATTATTGTAATGAATCAGCTGCCAACGGAGGAGATATGTAGGGCGATGCTGGGTGCCCAGCAGAACCAGTCTATAAAGCAATCATTCCGAAACGGTAAGCACATTAGTTTCAAACTGAAATGGGAGCGATAAAAGATTGATGTACACTCTGAGGACCGTCACTCACTTAGCCACTGCACTGGCACTGGCACTGGCCGGGCGGGGTCGCGACTTGTAACCGAGTTAACGAACTGTTTTGTGTTGCTGTTGAATAAAACCAACTAGTCTTTTGAAAAAAAAGAGATTCAGTTGTGCATTTTTTTTCGGTTTTTGTTTCGAGTGGAGACTAGCAATGCACTTTGACTTTATTGCTCAATTTGTACACTACAATAATGGCACCGACCGTGCGAAGGAAAACATTATACTTGACAGACTGCGAGTTAGTACGGAGGTGCTCGGTGAAAAACTGAAAACTTTGCTCTCGAAACTAGTCGAGACGAATAATTTGGTTTGTTTAACGGCGTTAGATGAAGCAATTTATGGGTGAATTTTACTGTCCGTCATATAATTGGGTTTTCCCCAGCAGAAAAAAAACCCTCAATTAATTCTAATCCAACGCTTAATTTTCCGTGTTTCCACGTAAGAAGATATATACGTACACATCCTGTCCACGTTGCAGTTTGTCTTCATTATGCGGCTGGCAGCTTTCAAGGCAAATCCACTGTTTTCCGCTGGCGAGGGACATGATGGTAGTGCGGCTTCTACAACTGCTCCACGGTTGGTGAGGTTAATTTCGTTTCGTTGGAAAATTGCACTTTCTTGTTTCTGAACTCACTACCGAGTGTACTGAGAGAACACTACTGTTTCACCGCCGCAGTACACTACACATGCATGCATTGCTTTGACGCAAAGGATTAATCATACACACTTTTCTTTCTTGAACAGTGCGACACTAATATGCTGTTTTTTTTTTGCTGTTGACGCTCACACGCGATGACGATGGTACTACACTCAGGAAGCAGTAACTGTCTGAGATTGTCAGCGAAACAGACGCTAAAGTTATACAATTTTCCTAAAGTTTGCACGTACGTGATTCAGAGGTAACAGGAAAAAAATGGTATGAATTTTCGCCTTTCAAATTTTTCCATATGATTTAAATAGGATTTTGGAGAGAGAAAAAAAGGTAAGTCAGAGCAGAACAGTACCTAAGGGGAGAGGTTCCCGTACAATTTATGATCATCCTTTGCCCTACTGGTTCGTCTAGTGTCTAGTGTGGTGCAGTCTTTTCTAATATTTTTTTTGTACACGATACAGTGCCGTGCACGCGTGTGGGTTAGCATAGCGAGCAGATCGTTCCGTCGTCGGTCGGTCGGTCGCCGGATAGAGAAAGAACAGAAAACGGCATGGGAAATGCGTTTCAGGCCAAAATTGCATCGCGAATGATTGCACGTAATGTTCATCCGGAGGGGAAATTTATAGCTCTTCTGCCTGCCTGCCTGCCTACCATTTTGCCAGCAAGCCGAGGCCGAGACGATTGCGACACGCTCCGTGTGTCCGTAGTACGATGTTGATCGTCATGTACGGTACGATACGGTCGGCCCTGTCTGCAATCTGCATGGAAATAGATTGTCAGAGTGCAGCGTTACCTTACTTGTCGGCTCGACTATTACGGAGGTACCTCCGTACTCTCCGGCTCTGGTTGCCGGTACAAAACGATTTGTTTCGTGTGCCATTCCCGCGGTTCGACTGACTGGCGGTGATATTCTATTTTATGAGTTGTAATATGTACGTTTGCAATAAATTATGAAAGCGCACTTCTGTCCTTTTAAATTGAATCTAAGCCATTCCGCATCGCTATTATCGCTGTGATAATTTTGTTTTATGCGTGAGCTTTCAGCTCTAATTTGGGTTTAAGCCCAAACACAAATTCTTCTATACGAATATTTGAGATTTTACTACCCATCTCGTTTTACGTAATTCAAAATCTGCACTAATTTCAATGGCCTGTCGTTTGGACATTTTTTGTTTAAAATGGCTTGTTATGCCGTCCTAGCTTCAGCTGAACTGAACTTCAGCTAAATTATATTGTAAATTAAGACGGAAATTATGCTCTACATAGCAATTTCTTCGGAAGGTATTTCTAAGCCATTTTTTAAATCAAATGGGCTATAAATTTTAAAATATACATCACTCAATGTTTAGAGTACCGCAGCGTGTGTCGAACCGCCCAAATAACAATATGAGTTTTATGGTGCTCCTATTGCGGCTTCCACGTCCAACTTGGAACCATCATAAGTGTGCAATAGAACCCGAAATGTTACTTGGGCGGTATAGTACCAAACAACGTTGCAAAGCTGATCCACAGAAATGTACTCTGGCACTACCTATGAGCTGCGCGTATCGCCGTTAATCTCCATTCTCGAGAGCAGTGCGAGAATAGGAGCGGCTTGTTCCTGAAAGTTCGGGGGCTGAAAACCTCCTTTCCGCCTATGTAACAATTTAAGTTTCGTTGCCCTCTTACGATGGTATTTATGACCAATTTTTGTCATAAAAACCATCACAAGAGCCTAATAAAACCTTCATTGTTATCTGGGCCGGTCATCTTCGGTCTAAAACATCACTTAGTCATATAATGAAATGGGCAAATACTTAAATCAAAAGTGCAACCGAAGTCATTCAAATTACACTTATTTCACTGACGAACTGACATGACACATCCCAAGTAACAATGTTAGTTTTATTGTACTCTTATGGTGGTCTACAAGACCAATTTTAGTCTTAAATGCCATCATAAGAGTGTAATAAAACCCAAATTGTTACTTGGGATAGAAGAAAATCCTTTAAAAACCATCATCCTACACATTTTGCTTGCACACTCTGTCATGCACGTTGCGGAGTAGCTTGTATTTGCAGGGTTTTATGCTGTCGGGTTTTTACATTTGTACGGTTTTATACTGAAAACTCGAAGCAAGATGCTTTTTTGAAAAATGAGTAGTTTTTGATTGGACGATGGAATTAACGCGAGTGTCTCGTCTGTTTGTCTCTACTTATATTTTTAACTCTCTTCTACGATTTCCTTCGTCTATCGTAAAGATTAAAGACAAATGAAATCATTACTACGATGTTGTAACAAATTCTCTTATATATGGGTCATTCCACGCGAAGTGCCCGAGCCCCGTGTAATCGACCTTCACGAATTAGAACCAAATTTTGCCAGATTGTTCGTTTTCGGTCAGAAAGCAAAAATCGAAAATTTGGTGCCGATCGGACATTCCCTCGATTAATGGGCCTTCATTTTTAAGGAAAATACCCGTTTTTGTCAAAACCTCTTATGTTCGTTTGCTTACATCCCCGGAAGTATTGGGTTTAGAAAGACACTATTTTCACATTTTTAAAAGAAATCACCCAAGAAATTCAATACCCCATGCAAAAGCAATACCCCATTTTTTATGTAAAACTATAAGCAAAATAACTTTTTTTAAAGTATTGATTCTCTACGCAATGTAAAACTACTTTGCCATATCGGGAAAGCATTTATACAATATATATAGCAAAGTTTTTTTTCAGCAGTGTTGCCAGTTTTTCAGTTTTTCGTTTGATTTATAGCACTAGATAAGGAAATATTACTTCAAAAAGGCGTAAAATATACGTTAGTTGTTTGATCATAGTTTTTTGTAAACTGTTTTTCATCTCGCTAATAGACATGAGCTGTTACCTTCCTTGTTTATTGCGTTTATTGTTGCTAGGAGACTAATATTCCCTTAATTAATGTAACTAATCATGCGGGAAACTGAAAAGCTGGCAACACTGTTAAGAAAAACCTTTTTATATACTGTAAAAAATGCTTTTCCGATATGCCAAAGTATTTTTACATTGCGTAGAGAATTACTGCTTCCAAAAAAAGTTATTTTGCTCTTAGTTTTACATTAAAAATGGAGAATTGCTTGCTTTAAAACGCTGTATTTCGGGATCGGCAAAGAATATCTCGGGGCGATAAGTGATTCTTATGTAAAAAAATCTGCGAAACACGATTAAGTTGAAATTTTTGAGATAAAATGGTCTTCATTGAGAGAAAAATGTAAATTTAATTTTCAAATTGAGTTTTAAAATGTTTGGCAACACTGGCGCTCGAAAATAATAAATTTTTCGAATTCCTTGGATGATTTCCTTTGAAAATGTGGAAATAGTGTCTTTCTAAACCTAATATTTCTGGAAATATAAGCAAAAGAAAAAAAGAAGTTTTAACAAAATCTGGTATTTTCCTTAAAAATGGAGGCGCTCCCATAAATCGAGGGAATGTTCGATCCGTACCAAATTTTGAGTTTGTACTTTCTGACCGAAAATGAACAATCTGACAAAATTTGGTTCAAATCCGTGAAGGTCGATTACATGTTTGAACTTTTTCTCGGTCACTTTGCATGGAATGATCCATATCTGACTTCGTTTTCAAGTCCACACAAATAAACGAGGTTAAGTTTAAACGACCCATAAACATGAAGCAACAATGAAGAATCGTCCAGGCGTTCCAAAATTATGGCAGTTTTGTCTTTCAGTCATGTCTTCGTTTCGGAAACTTTCATAATGCAAGAAACAAAGCTTTTTCCTCATGTTCCTTCCCAACTTGTCAGTTTTCCCTTTTGTCCAACAGTAACCTGTACATTTGATTTCTCTCCGGAAATCCCTATAATGAAAGATAAACGAAGCCATTTTTTATATTGACCCCCTCGACAGGGACAACCTCCTTTCTGTCAACCCCTCTGCGACCATTCCCTCGGGCCAAGAAACATGAATGCCAAGTTTAATTGAGAACGGTTCAAGCGTTCTGGAGTTATGACGGAACGTACATATAGATCGGACAGTCAGCTCCTCCCTTTCTCCCGCAGTCACATATGCATCCGTGTCCCTCCGAGCATCATGACAACAATTGATCCGTTCGATGCGAGCATTGGCAGAAAAATGTGGCAGTATTATTACACCGGTCAAAAAATACCTGACGTATAACGACTGGTAAGTTTTATTCCACCTGCCACATTCATCAGACTTCACATCGTTCGAATATCCCTTTAATTGGATGCAAAATGCTTTAATTTGACGACCGCACAGTTAGTTTCCAGGTATAATGCTGGTCTCAAAAGTTGTCGTATCTTCGAATTCCGGCTGAGTGGCCCGGCTTGTGTCAGTTGGACCGTTGTTGCCGTAATTGCCTTGTACTTTAATTACCGGTTGCAAAGTTTGTCGATAAAAGAGAGGCAAGTTTTAAAGACGTTTATACCCAATGATTGCTTTTTTTTGCTTTCATTGCAATATGCACTTACAAAAATGCACAGCAATGCAGTAAAAACTGATTTGATTCGATCATGGCTTTGGGAATCGATGCGATGGCTAGTTTAAATAATATGTTTTTTGGTATTTTATTAATTCATCAAGATTTCTCGCTTAAGTCCATATATCGGCGAAAGTGATGCCTGGGAGCAGTTTTTCATTGCCTGAAAAGCTTAGCTTCGCTGAATCTCCAAGTTTTCAAAGCACAACTGGCGTCTCACAAAGCCGCAATTTTGGCTTGTTCCTTTTTATGGTTTCTTTATTTTATGTATAGCATTTCCTCCACAATGAGCATATAGGGCGTCTACAGGCAGGCTACCAATGCTAAGCTAAGCTATACGATAGTGCCATATTCCACCAATTTTTTAGCCCGCGAACAAAAATTCATCAAAACAAAACTTGAGTTGCTGAAAGACAGCTATTATCGATCGATTTTCAGATCTCAGAAAGCAACTAGAATGGTTGCGCTGGAAAATGAGATTGGCAGTCCAATATTTATGTTGTTCTAACTACTGCGTTTCAAAAATTGCAAAACTCCGATGATGGTGCGTTGAATTTCGCCCCCTGCCATTCCAATGCGCACGACAAAATTTAATGCGCATTTGCTGCCCAACTGCAAAAACTGCTGAAAATTTATTCCGATATTCTATTGGATATTTTATAATGGTCACTAAACCAAATTGATCAGAATGATCTGACAGAAAAACTTCAGCATTTCTCCCTACGGCTTTATATTTTCAAGTCAACAAAGCTGATGGATTGATTTAGTTTTTTTTACCACATCAAGCTTAATGCTTTAGGCCATTGCAAATGATTTCTAAAGTTTTTGTCACCCCCTGGAAGTTTTTGTCACTCTTGGAAATTGGCTTGAAAAATCGGGAGGCAAAAAAATAAATTGTTGGATATGAGTTAAATTTTCTTATAAAATCAATTTCTATAGCCTGAAAAACACGAAAAATGAGAGTACGAGTTGAGTTAACGCTTCTAGCATGAAATAAAAATGGAAATTCAAACAGTGAAATTTCCGAAAATCGGCTAAAAAATTTTCTTGCGGTTTTGTCGTAGATTTTTGCATGGAAAATAATAAACGTATATATTAAAAGCAAGAATAGATTTAGTTTTTACGTTTAAACTTTAGGTAAAAATGCCTACAATACATATTTTTTTGCTCGATTAAAAAATTCTCTTTGTTTTTTTTTCGCCCCCCCCCCCCCCCCACCTTCAGTGGCCCAACACCGGAGGGACAAAAACTTTTTAAAATATTTGTAATGACCTTATAGATTTGTAAAATAAAGCGAAAATCTTCAGTAATCTATGGCATTTACCACCAAGCAGCGAAAAATGTGATTGGTTCTATCGCTGCTTTCAGCAGTGCGTGATACGGCTACTTCAGCGTATAACTTGACATGGTTTGTCTATAGTCCAAGTTGTAGCGGTCATAAGAAGGTTCTAGTGGAGCCCATAGTTTTATTAGCGATTTTCTGAAATTGGTCATGAAAAACACTAGATGAACGTAATGAAACATAAATTGCTGGTTGCGAATGGACAATAATTTATAAAAGTTAGATTTCCTATCAATACGGAATGGAGGCAATCGTCGCTCCTTCACAATACAACGAGGATAGGGGGCGCCCATTCAGCATAAAATGATTTTGCATGACGCCATTTGACAGTAACGTTTGGCATAACGACCTAAATAATTCCTTAAAACCATTTTAAGGCATTCCTCTGACATACACGGTTCATCAGTGTTGCATCAGTTATTAAAAGGAATCAATAATTAATTTGTTCGCAGCGTGCTTTGGCATAAAAGAGCTGACGCATGCCATTTGGTACTGGTATGTAATTTTCTTTCATGACAACGCTTGACCACATGCTGCTAAGCGTTGAATATGGAAAAATCTAGACACATTTTCAAATTTTCACTGAATCTCGCGTAATATTGTTATTAGGATTAGTTCTTTTGCTTACACTTGATCGTGAGTTTGCTGAACTGTTGATTTATTTCAAATTCGCGATGTGAGATGTAATGCAACGATTAGGGATTAGAAGAACATTTGACCATCGACAGCACATGAAAATAACACTGTTTTATAAAGCATCTAATAACGCAACTGTCCATCAGTTAGAAAATAATATTAACCCAATAAAACAACTGCCAAGCGATATTATCTAAACAGACGTCCTCCACTCATTTCTGTGACGAGCTCTGAAGAAGCGTGAAACTTCACACGAAAAGCCATTGCCACAGAAAAAGGTCTTGCAGACTTGCCAACTGCGCGAGCCTCTCTAGTTTGGTGCTTATCACCAGCAGCAGCAATGGAGGAAAGTGTTGATAGAAAAAGAAAGTAGAAAGTGACTCTTTTTTAAACGGAACCCGAAGTAGCAAAAATCCGTCGTGTTGGAACTGTTCTGCAAAACCGTTTTCGGACAAATTTCTGGGTATAAATTTTAAAACTTGATCTACTGGTAATCGTCCCGGAAGACTGCAAAATGAAAAAGATTTCGAAGTTCCTGAGAAAGTTACCCGATTAGTCGGAAAATTGGAGGAATGGACTAAAAAGTGACATAGACTTTAAAATCATGAACCAGTAAATTTTTCAAAACGTGTGCCTTCGAAAGAGATTGCCTTTCTGTACCAACTTCAGCATCAGCATCGTTGGCTCGAGCAGCACGTTCCAATGGCGTCACTGCGGCTCCCAAGGAATAAAATCCAGCCAATTCCCAGGAGCAGTTAAGAAATACTGGTCGATTGTGAAATCTAAATCGAAGAAGAAAGGGATATCTGTAATTTAGTAGTTATTAGCATTTGAAATCTTTCATTCCAACGTTACACTTCTATTTTCGTTTTCACAAAGTGCTACCTAGTCCCAGATAGTAAACAAAGACGTAGTCCTACGTCAAAACCTCGGTTTAGAAGAATCAGACCAAACGTAAAAATAGTTGACCACGATCCTGATGAGGAAAAAGCGCCAAAGGAGGACAGAGATCGTGAACAATTAGAACAACTATTGCAAGCAGGTGAACCAAACTCGGAAGAGCTACACACCGAAACCTGACATGTGTAGGGACGAGGGAGGGAATCTAATCACAAACGAGCGCAAGGTGGTCAAGAGATGGAAGCAGTTCTTCGATGGACACCTCAATGGCGAAGTCGCAGAAGGAGACGGAATGGAAATTAACCTAGGAGCGCACATGGAAGAAAGTGATGTCCTAGAACCTGATCTCCAAGAAGTCAAACGAAAAATCGAGCTGTTGAAGACCAATAAAGCCGCTGGGAAGGACCGTCTAGCGGCAGAGCTTTATAAACATGGCGGAGAAACGCTAGCAAAGGCTCTACACTGGGTTATTTCGAGGATTTTGAAGGAGGAAAAGCTACAGGAGGAATGGATGGAAGGAGTGGTTTGTCCCATCTACAAAAAGGGTGATCGGCTAGACTGCTGCAGCTATCGCGGTATTACGGTGGTAAACGCCGCCACAAGGTACTCTCCCAGATCCTGTTACGCCGGCTGTCACCGATAGCACAAGGTTTCGTAGGGAATTATCAGGCGGGTTTCATGGGGGCTCGCGCAACTACGGACCAAATGTTTACTATCCGACAGATCTTGCAGAAATGTCGAGAGTACAACGTGCCCACGCATCACATCTTCATTGATTTCAAAGCAGCATACGATACAGTCGATCGAGACAAGCTACGGCAGATAATGCACGAACACGGTTATCCGGACAAACTGACGCGACTGATCAGAGCTACATCGAGTAATGTGTTTCGTACGTGTCTCTGGGAAACTCTCGAGTCCCTTCGAGACGCGGCAAGGGTTGAGACAATGTGACGGTTTATCCTGCATGCTGTTCAACAGCACTCTTAGGGGGGTGATCCGACGAGCAGGCTTCGAAACGAGAGGCACGATTTTTACCAAGAGTAGCCAACTTCTAGGCTTTGCAGATGACTTCAATACCATACCCAGGAACTTTGCGACAGCGGAGACAATCTACGCCAGACTGAAAGCGGAGTCTAGGAGAATTGGGCTAAAAATAAATGCGTCGAAGACCAAGTACATGAAAGGAAGAGGCTCAACGGAAACAAACTCCCACGGACGATAACCGTTGACGGCGACGAACTAGAAGTGGTAGAGGAGCTCGTGTATTTGGGATCGCTGGTGATCGCGGACAACAACACTAGTAGGAGATCCAGCGGCGCATTAAAGCGGGAAATCGGGCCTACTTTGCCCTTCGTAAAATGCTACGATCAGGAGGCATACGCCGCCGCACGAAGCTAACAATATACAAACCCTTATTAGACCGGTAGTTTTTTATGGACTTGAAGCCGTGACGCTGCTCACGGAGGACATACGCGCCCTTGCCGTGTTTAAGCGGAAAGTGCTGCGGACGATATTTGGCGGAGTACAAACTGAAAGTGGAGAGTGGCGAAGACGTATGAATCACGAGCTACAGGCACTGCTTGGCGAGACTCCCATCGTACATCTAGCGAAATTTAGCAGGCTACAGTGGGCCGGACACGTCGTAAGGATGCCGGACGAAACTAATCCTCTTCAGCAACCCCACTCGACCAGGTCGAAAGCGATTTGCGACTCCTGAGACGACTAGGAAATTGGCGACGAGTCGCCCAAGACCGAGTTGAAGTTGGAGACGAGTGCTTGAAACAGCACGAGCCACCCCGGCTCTATGCTGCTGAAGAAGAAGAAGAAGAAGAAGTAAAAATAGTGCGGCTATCATTCAATTTTTCGTCTGCTCTGGCTTCTCTTTATGATTTTTCAATGAGTAGCCTTCCAGTTCGGACAGTGGAAAAAAATAATTCAGCAAAGTGGACCGCTTTGAAATTTTGACAAATCAGGGATTTTTGAGGTTTCTTTGAACATCGGATTAATCTCAAATGGATCTTAATAAGTAGTCTTTAATACTTAAATTGAGGGAAATTGAAGCAGTGTTCCAATGTTTCACAGTGTTCCAATGTTTCAATTCAGTGTTCCGTTAGAAGAAAGTAATGAAACAAAGGTGTTGAAGGAGAAAGATCGGAAAATTAGGTAAGAGAGGGTCATTGCAGCAGCGCATAAGAAGATGTATGTAAAGAGGAACGGTACACACAGCTTATCGTGAATATTTTGTCACTAAACGATAATGAAGTGGCAAACAAGCAAAAAAATATTTAACAGATTTTCTACGTAATAGAACGTGGTGAAAGACTTTTACTAATATAGTATATTCCTTAGATTGTTGAGATTTTTTCTATATTTTTATAATTATTTTTTTGTTCTACGACGCTTGGTTCAAAAATTATAAATTTTTTAAATAACCGATGTTCGAGAAAATGGAAAAATTTCACTTAGTGTTTTCAGGAATACACGAAAAGAAATCCGATTCTGATACCATGAATGAAATCATGAAGCTTGAATTGCTGTCAAATCATGATTGAACTCCCATATCAGGCAGCACAAAATCATGAATAATAGTTCATGATTTTGCATTGTGTTGTACTGCAAGAAGCTCATGGTATCAGAAGTATTATTCATGGTGTATTTTCATAAAGCATAAGCTAGAAACCTGAAATCATGAGTCATTTTGGAGATTAAATTTCTATCCGTGTATGGTTAGAATGGTTATTTTGGTACCAAAACGAGAAGCAAACAATTCTGGATAATAATTATTTAAATAATTTTCCGCATCATAATACACATCTGCTTCTGAGCCTTTAAAGTGAAGACTTTCTCGAGACGGTTTTACCCATTAGAGCATTAAAACTTTAATTATGATATAATATTCTAAATGTTGCAAACTTCCATTATCCAAAATGGATATTCTGAACCCAAATCACTATGCTATGCATGTCGTCAGGACAACCGCCTATGTTAAGCCTCATAGTCTGTTTTTCCATTATAGTAACAATTTACTGAATGATTTTATTGTACCATTCCTTTGTTTTCAACAAACAATCATTCATAAACAATACAGGATTACTCCCAGCCCAGCGATTTCGCCGGTTTCAGGGAAGGCAATTCCTGCCAACCAACCGTACATTGTAATAGAATGCAAATCAAGGGCCGTAAAGTTGGTGACTTTATCCGTACTAGACTAGACACATCGTTCTGTTCGTTCGACGGTCCACCACTAGAGCAGTAGTACTATTCACTCTAGCAAATGAGCGAATCGTTTAGAGTGAAGTGCTTTGCAATCAACGCAGAACGCGTTTTCCAGTTTTTGTTTGTGCAATTTCATATTCGAACCCTCCTCCTAATACAATAAACTGCCTCCGTCAGTCAGTGAAGAGGAAAGTGCGCGGCTTGTCGACTGTGCCGCGCCAGCCAGCCAGCCAGCCAGCCAGTTAGCCAGCCTAGGACCGCGGAGCGAGTGGATTAACCAAAACGCAGCATAAATATCATTCTGCGTCAGCACATAAAATAGACGGCAATAATGATCGTTTATTTTTATGTAGCAGCCCTTTCGCCCTCTTTCTCTGAAAAACCTTCTTCGTTATGTGTTATGTTTCGTCATTGTTGTCGTTGTCATTATGCGTCGACGAGGTCGTGTGGCAGTGCGTTGCGATAAATATTAGAATATCGTGTGTATAATTTTTTCTTCTTCCTTGGTATGTGTGTTCCGTTCTGTTCTGCTCTGGCTGGTCGACTCATTTCGCCGCCCTATCAGATATTTTCGTGCAGCTCCGGTCCGGTCACGGCAGGAAGGTGCAGAAGTGAAATAAATATACAGTAATTTGATACACTTCACACAGATACGCGTTTCTCATGTCGACTTGGCTCCCTTTGTCGGTTCCCCGACGTATCTTGTAGGGGAAATGGTCGGCGGTGTTTGGACTACATACTTTTCAGAAAAAAATAAAGTCATTGAATGAATAGCACTTGTTAGTTTGTTCCACATTTGCCGAAAAACCGAGCATCGAACGTTGCATTGACGTCACCCCCGGTACCAGTTTCCCTACAACCGAAACCAATTTAATCGGCAAACTTGGAAAGCAATAACGACAACAATTATACAATTAAATTTTAATCTAACAGCTGCGTTCGCTGCGGACTTTTCGAGGGTATTGCCCTGCAGCTCTGGCGTTCCAACTAGCACAAAACTTCCTGTTCCTATCGCACCGGACCGTTCCTGTCATCGATTCTTCCTTCCAGCGGCGAATTCTGCACCGTATGGCATTTAATTCAATTTCCTTCCCTGCACAACGTATCATTACACTGATTCAGGCACACCCACCCATCCTGGGCCTAGACAAGACACTTAATTTTCTTCGGAGCGCGCTCGTTGCCCGCACCCGGAAGCGCTCGCACCACTTCTACTCACATTTCAGCGACTCCGCCTCCTCTTCCTTCGTGTGCACTTCGTGATTCACTCAAGAAGCCAAACAGCATGAGCAATCCCCGCTCGCACAGCACACAGCACAGCACAGCAGGCGAAGTGCAGTTTCAATGAATTTTTAAACAATACACTCCCAAATGGGTCGTAGCGTGCTGAGAAACAAATTTCCATACAAAACCACTGGCACAAACACACAGACCCAATCCGTCAAAGCGGCAGGCTGAAGAGGCGGTCGCTTTTCGACCCCAAAAATCACAGCATCTTCTTTTCAGTTCAATATGATTGAACTTGCACAATTTTCCATTTTCATTGCCCGTCTTTACGACGCTGGGAAGCTCCCTGGAGATAGCTATCGTCGTCGTCGTCGACGTCGTTGGTTCGATCGTTGCTGCTGCAGTTGCAGTTTTCCTTCGCTTATGTTTTTCAGATGCTGTTTTTATGTCCCCCTGAAACACTGTTTGCTGCACCAGCACAACCCAACAACGAAACCCAACCGAACGGGTTCTGACTCCTGGTATCCACAGCTGATCCAACCCGGAAGGACCGAACAACCGAACGGGACGCGAGTGAAATTAGAACTGACAGGCAGACGAAGCCGGATTCGAGTCGAGCCAAACCGAGCGACGCTTCTGCTTGAGGTTGAAAGAAAATTACTTCGGTGAGTACCCTTTTCGCACTCACTGGCTTCGGCTTTCAGTGGCGAGTTGGGTGGGTTGCCCAGCGGGTTCGTCGAGTGGCGGCCGACGGATGGGTGGTGGGTGACACTCACTGAACAGAAGGAAACGATACCAACGCTCCAGCTCTGGTGACGAGAGAGGCTTTCCTTTGCGTGTTTTCAAGCGTGAGTTACCGGTGAGATGCACGGTGCTGTGCGCAGTAGGCGAGTACATACATTGAATTATTCAAAGGTACCTATGTATGATTATACCTTTTATTTTTTCGCACTTCAGTCTCACACATTGTTTGTTTACTGGTAACGTTTATGTTTCTAGTAAATCATAAAGTCAGATTTGGTGCCAAGTGACTTAGACAACAATGAAAAGGAATTCAAAGGAATAAAATAAAACGTTTTTCGTTAGCAACTTGTTATTACACTAATTATGCTTACTTTACTATAAGAAAAACATTAACTTTTACGAACGCCTGCCATAGGAAGGAGTACAATTTTGGTATTAGGAATGCCAATTAGGCCATTGCAAATCATTTTCAAAGTTCTTGTCAACACCCCCCCCCCCCACCCTTGGAAATTGGCTTGAAAAATCGGGGGGCAAAAAAATAATATGTAGGATATGAGTTACATTTTTTTATAAAATCAATTGTCTGTGGGCTCTACAGCCTGAAAAACTCCAAAAATGAGTGTACGAGTTTAGTTGACGCTTCTAGCACGAAATAGAAATAGAAGTCCAAACAGTGGAATTTCCGAAACTCGGTCAAAAAAATTTTCTTTCGTTTTTGTCTTTTTGTTCGTAGATTTTTGCATGAAAAATAACAACGTATTTATTAAAAGCAAGAATAGATTTGGTTTCACGTTTAAACTTTAAGTAAAAATGCCTAAAATCCATATTTTTTTGCTCGATTAAAAAATTCTCTTTGTTTTTTTTCGCCACCCCCCTTCAGTGGCCAAACATCGGAGGGACAAAAACTTTTTTAAATATTTGTAATGGCCTCCGATTACGTCAGCCCCATGTTGAATTTTGGGCTGACAAAATGGGGAAACTGACGAAATCGGGAATTTTTTTTTGAAACTTTTTTTCAAAATTCAAGACTTAAGACCCTGCAATATCGAAGACTTCCACTAAAAATTGAATTTTAACCCTTAATTGATCAACTGGAAGCTCAATGAACCGGGCTCAGCACACTGGCCCAGAACCTTTTTTGGTGCGCATAGAGTTTTGAGCGGGAAAACTTGGATTTAAGTTTATGAAAGGTTTGGAAGAGTTTCTTAAAATTAAAAGTTCTATCGTTTAGCGGAATTCAAATTTTGATTAATCCCTTTGAAAGTGCAATAAAAATTTATTTTTCTTCCGTTTCAATATAACACATTGATGTGTTCCGAAAAGTTTTAAACCATATTATTACAAGAAATTTTGCTGAAGGCAGTAGCCTTTTATCTGTTCAGCAAAGGCAGAAAATCCTATTTCTCATATATGAAAAATCGTTAAAATCAGTTTTTCTATTTTAGCTGTTTTTGTAGTTGTTGTATGATTTTTTTTAGTTCTACAAAATTGTACAAATGGTAAAAATACACAATATTGCTGAAGATAGTATACCTCTATCGTTGCTTGTTCAGGAACTGTAGAACTTTTAATATTAAAATACCCTAATTTTTACTCCGAATTAATCGCAAAAAGGCATAATTTTATTCAAAAACTCTCCCCAGGGAATCAGAATTATTTCATGCAGACTGAAAAGTTTCATAAATCATGTTTAAAAGCACAAATGTTAAACAAAATTTGTGGACTGACAATATCGAGATAAAAAACTGATAAAATCGGGGGTAGACAAAATCGGGAGCTGACAAAATCGGAACATTTCTGTAGTCTATATTATAAATGTCGCTTACATTGGAGTTGTATCTTTAATTTATACAAAGGTTTAGTTGCAGAAAATGAGATTGAAGTCAGTTAAGAGCTCTGTTCCCACTTACCCCGCCGTACATTACACACCTATTTGAAATATATTACTAAATAAAATCTCAGATTTCCAGATTTCTTTTAAGTTTAAAGACAGCAGCTGAGGTACTAAAGTACTAAAGTACTTTTTGAGCCCTTTTTTAGCCTAAAAACTTTTTAATAGCTTTCTTTTGTGATCGGTTATCCGAATTAACTGATAAAAAAACTTAATTTTGATAAATATGACTTGGGCAGGTACGTCAAAAAAATGTTTTGACGCTCGCACCGGGTTCTGATAAAAAGCAAAGCAAACCCTAGGTAGTACATTCCGTTATCGAAACTTGACCTTCTGTTTTTTTTATACGACAGACTTCGCAGCCAGCTGTTAAAGTGCAGGACAAGTTGCAGGGTCAGTTGCTACGATCCTATTGACTCTAACAGCCTCTCCCAGTCGAGATTCGAACATACGACGACTGGCTTTCTGATAGTTCTGCATATTTTAAATTTTTGCATAAGAGATAATAATAAATTTGCCTAAAAGATAATAAGAGATTGCCGTAACTTGCCATCATTTTCGTTTCATTATGAATGAATGATAGTAACTATTGGTTATTTGAGCGTCTTGGTAGGTACCTGAAACGATAAAAAAGAAAAAGAAGTTAAGTTTAATGATAAATACGTATTTTGGTCATACACCGACGTGAGACCTTTTTCAGTATCTAACTAACTTCAAATGCTTAGTTTACCTAGAAAAACCGGAATACACATAGAGCTTTCATGTAAAAAGACGACATCAAAGTTTTTAAATAATGCTTTCGTTTATAAGTCATTTTACTGCACATCTTTAAAAGATGTAAACTGCACAAAACATGTCATAAAAGCAACCATATTCGATCCAAAAAGCAGTCATTTTTGACAACTCTAAATCGGGTAAAAAACGTTACAAAATCGGGGGCACACAAAATCGGGAAGTGGCTAAGTTGGGTTAACACTGTATTCTTGTTTATAAGTCCATCCACTATGTCCGAGTCCATGTACAAAATCTTATGAAATTCGTCCCATTTTATATAATAACTAGCTGATTTCCCAATCTTACTCGGGGCCCCATTGTCTCTCTCAGTCATTTGTACATCTGTTGTAACGAAAATTCTCTTAATGCAAGAAACAAAACATTTTTTCTTCTTTTAAATGTGTCTACTTCCTACTGTCAGTTCCCCTCCTGTTGTCACCCAACCACTTGTAAGTAAATCTGTCTTCGTCGCGGGCGGTAACCTTTAAATCAGGACAAAACCTCTTCTACATTTTTGAACTGCTATCGTTCCAAATACCAAAGAAACGCACCCCTCTTCCTATTTGAGCCTTCCTCCCCCTTGTACGAAAGCCCGTAGCAATCATAATTGGGCGCTTTTCTTTACCGGTTTACTTTCAGGACATCAAGCTCATGTCGGTTTAATGTTCTAATGATAATGATGATCAAGGTAAAGGAGCAGTTTTTTAGTTTTACTTTCAGGACATCAACTTGGTTAAGATTTTATTGAAATAAATGACTTCTGACTGATTGGGACGGCAGGATTTGGTCGCGTTTTTCTAGAACCGAAATAATCGAAATTGCAGGCGAATAAGATTGTCGTACCGGGCCTGGGAAGCAATAGCGTGCTTAATGAAGTATTCATTTTTGACAGTTTCTGATATTTTTTGTTATTTCAATTAATGCCTAGAAAAATGTCTGCTCGATAGGTGCAAATACTGTTAAAATCCATTGAAAATGGCTGAGTTATAAGCGTGAATTCTGATAGCTTTAGAAGTTTTTCTATATCACCTGAATTTTCTAAATCTTCATGGGTATGAAATGGGGAAGGCAACTAGGAAGAAGCGCCCAACATAGCTCTAGCCATCCCAAGCCCCTATCTAGCGCCTCCACGTGGCCATACCTGGAAATACTTCAATTTGTATAATTGAGTAGCCAAGCTAGGAGGTGCGGGGTCGTGCGGTTTTCAGTTCCTAACCTTACAAATGTAGTTTTAGGCAACCATTAAACCACACGACTTTAATTTCAAGTATTATATGATTTATACTAATTTTTGGTAAACTAATCTATTTTCAGAGAGCGAAATAAGGCGCTATATCCTTGGCCAATTGCAGCCTGGCTTCTGGTCTAAATGCCATTAGTTCATCCCTGAGGGTCCGGAGTATCACTTAACCCTTATTAGCAAAGATACTCCCAACGACTGTAAATAAATCATTATCTATGTATATGGGAAGCGTTTGGTACGGGAGGTCCACGCTTTCTTCCTTCCCTTGATTTCAAGGAGTTTGATGGAATTAGGTATTTTTTCTAGTTCCACTTGATTCGTTGGAATTCTCTCTGCGGTACATGCTGCGCAGTTGGCCTGGCCGTTGACAAGAAAAATGATTGATTCAAGTAATCGTCATTTTCCAGGATGCCTTCCAGAATTGGCTGCGTTAGTGTGAGATTAGATTAGATTAGATTAGATCACCTGAATTTTCTAAATCTTCTGGCGTCTCGACAATTCAACGATTGTACAGAATATATGCATTCGTGGCTGCTATATCTACAAAATGATACAATGAACAATTTGATCATAATATTTCGTATCTTTACTAGAATGTGATATCGACCCATGAGCGTTTCTCCTCTTTGCATACATGACTGTCAATTGGTAATTTGCATGACGGTATACTATTAGCTATAAATAAATTTTAAATGAACAATGTATTTTAAATCAACTACAGCTAAAACTATCTCTTACTGTAGCCAACTTTTCTAGACGCGATAGGGCAAGAAGTACTTGACTAGGCTTAATCATAAAATAGCTCGAATGAAAGATAGTTCTACACTTTTACAAAGTTGTTTGAGGGATACTAAGAGATCATTTCAAATTTTGTTGACTGAAACTTACATGAAATACTATTTATAAATTACAGTAGAACAGCAGAGCAAACAAAAAATTTCGTCTTTAAAAGGACGGTTTCTGGCAATTGAAGGAATTGTTAGCAATTTAGAAGGACTTTCTTTTTTGATATGTAACTCTCCACTCAAAATTTTTTTTTGAAACAAATATGTTACACTACTCAAATAAAACATATAAACAGCCTATAGTAAACTGTGCAGTCGACCATTTTAGTCAAAATATGTTTTTCAGAGAATTGTAATAACCGAAGTCGTCGGTATGATTTTCGTAATTTTTTATGTTTGAATGTTGAGAAGTTATATTTATGGCAAAATGTTCTAAATATGTTTTTTATATCTCTGAGCAAGAATAATACTCAAATGTGTTGCTGAGGCCTTAAACGCAAAGCACGCAAACGGTTTTGCCTGTTAGAGGGTAAGGGCTTGTACTATTCAAACTGTTCTATCACAAAGGATGGCGCTTTGGAAACTTCATTATTTTCAAATAGAATCGAAAAATTCATCACGTTAAAAATTACGAATTTACCGGCTTAAGATCGTACAAATGTCGCTAACTCAGTATACCTAGGTATACCAGTATAGTAGGTATAGATAATACCTATAGGTAAAGCAACACTAGTGCGTACCTACCCACTCAACTAAAAAGGTTATCCACTGGTAACTTCTTCATGACTGCATGGCAACTTCCTTCTGGAGTGCAAACCTTTTCCAAGCCTTAAAAGGGAGCCGTACTACGAAGTCCTCATAATTTCACTTGCAAACGCCTATCCAAGTGGTTAACCATCAAGTCTAGTAATCAGCATGCCATCCTGGAGCGAGCAGTACAGCAATTTGCCATTGCTCATTTATGAAAACATTTTCCAATATCTGAGCATTCACGATCGGTTGAATGTAGCGCTGGTGTGTAAACATTGGGAAGCGGCCATCTACCAGTCAAGAACACTGCAGCGTAATTTATCTTTGATAGTATGTTTAACTGACGAGCATAACAACAACAACCGGCAGATAGATGGGGATATAGTCAGGCACAGCAAACGGCGTTATCAGAATATAACGTTTTCAGCAACCCGAAGCTACGCTGCGTTAGTTAACACGGTTCAGCAGCTGGACCAGCGATGTCACATCCAGTCAGCCGTACTGGAAGACTTTAGCTGTTTGGACAGCTGGCTCGGTCGTTGCATGGCTCATCTACGACATTTGACCATCAGTATCGACCAGGACACTTTTGATTGCGAATCCTGGTCAAATGCCTTCGAAAACTTCAGCGCCCTGACCAGCCTTAGTATGCATCACGGCCATGACATGGCCCTTCTTTCGGTACGACGCTTCTGCAGGAAGCTCAACAAATTACACCTATCGTACTATGCCATCAACGCAAATCTGCAGATGGTTCTGAACTTCCCGGAACTGGAAGAACTATGCATCGACGAAGCCTACCTGCGACTCTATGGATACCCAATGGACTGGAATGAAGCTGTGGCACAAAATGATCCTCAAGGGCTACGTCTACCGAAGTTGAAGCACCTGGCCGTGTTGATCTCGAAGGACGTTTTTGGCATCATGGGGGGAACTATAGATGACGCCTATTTGGCCCTTCAAGCTCCCCAACTGGAAACGATCGAGCTGTCGGATTTTGCACTTCGGTTCATCAACATCGAGCGGCCCATAAACTCGTAATCGATTGCGATGTACGTTAGCGGATGTTTGCCTTTCCACCACCAAATGTAATCATATAATAATAATAATCTATATATAATTATCTAATTAAACTTAACAATAATACTAATGTAATCATGTACATAATATACGTTAATAATTATCTATGTTTGCTAGTTCATAAATATATATTACTAGCTGACCCGACAAACTTCGTATTGCCACAAAATAACCTGTGTTGTACATAAATCATGAATCTCGGGTGATCTTTGTCACAATCTCTAGTTTTGCGAGTTTCTGAGGAGTTCAACCTTAGATGATTCATTTTGGCAGTTACGTAACTATAAAAGCATCCCAGGTAACCAATAAGCATCACCAATGCTATTCAAATGTAGGCCAATAAGCATTTAAGTTGCCTTAAATGCTACTTGAATGCTATTTTTTCACCCTTTTTTGTCACCCCCTGCACTGATTCTTTTATGTCAAAAACATGAGTTTGACCAGCGAAGTTTAAATAAAAAGAAAAAAACTTACCCACTTTAATTCTACTATGTATATTTTATTCACGACAGATACGTATTTCGCCTACGACTTACAGGCTTCCCCAGTATCTGAGTTCGAAAACAGACACTGAGGAAGCCTGCAAGTCGTCGGCGAAATACGTATCTGTCGTGAATAAAATATACACAGTAGAATTAAATTTGATAAGTTTTCTTCTTATTTTTATTTAATTTTAGGTTTCGTATTCTACTAAGACGTTCCAAAAACTTCAGTCAAGCGACGTTTGGTGAAGAAATGTGTAGACGTTCCGGAGTTATGAAATATACATTCATAGTTACCTTCCGTGTCCCCTCACCTCGTCGGCTCCTTCCTAATCAGATCACCCTTCAGTCACTTAGCTAATTAAGAATCGGTTTACTCTATGGAAATTCCTATAACGGAAACGAAACAAAGGTTTCTTCCATATATCCCTCCTCGGTCTTACCCCGTCTTTTCTAACAGTCACTTGATAGAGACCCCTCCCCTTTGTCAATTTGTCAACCCCCAGTGCTGGTTCTGTTATGTCAAGCAACATGTGTTTGGTGGAATAAGGTTAACGCGTTCTGGAGTTATGACGAAACATACAAACATACAGTTCACTTTTATATGTACACTAGCTGAGTGCCCGATCTTACTCGGGGAGCCTTTGTTTCACAGCCACTTGAACATTGTTTCTAAACACAGCTTTTTATTTATTTATTAGTTTAGTATTACATGCTATCCTAATAAAAAAAGGAGAATCTGCAACAGTGTTTCTTCGATGGATACAACAAACCTGTCATTCCTTTCATCTCAATTCAAGACGAAATTGTTTTTAGTGTCACCACCAGAAGCAAGTATGCACAAATTATTGGCTGAGCTGATTCTGGAGCATGCCACATAAAGTTTACCATGGGAAAACATGGTGTTCTCAGTGGAACTGTTTGAATGATTACCCCTGTGACTCAAACAGAGTCGGCCAACAACAATTAGCACTAATGATCGAACACTTTTTATACGGGTCACTTTGATTCGATGCATGATTACACGACAAATCTACAGCTGCGATCATTGCAGTTTAGTGTTTCGTATTCTAATTATTTCTATTGTACGGTTAAATTGTTACAGTCATATGCGCGTTACTCCCCCCTTCTCGTCAGTATTACAGCTCCTCCTTTTGTTCTACCGTCACTTATGGGAGAACCAACCTAACATTTCGGTCCCTCTGTTGTCAACCCCTTCAGTTCTGATTCCCTTATGTCAAGGAACATGTGTGCCAAGTTTGATGAAGAACGGTTAAGGCGTTTCGAAGTTATGACCTCCCCCCGCCCCTATTAGGGAATTCCCCCCCCCCCTTTTTGTTGACCCATCAGTGCTGATTCTCTTATGTCAAGGAACATGTGTACCAAGTTTGGTGGAGATCGGTCAAGGCGTTTTAGAGTTATGGTGGAACATACAAACATACTCACGCTCATTTTTAAGTAGTTTTTGTATTTACTTGGAGTAATTGTCGTGTTTTTATTTTTATTGTCATTTTAATGATTTTTTTTATTATTTTCGAATTATTTTTGTGATTTGCGTAATTTTTGCGTAGTTTACAATCCTTTTGTATGACCCCATATGGGTCATTCCACGCGAAGTGTCCGAGACTTGTGTGATCGACCTTCACGGATTTGAACCAAATTTTGCCAGATTGTTCGTTTAAGGCCAGAAGCATTAAATTTAGTGCCGGTTGAACCTCCCCTTCGAATAATGAAAGCAAATCCATTTTTAAAGAAAGGATCTGTTTTTGTCAAACCCCTTTTATTTTCTTTTGTTTATATCTCAGGAAGTATTAGGTCTAGAAAGACGCTATATTCACATTTTTAAAGGAAATTACCCAAGGAATTCGAAAAAGATGTTAGTTTTGAGGACCAGGGCTGCCAAATATTTTTTAACTCGTTTTGAAAACTAAATTTTCATTTGTCTCTCAATGAATACGATTGGATCTCAAAAATTCCAACTTCATCGTGTTTCGCAAATTTTTTACATAGGAATTACTCATCGCCCCTTGGTATTCTTAGCCGATCCCTAGATACAGAGCAAGCACCCCCCCCCCCATTTTTTACGCAAAACCAAGAGTAAAATTACTTTTTCTTGCAGCAGTGATGCTCTATGCAATGTTCAAATCCTTGAAGGTCGATTACACGTTTGAACTTTTTCTCGATCACGTGGAATGACCCATATAGCTATTTTCATCTTTGTATTTCTTTCGTTTTACTTACTTGTACATTTTGTAGCATTTTTGTGCCATTTCATATTATGGATGTTATTTATATCCTGTTTGCATTTTTTTTTGTCATTTTTGTGCAATTTTGTTGTCATACTTCTGCAACTTTTGTGTCCAATTTATATAAAATTCAATATTTTAATATTATAGTTTTATAATTTTTGCATGATATGACACATTCCAGCGTTACGGGACACCATTTCTGCTATGCAAATCAGTTGCTATTCCATCAAATCCTTGGCATTCAAGTGAAAGATAATGTCCTTGTTAATCAACTATTTTACAGGGTATTTGGCAAAAAATTGGTGAAAGAGGAAGCAGTTCATCCAGTAAAAATGGATGCTACTTGTGTCCCGTAACGCTGGAATGTGTCGTATATGTTCTGTTTTACTTGCCTTGTTGCAGTCTAAAATAAACTTTTTGTAAAGTAAAGCAGTTTCTAATGTGAAGAATGATAAACTGGATAAAATGGTCGAATCACGAATGGCCTAAACCCAAATGGCCGAAATTCAACAACAGTTACAGAAGGTCGAATCACGAAAGGCCGAATCACGAATGGCTGAATTACAAAAAGCCAATTTTTTTCGGAATGTCTAAATAAGTAGTCAAAAAAAACATATGTTATTGGTCACCTACGGCAAAATCAAATGAAATTGGTCAGTAGCATAAGCGCCTGGTGCTCTGGCCAAAACATATATGTTATCATATTTACTATAAATCCTGTATGGCCGGACAGGCCTCTATGCCCGGACACTGGCGGGCCCGGGCACTCAAAAACAAAAAACGATAAAAATATTTGGAAAGAATGGAACAATAGTACTGTAATGGTACTATTGTCCTATTTTTCCAAATAAGGCTTATACAAATTTGAAAAAAAGTTTATGTTCTGGTCTAAAACTATTGTTGAAGGGGGGGGGGGGGGGTGTAACAAGAAAAAAATAATAACATTAAACCTTCAATAACCAAACAAAAGAGAAGAAACCAGCGTTTATTTTTCCATATTATTAAAATTTTAATACAAATATTTTGTACAGTACTTAAATTTTAGTTCAAGCCTTTGAAACTCCAAAATTTTTCGACCCAAGCACATAAAGTAAGCATCCTGGTAGAGATGAACCAGTTTGATAATAGTGGAGTGCCATTGGATCACCTTAGAAAGCCACAAACGTATAACTTGACCTTCATTTGAATTTTGTTTTGAACTTCCGTGTTACTCGGTTAGTTACCTTGCTTTTTTTAATAATCGAAATCCGTGTTACGTACTAGTCACGTGTCACTACAGAACTCGATAACCACGACATAGTATCGTAATCTAATCATAGTGTGAAAATGGCAGTTTAGGTCCATGACATTTTATGATTAAGAAAACAAATCGCTGAAGCTATTCACGTTTCTTGGTCAACCTTTTAGTCATTAATATTAGGCCTCTTCCCAGCTGATGCTTCTTCCTCAACAATAACATGTTTACCTTTGTATATTAAGGATACACACCGTTTCGAAAATTTCAAGTTTCGAACAGTTCAGTGACATGCTGCTTGCTGCATGCATCCAATGAATGGTAAAAACTGTATCGTTGAGTTTTACGTCCCCAACCTCCAAAACTAGGGTAGTTACTTGGACATTACGGAGTAAAACGACCAATTTTTGAGCCCCGAAAGCCCGAAAAATCGTGTTTCTATTTTCATCTTATCTAGTACCTTTGACGGAAAAAATAATCCCACTGCAATTCAAAAATCGGAATATCTCCATCAAAAGCGGTACCAAATTTCACTAATATATTGTTTAATTGATTGTTGCCTCCATCTAATTCGGTTCTTTTAGAACAAGGTAAATTAAAATTGAATCAAGCCGAAAGGTCTGATTGCAAGCACCCCAATTTTCTGTGCTGTGAAAATATCTGCTTGTCACTAAAAATGCAACAGACTAATATGACACTTTATTTTTTGTCCCTTCACATTTCGAACATTTTTAAAAGGGGGGGGGGAGGGGTTACATAAACTTTTTTTCAAATTTGTATAAGCCTAATTGTATCATTCCTTGTTTTTGAGAAATCGTTAGTGTCCGGGTATAGAGGCCTGTTCGGCTGGGCTGGTACTGAATGGCCGAAACACAAATGGCCGAATCACAAATGACCGAAATCCAACAACAATCACAGAAGGCCGAATCACGAAAGGCCGATTTTTTTTGGGATGCCTAAATAAGGCCATTGCAAATTATTTTTAAAGTTTTTGTTCCCCCGCCCTTCAAAATTGGCGCTAAAAATCGGGGGGCAAAAAAAATTGCTAAGCTTGAGTGCAATTTTTTTGTATAAGATCTATTATTTGGAGGTTTTACAGCCTAAAGAATTCGAAAAAAGAGTTTACGGCGTGTTAACGCTTCTAGTATGAAACAAAAGAGGAAGTACAAACTATGTAATTTCCGAAAATCGGGAAAATATTTTTTCGATTTTGGAAGGTTTCTTGCGTGGAAAATAATAACGTATATAAGAAAAGCAAGAATAGATTCGGGTTTTACGATTAAACTTCAATTAAAAATTCCTGAAAATTTTAATTTTTTTTACGTGATTAAAAAAATCTCTCCGTTTTTTTTCGCTCCCCCCCCCTTGAGTTACCCAGCATCCGAAGAACAAAAACTTTTAAAAATATTTATAATGGCCTAACTAGTGATGTCCGATTACTTCTCGATTAATCGAGATAATCGATTAATTAAATGTCAAAATAATCGATTAATTTTTAATCGATTGCTTTATGTTCCGATTATTAGATAATCGATTACCTGGCCGATCGATTATGCCGGATTTTTTGAAATTTTATTATTCAACAATTTTTAGCAAATTTAATTTATTACAGTGGCTGGCGCTTAGCTACTAAATTAACTGTGGTGCTGCTAGATAGAATCAGTAGAGTTGTTGCACTAGCTTCGTAACTGTCTCATTCTACTCTAATAACCCTCTAATAATACGGATGTGAAGTCTGTCGATAAAGAGGTGTTAAGTCGTAAGCCTGGTATCCAGCTGAAAAGAAAACAACTCAAGAAAAAAACCTGCTATTTACCGACCAGAGCTGCCACAAATACAGATATTTGTGCATACATAAATTTGGGACCCATCAATTATTTCAGTTGCTGTGATTTCTGGCTCTACTAATGTTCCTGAATTTTGAAGTAGTCCATAAACTATTTATGTTATTTAAAAGATTAGATCGAGAAAATTAAATACTCCGGAGAAAACGGTAGGGTCCCAAGTTTATGCATGCACAAATATCAGTATTTATGGCAGCTCTGTTACCGACCAATCTAATGTAGTTCTTTTAAACGTCAGTTGCATAGAAATCGATTGAACAACAATGGAGATAGAGCCGAAAGTGTAACTGCAAGTATCCTTATTTCTGGTATCGGGACGTAAAGGTTATAACCAATCGATTATTTCGACTAATCGATTATATAGCGCCGATTAATCGATGTGGATTATTGGCCGCCCAAAAAGTAATCGATTATTAGCTAATCGATTAATTGGAAAAATCGGACATCACTAGCGCCTAACTATTCAATAAAAAACATGAAATGGCAAGTAGTTAACAAGTAACATTATTCAAACAAAAAACAAAACTTATACGTTACCCTATTTACTATAGAGTATAGATGATTGATAGTTCTTTGTTTCCCTAAGCGCAAATGAACTTTGTTCATTATAAGGTGCGAGACTTATTTACCGTGTTAAGGGGGCATAGTACTTTTTACACCACATTTTTAGCCTTATTTCAAATATTTTTTTCTCGATAACGCGAAAAGCGAATCGATTCGAGTTTTTTGCATTCTAAACATTGTACTTTATACTAGTATTTACAATTTTGTTTGCATATGTGAACCTCTTCTCCTCTCCCCTACGGCTCCTTGAACATGATCATTCGAAAAAAACATGATTTGCGGTACCATGGATTGGCGCTGGGGGGCTTATCCGAATTGAAAAATTCCAAAACGACATGAAAGTATATTAAATTATCTCGTGTTTGACCCATCCTTTTTTAAAAATTCGAACGCATAACAAAATGGCGGAGATTCAAACATAAAAGTAAGGTTTTTAGTCGAAAAAATTGACTTCAAATCTTTATAAAACATACAAAAATTAGAATATCGCAAAAAGGATGGGTCAAACACTAGATAATTTTGTTGGCTTTGAAACAAAAAAAGAATCATGAGAATTGCTTCAGCCGTTCTTGAGATATTTATGGTACCGATTTTCAAAACCTGGTTTCGAGAAAAACGACGTTGAAGTTTTTATTCGCTGTGTAATCGCTCCAGACATGCGAGATACAAATAGCTGTAACTTTGTCAATTTTTGGAATTCATCGAAATGACTTGAAACACATATGGTCAAAATGTTAATCTTTCGAAATAATCAATAAAAAAAATTTCGATTTTTTTAAATTGAAAAAGTACTATGCCCCGTTAATAGCAAATGTTTTCTAGATGATTCGGGTAGAGACGGCCGCAGGCCGCGAGTGTGCGTCGGTGACCCGCCGTCGAAAATGCCGGCCACTGCGGGGGGCAATCCCACCTCTATTTAGGTGCATGCATTTTCCTAGGTTTACTGACTACTAGGGATTATCCCTTAGTAAATTCCGAACGAGCGGCAGCGAGTAAGGACAGCATGTACCTAACGTTTTTGCCGGTTGAAGGCCGTGAATATTTTCGGCCGAATATGATGTTCGGCCATTCGTGTTTCGGCCTTTTATGATTCGGCCATTCGTGATTCGGCCATTAGATATATTATGGGCCCTATTCTGTAAGTCACGTCGAGTGTCACTTTGCTCGACTAGTCGACTTTTGGTATTATGTAAGTCACACGCGACCCGGTTTTGTCGAGTAACTCGACTGAGTCCACCGCTAAAAAGCTAGTGACTAAAAGGTTAGCAAGTGACGCCTGAGCTAGCTTTGTTTTGGTCGTGCAATGAACCGCTATGCTGCCCATTCTTCTTGCACTCGACACTCGACAGTGACTGAGTCGAGCCGAGTTGCTCGACGTGACTTACAGAATAGGGCCCTATGCCATTTGTAATTTCGGCTATTTGTGTTTCGGCCATTCGTGATTCGGCCATATGTGTTTCGGCCATTCGTAGGTAATCCGCAAGCATCTAGGTTTACTGACTAATAGGGATTATTCTTTTTTTTGAGTAGGCAATCTGCACAGTACTTTAGAAGATACGGTGCTATCAGACACCTGGGAAGACAACTCAGGTAGTGTGGGATTGGATATCCCGACACCTCCTAATGGGGCCCTACTCGAGTCTGCAGCCTCCATCCTCCTTGGCACCACGTTATCGGCATTACTTCAGGGAGGGGTAATTATGCTTAACGCACCCTCTTAGATAACTACTGGACTACGGTAGTTAGGCTATTTACTCGCCGTTGATCGGCTCTCCAGCGATTTTATAGCTCATACAATCTGGGTAGCAGCCGCATTGACCACCCCCCGGATACGGATAAAACGGAAATTTCGATATGAAGATTACAAATATATTGGATCGTTCAGTGGCAGGTGGGAGTGGAACTCTAACTTACACTCTCTCTTTTTTTTTATACTCTCTCTTGGTTGGTACTCAAGTATTTTTGCAATTAAACTACCGCCGCACCCTTATATAAGCTAATCTCATATATAGTTTTGTCTCTCCAGTTCAACCATTTCATACTTAATGTCTCTTTAACAGCTTGGGTCATTCGCGACTTCTACGCGGTTGGGATTTGGTTTTTTTAAACCACTATACAATCGAAAATACTAACTGGACATATTATAAATATTTTTACTGGATCGCTAAAAACTCACTTTTGCGCAGAAGCAAAATGTTAGCGGCGGTTGATTCAATTCAGGAGTTATGAAAATTGGAAAGTTTATATTTTGAAGTTTCCTGGTAAAATTGGTGACCTCAATTTTTATCATATATTCTTCACCAATGAACAGAAAACTGTCAACCAGTTACTTAATTAATAGATCTTCATAAGTAAAGTTGAAAATCGCTGCTTAAACGTCCCCTGCTTATATTTTTAATTCGATTTGTAATCATTTACAATAGCAACTATACGTGTGAATTTCACCATGTAACTCATCAGCGAGACAAGCGTGCCGAACGAGACCGCAGCGAGTGAAAGGTTCGACAACGAAAACACAAAAAATCGCTGACACACCCAGCAGTCCCTGTTTATCGGTAATGAGTTCAATCTGCGTCATTACACGCTCTCGATTATTATTCATTCCCATTGCTGGCGGCCACTTGAAATCCACACTCCTCCACAGCCTCCGGTCAAGTGGGCGAGAGCGCACAGGAGGTGGGTAGAAATCAAACGTCCGCCGTGCAGAGGAATTAATTTTCTTCCCAACAGTCATCAGCATCATTACACACCTCCTCGTAAAAAAAAGCAGAAACAACAACAAACATTAGCGTTCGCGATGTTTACCATACAAGTTGTATCAACCTGCCTCGGCCGTTCCGGCCGAACCATCAACAAAGCGCCGCACCGTCAAACCGTAGATAGCGGAGAAAGCATTTTCTCTGGAGATGGACGGGAAGAAAAGTACCGTCGGTTAAGTGCCCCGGCGATGATGGAAAAGCGGGAGGAAAATTCTCGGCCTGCGGCCGGACAGCTTGAACCTACTCGAGTTTCGAAATGGGAACTCTTGAGCATTTCAAGCTCGACTGAATTCAAATACACTGGCTGGCTGACCGTCCTGATGGAAATAATTCCGGCGAATGGAGCAGAGAGCAAATCTAGATTGCACTCCTTCGGTTCTTGGTCGGTCGGTCGGTCGGTCGGTCGATGCGGTCAATGCTTCCAATTTTTGTGCTTCATCAGGCACAACTTCCTAAATCAGACCTAAATTCGGTAATGTGCACGGCCACTACGGGCATAGTTTTGGTGACGTTTTGGTTGTTTATGGAATTTCGGATCCGACTGAAAACGTTTGGCCGGTAAAATTTTGACATTTTCTCTAGCATCATGCCTGAGGCGGCGGCCTCGTAAACAAGCCAATTAATTTACAAATTTCTGTGGGATACATTACGACTGAAACTTAAACCCGACGCACGGGAAAATGAGCAGTGGAAATCCCTCTGACCACGCACATAAATTGTCGCGACTGGCGTTTCTCGATGGGCCAACTGCCAGCCGTTTCTCGCACTCATTCATAACTTTCTGTTCTTCTGGTGGCGACGCGGCGATTGGATTGCTCGGTCCGTAGGGTGATTCCGGCCTGCTAGCGAAACCGATTCTTTGTCCGGTTCAAGCGGTTCAAGCGGACCACTGTTCTGCAGATTAAAATGACCAACGCCTGTTTCCTTTGCGGCACCGCAGCGCAGCGGCGTCGTCGGTCAACCGCGGAGAGCGTCTCGACGTTCTCCGTCACGGAACGCGTGTGTGATACGCGCCAAGACAGATGCAGACAAATTACGTTCTCGCCCGGTTCGTGTTTGTTTGTCGGCAGAAAAGGTTTCCTCAAAACCAGTGAAAGCAGGCACAGGTGTGAGGTAGAAGGGTAGGGGTGTTTCCCCGGGGGAGCAAACCGAAATGAGGGGAAAGAGTGGAAAGTGTTCGCATTAGTCAGACTAAGGATACGTACGTGATGGGAAGCGTAAGACGGTTAATTTGGCCGTGGTTTCGCTCTGGCCGACGGACGGAAAGTTGGCAGCCGGTCGATAATTTTGGGCCCGTGAAATGTGTCTACCGGTTAATGTGCGTGTCTTTAGTCGGTTGTGTATAAACTAATTCGCGCTTGGATTTGACGTAGGAAGACTAATTGAATCGGAATGGATGTTGTTGATTCTAGAACGCGTTACACGGATCGGCTCGGGAAGCGTTTTGAAACACGACAAAATTAATCTCAATTTGTTGTAGGGACCGCATTAAACACGCTGATTGGCGGGTGACAGCGAAGGTATTTCTAGACCGAAAGCCATTCACCCGGATTAAAGGCCTAACCAGCCGAGCTGCTTGAATCCCAGCGAAATGTATCCTAACTTTAGACTGTTTCTCGGAAAATAAAAGCTAAACCATATAGGATTTCTCTTTCACACTCCTATATCTCACTTTTCCGTTCATTTAAGAACCAACCACCAACTCACTTCGTAGGGAAAGAACAAAGGCATGTAGCAAAACCGGAAATCCCCTATTAATAACTTGTCCCGACGGAAAAGCTCCAACGGCACGGTACGTAGAAACGGAACGGTCTGCAGTGCTATCACTTTCCAGGAAGCCATCCTTCACACATGTAATAAAAATACGACAAGATAAGGAACGTCCAACCGCGCTCAGTGCAGGCAACCGACCGGAGGCAGCGGGCATTAGCAATGCGATGGACAGGAATGTGACTGTCTTCCAGCGGATTAGTGCCAAGTGGAAAACTTTCCGAAAAGTTGTTTCGTTTTCCGCCCACCTTTCGCCGCGACCGACCAGTTGGAAAGTTTTTCCCGGCGACCGACTTTATGTCGCTATCCACATAAGCTCAATCATCGTCGTGAGGCTAGCTTTGCATATTTACTGTCGGACTGGTTATATTCGAAAAAAAAAACTAAATAAAAGTACCAGCACTCGGTCGTTGCTCGATGAGGAGTGTAGAACATTTTTCCAAAGTGTGCACAGAAACCGGGGAACCGACGAAAAAAAATGTCGAACGTAAGCGAAACCATTTATGATAAAGCAGCTCGAAAGCGATGGTAATCGATACCAGCTTTCTTGTCGCCGGGCCGGGCCGGGCCGGGCCAGGCCAGGCACAAGGAGCAGCGATAAAACTGTTTTACGATACAATCGGTAGCTGCTTTATTTTATCGCTACTTCCGTCCGTTCCTTTGGCAATGATGATAGATCCCGCACTTCTCGGTTCACTTGAACATGGTCGTCCGTCCTTGCGAAGAAAGTTGTGAAAAACTAGCGGTTGATACAGTCGATGCTGTGCGAAAAACTGCTAAAGTAAATGGTGATAAATTTGAGAGTTTGCAGATACTTTTCATGACCGATGGCGATAGTCTGCCTCATCATAAAGTACGAAACTGAAACCGTAGCAAAGCGCGCTGTGATGTTACACAATTTAGCGAATCTACTCTCCAGCTCGATAAATCCGCATTTGTTCTGATTCGGTTGCCAACGAAGTCAATAGATATAGAGGGTTTTTTCGTCTATTGGAAATAAATTGATTTCAGCAACTGTTTCGGTAACCGCGTGAGTAGAAGTGCAGTAACGACGTACAACAATAATCAATTATCGCTAGCATTGAAAGCCACTAAAGAGCAGATGTCCTATAGTAACGATCGAAACTCGGATTTTATCGTAATTTTTCTACAAAGGCATGTACTTAGCATCACAGAAAAATGAAATAATATTAACATTTGTATCTTTCGTTTATGGTTATACCGCAGGCTTGGGCGCTCTTTTTGCTGCCATCGCCATTGCAACCCTCACTTACTTTACTTTTTCGTCGATAATCCGTCGAATCTATATCGAATTCAGGAGACGTCTCCACGGTTCTCAGTATTGGGCTGCCGTTCTCCAGTCGTCCCTAACATCGTTGTTCTAGCATCCATGTCAACAGCACTCTTCCAACGTGTACGGGGTCTGTCTCGAAATCGTCGGGTTCTCTGCTAGATATTGTTTTCGCTGGTCTCTCTCTCATCCGGCATCCTTGCTACGTGGCCAGGAGACTTTGACATGCCCAGCCTGCCATGTTTTAGTCGCTTCACAATATCCGCATCTTTGTATACTATTTCATGATTCATGCGCCTGCGCCACATACCTTCGACTAATAAGCCGCCAAGAATCGCATGATCTTACGCTCACAAACCCCGAGAGCTCGTCGGTCACTCTCTTTCAACGTCCTGGCTTCGTGGCCGTAGAGTAGCACCGGGAGAATTAGCGTCTTATAGAGCGCGTGTTTTGTACCGAGCTGCAGGCTACAAGACCTTAGCTGGCCACATAATCCCTAGAAGGCCCCATTGGCAGCCGCTATGCGCCTTTTTACTTCAACTCACCTCGTTCCCAAGTAACAAATTCAATTTTAAGGTGCACTTGAAGAGGTTTCCAGCATTTACCTCTTAAAACCGAACATAAAACTTGTAATTCTACAAATCTGCGGTAAAACAGTCATAATACCCTTTTAAAACTGGGGAGGCCCACACTAAAGACGGTTCTCAAGAATATTTCCAAAGACTCTGTTAAAACTTGTATTTCCTATCGATATGTATTTATAGTGACTTCCAAGAGTCGGTTGAAACTAAAAGAAAACCACCACAAATGTTGATAATTTTATGGTTGTCTTCTCAAAGAACACTTGCAAGACAAGATACACTTTTCACAGCTTTAATTTTTTTTGATCGACTATGAGCTGTAAGAGAAAAAAGCATTCACAGATATTGCTTTTCCAAAATGGATATAAATAAAAATGGTAATAAAAGCAGCTACTTTGTTGCCCATAAATCAGAAATTTTTCATGTCACGCTCAGTTTGTCGATGTTTTGTGACATGAAACTTAGAAAATTTTAACGCGCCGTTTATTTTCGCTAGATTATTGAAAAATTTATTTAATAAAAAATATTCAATAATTTCATGAAGAAGCTGATAAACACCAGATTTATAACAAATTGCGGAAAAAAGTCTTTTATATGTCCGAACATTTATTTGAAAAGATAAAATCACTTATGGTATTGCATAACAATATATTTATAAACGCCCTTATGGATTTGGTTACAATTTCCAAAGTTAATAAAACAGTCTTGTTCGCCATTTTTCAATGGTTTTATCTAAATCAACCAGAAAGCACCGATTAGACTAACATTTCTTGCACAAGACAAAGAAAGCTTTTCCAAGAGCACGATAAGCTCATCTATACTTATTGTATTCTTAAAGCAGACAAGTTGTGCTTGAATAAGAATTGTTTGAATTATTTAAGGGCAACAAGTTTTTGCAAGATAATCATTCTAGTATAAACAAAGAAAACGTCAAAAAAGTGTCGATGTAAGATGTTGTTTGTGCCGGAGGTTCATATGCTGCCATACTTCCAGTTTAATATTTTTAAAGTACAGCAGTTGAAAGTTGATTACCAATATAAATTGATTTTAAAAATTTAAAGAGGACTGCACGACAGTTCCACATAACCACATAGTTCTACAAAATTTTTATATACTTTGTCGTTACTGCCGTTTTTAAAAAAATATGCTTCAACTGCTTCAACCCTTTCTAACATTTTCCAATCAAAGATACCGACCTAATGACCTCTATATTCAGTTTAAAAAATACGAACAACTCTAGAGGAAACCCGTACCGCCAATTGAGAATATTCCTTGCCGAAACATACCGCAGATTGAAGATAATATGGTTTTGTTAGATACTGTTGTGCCAATTTCATGGATTCACGCTTCGCATTTTTGCCCCGCGGTAATCGCACTTTTGCCCCGGTAGTGGGATAAAAGTGCGAATCGGCCCTTGATCAGAAGAATGAAAAATTTATTTTGCATAACACAATTATTCCTGACGATTTATAGTTGAATGTAAAGACATTGAGTTACTGCATCACATTCACTATAAAATATATTTTGTTGTTGTCCTTCTTTGTATCTCACGAAAATTGATGACAACTTCAAACATCGCACTTATGCCCCGCCCTACTCTACTTTGTTTTGGTAAAATTTATAAGCCCTATCCTCACAGCTCCCTCTTTAAGATGCGTGTTAACACAGATGATATCGATGTAGTCCGCGAAGCCTAGAAGCATATGAGATTTCTGCACCCCTGCCCTTCAATAGCACCTTCCAGTGCAATGTTGAACAGCAAATTCGATAGTCCGTCACCTTGCTTTAAACCATCTAACATCACAAATGAGTCCGATATCTCACCCGCTATCCTGACGTTTGATTTTGAACCATCAAGGGTAGCACGTATCAGCCCAATCAGTTTTGTACAAGCATAATCTGCCGCAGCTCATTTTGTTTAACTGAATCGTACACCGCCTTGAAGTCTATAAACAAATGGTGAGTCTGCAAGTTGAATTGCCGGAATTTATCGAGCATTTATCGCAAGGTGAACATTTGGTCCGTCGTGGAGCGTCCCTCTCGAAAACCGCACTGGTATTCGCCAACAAAGGTTTCCTGTAACGGCCTCAGTCTGAGAAACAGGATGCGGGAGAGAATTTTGTATGCAGAATTGAGGAGAGTAATTCCTCGATAATTGCTGCATTCGAGTCGATGGCCCTTTTTGTAAATTGGGCATATGAGACCTTCCAATCAGTCCGTAGGTAATTCCTCCTCAGTCCATACCTTTAGTATAACCTGATGGATTGCACAATACAGCCGTTCGCTCCCGACTTTCAAAAGTTCGGCGGGGATGCCGTCCTTTTCAGCTGCTCAAAAAGGGGCACGCTAAGCAAAAATATAGGCGATAAATTTTCAAATTGGTCCAGTTGGTCAAACAAATCGGACCAATTTTGTGTTTAGAGTGTTTGAATATTGTTTGACTATATTTTGATTATTGTTTCATATAATAAAGTTTTCTTAAATAATTTTGGCCAATAAGACCGATTCTTGTGAAATTTCACAGATGTATTCGGAGCGTTAAGATTTCTTGTTTGATATTAGAGTGATTGAAATGAGCAGTATAAATTGCGCTGGTTAAATTCAAATTAAAATACCTTTTAGACTGTGAACCATTTGCGAAATTTTTAACTTCTTGGTTAAAATTTGACGGTTTTCCTCGAGTTATCAAAATCAGCCATTTTATATTTGACAGATTGATAGTTGTTTTGCTCAATGAGAGCATATAAGGTGCATATAAGGAGCATATAAATTCCAAAAATCGCGTAAAAAACCGTTTTTAGGCTGTTTTTAGGCTAAAAACCGTCTGATGAAATATGTATTTTTTCAAGGGTGGTGTCTTGGGAGAAGTAAAATAATAAAATGAGTCCGATGTCTCACTCGCTATCCTAACGTTTGATTTTGAATCATCAAAGGTAGCAGCCCAATCAATTTTGTTCAAGCATAATCTGCCGCAGCTCATTTCGTTTAACTGAATCGTACACCGCCTTAAAGTCTATAAACAAATGGTGAGTCTGCAAGTTGAATTGCCGGAATTTATCGAGGATTTGTCGCAAGGTGAACATTTGATCCGTCATAGAGCGTCCCTCTCGAAAACCGCACTGGTATTTAACAGCAAAGGTTTCCTGCAACGGCCTCAGTCTGAGAAACAGGATGCGGGAGAGAATTTTGTATGCAGAATTGAGGAGAGTAATGCCTCGATAATTTCTGCATTCGAGTCCATGGCCTCTTTTGTGGCATATGAGACCTTCCAACCAGTCCGTAGGTAAAAGTCTGTAGGTAGGTAGGTAGGCAAAATGGGTACTACAGATAACCATTCCTCTGGCTGCAGTGAAGTTGATTACCCTCAGGCCATTGTCGTTTGTGGTAGAATGAAGGCTTTCTCTACCAATAACGGGACGAAAGAATTCTTCACGTCCGACCTGTGCATTTGTATCCTCGATGACGATCTTTATGCTGTGTCTTGGGCACTCTCCATATGTCCTGTCGAGAAGATCATAGAACGTCTCTTTTACGTCGTCGGGTTTGTCGTTCGCCGAGCGTTTTAGAAGACTAAGATTAGCCTATTTCTGTTCATAAGTACACTTTGAAAATCGATTTTATTCTGCTGCATTGAATTACAAATACATTGCAACGCAACAATTTCAATGCTAAAGAACGAAACAGCTTATTACGATTTTTTGACCAATTTTGAACGCTGAACCATTATAGGAGTGCGATAATTCCTAAATTTTTACAGGGACTTATCATTCTTCAGAAATAGTTATTTATGATTTATGGAACTACACGGCAGCTAAAAGCCCATTTAAGATGAAAGAAACTTTATCGCGATCAGTACTTTGATACGTTCAGATACTGTCCAGGTGCTTTTCTGTATTCCGCACGTCGCTTTTGTACAGTATTGCTCTTGACTAAGCGAAGATGCATGAGGGTCAGTATAATTAGCATTTTTCCCTTATTTTTTAGTTACTTTTCAGTGCCAATGTGCTAGCTCCTAGAGCCAAAGACTTGACCTAAATTTAAAAGTGAAGCACTGATTGTATATATCCACTATGCCCCATTTAATTCTATAGGCGCGTGAAGCTAAGGAAAACTAAAGCTTGAATAAGCGATAACTTAGCAAGTAAATGTCCTAGAGATTTACGTTTTTTGCAAAAATGTGTGTTTTGAGTGCTTCAATGTAGAAAGCAACCAACACAAGCTCAGTATGCTCATTTCAATTTAATATTTTATTGCTTTTATATTTTCTACAACTTTTCTTAAGAACCTATGTTTGTGTTCCCCAACCCAAAACAGTTGATTTTTTATTTTCATCATAGTAAGCCATGGGTGCGCGACGTTAGGAGGAAGAAGGAGTTAATTTTCATAACAGTAGTTTTTTACAATTGACAAAAGGACGGTAGAAAAAAGTAATGAAACAAAGGTGTTGATAGTATCCAAACAGAACGTGACAAGGCTTCACGCCTTGTGGTGAAAATTAGGTAAGGGAGGGTCATATAAGCAACGCTTAAGTAGTTGTGTACCGCATCCTTTACCCAGCTGGCAGATCCGCAGACCGAAACACTTCTGCTCCCAGGCCCTTGTGGATTGCAGGTATTGGTTAACCTTTGAACCACCGCAGACTGATTAAAAGAAGACTCCACAACACTCTTGTTATTTGGAAGGAGTTGGTTGTTCCATCTCCAAGAAGGGTATCGTGACATAACGCTGGTAAACACCGGGTGCGCGACGTTAGGCATAATGAACGATAGGCATAATGGATGTTAGGCATAATTTACAAATTTACAAATTTATTTTTGGCCTAATATGAATAATTTTCAGTTTGCCTGAATCTACATTTTTTGCGTTAAGCATTTATTCTTCCCCAACAGAAAAATTAAGTCGACTGCTATACGTCGTTAGAAAAAGAGAAGAGCAAAAATATATGCCTATTGTCCGTTATGCCTAATGTATTTATGCCTTAGGTCTATGATACCTAACGTCCGTATGCCTAATGGTGTGCGCTCGTAAGCCATGACTAGCTTTTGACAATTTCAGATTGGGGGGGTATCCCTGTGATGAATATTTCAAATAAGTCAAAAACATGGCCTTCTTGTATAGTATGTAGCGTTAAACCTGTCCTAGCTTCTGATTTTCTAGTGTTATTTCTATGTTCCGCTATTCGGGTTTCTAGCCTTCTACCTGTCTGGCCTATATTACCTGATGAACAACAAGTACTTTCGTCCGTAGATTCCTCAAAAGGTCCTGGTCCAGACAGTCTGCCACCATTGTTCATTAAACAATTTGCCACATCCCTCGCTACACCCGTGTCAATCATCTTCAATCGTTCACTAGGTTGTGGTATTTTTCCAACGATGTGGAAAGTCGCGTCCATCACTCCTATACACAAGACTGGAAATGTCCACGACATTGAGAACTATCGCGGAATTTCAATTCTGAGCAGTCTCCCCAAGGTTCTTGAAAAGATGGTCTATGATGTTGTGTATCATGCAGTACACCCAATAATTTCGGAACACCAACACGATTTTATGAGAAAACGTTCTACAGCCACGAATTTGATGGTATTCGTCAACTCGATCACGAGCATTGAAAAAAGAAAACATCGACTTCAGCAAGGCATTCGACAAAGTTCCACACGAACTGGCAGTAGGAAAAATGAGGTGTATGGGGTTACCAACCTGGGTAACACAGTGGATCCAATCATACCTTACCGAACGCTCTGCTTTTGGCAGCATGAATGGTACTAATTCGGCTTGTTTCGAGGTGCCATACGGTGTGCCTCAAGGCAGTCATCTAGGACCCTTGATATTTGTACTTTTTGTTAACGAGCTGTGCAGCCGTTCGAGCTGTTCTAAACTTATGTTCGCAGACGACTTAAAGATATTCCGTGAAATTAAGTTCGCACTTGATGGGTGCGCTCTTCAAGGCGATATTAATTCTCGCTCACGATGGTGCACTCTGAACGGCATGGAAGTTAACGTCACGAAATATTGCGTCATATCTTTTAGTCGTCTACGTGACCCCCTGCAAAACGATTACACTATCGGGCAAAACCATTTACGTCGAGTACGGGCTATTAAGGATTTGGGCGTTACTATTGATCGTAAACCCAGGTTCAATGATCACATCTCTACAATAACAGCTAAGGCTTTCACAATTCTTGGTTTCGTGAAAAGAAACACTAAAGCATTCCAGGATATATACGCACTTAAATCGTTGTACTATGCACTTGTCCGCAGCATTCTGGAATACGCTGTTATTGTATGGGCCCCACACATGTTGTGCATATCAATAGATTCCAAAAAATCCAGGCTATCCAAAAAATTTCCTGAGTTACGCTCTGCGTGTTCTGCCCTGGGACGAACCTGTAAATCTACCAGCCTGTGCGGAACGCTGCAAACTGATCGACCTGCATTCGTTAGCTGCGAGACGGAAATTATTGCAAAGACTTTCTGTTTTCGGACTACTAAACGGAGATGTTGATTGCATCCGTGTCCCCCGAAGGCAACTCCGGAATCATTCCCTTCTGTGGCAGCCTTCTCATCGTACTCAATGATGCTGGTGACGTGTACGATTTCGACATTAGTAAAATTATTTATAAGCGAAGAATACAACTATTAGACTAAAAAAATTGTCTGTACAACTTTTTTGTTTTTTTTGTTTTTTTTAATTCTATATTAGAGAGGTTTTCAGCCTGCGGCTGGTTCGCCTCTTACTGTACAACTTTAAGTTGAAGATAATATAATATAAATAAATATAATATAAATATAATATAATATATATTCCATGTTATCTGTTTGTGTTGACGATAGAAAACTATTTAAAATTATTTGTGTAAAATAGTTAAATAAATGTAATTATGTTTTAGGCGTAGTCAATGACTGAAGGATAGTAAGCCGAAACGTCCGCTCAACTAAAGTGAGATATAAAATTCACGGTGACGAACTCTAACAATAGAAATCTACTTACTAGTGTTGTTGTCCGTGGTCACCAGCGATCTTAATAACACAAACTCCTCTACCACTTCTAATTCGTTGCCTTCAACACCATTGCACAACGTAAGATTTTGTTGGTCTCTATATCAAAAATTTTCCAGTTCATCCTTCGCATCAGACACCTATTTCCAAAACTAAAGAATAAGTTCGTGTGCTAAACCCACAACTTACCGCACTCTTTACCAGTAACATTTTTGCAGACTTTATGGCAGGCTCCCAAAGTCTACCGTGATGCGGTGCATGAGCTAGTCTGCAGTGCTCACGAAGGTATTTGTATGCGGAGCGAAATTTTGTAGCATTGTTTAAAACGATTTTTGTGAGTTAACCATGGCGACAGACATCAATTTTTGGCTTCTACAAGCCTCGCTTTTTCGAAAAAATCATGTAAATTGAAAAGTTATGTTGAATTTTAAAATGGCATCAAGCATCCCGTAGCAAAGCAAAGCCTAGGTGCTACATTCCGTTATCAAAATTTGACATTTTGTTTTTATACGACAGACTTCACCGCCAGCTGTTAGAGTACACAATTGCAGGGCCAGTTGGTACGATCCTATTGACTCGATACGATGACTGGCTTGTTAGACCAGCAAGCATCTAGTTTTGATTTTAATTATCTTCCCCTGTTTCAAAACATTACATTTTGCTAGTAATTAGTGGCAAAGACAAAAACAGTGAAAACACAGTTTTCAGAATTTCATTTCGAAGTTCAAAAAAGACACTGATGACTGCAGGTCGGAAACGAAAGACTTATCACTCATACCTAATAATAATAAATATTGGCATTTATTAATTTGTCTCCATCATTCAATGTTACCTAACATTTCACCATTCATAATGATATCTTAAGTCACTTCACTGAAGTATGTAGGTCACATCTGGTAAATTTCATCAGGTTGACTTTTGATAGATATTAATTAGCTGTAATTTGCCAGCTACGACGGACGAATAAAACCACAGAGTCTCGCCACTAAAGTTGCATTTCGAAACCATAATTTCGGAAAGGAAAGATTTACGAGCTTCCAAAACTCAGCTGAAGTGAAGCCGCTGCGTCGTTTCCATCCAGATGAATCATATTTCGCGACGGGAATTTTAATGCAGCTTAATGCACCGGCTTCTATAGCAGCAGCGGAAGAAAAACACGCAGCTCGTGACAAATTGGCCTGCTCATGCAAGACGAAAGGTGAAGCTAAAGATCAAAAGGTTCAAACGGAGAACACCTTGCGCTTGCAGCATTTGGCAACGGTCCACCGGGCATCGTTTTGCTGTCTATCTGAGTCCGTTTCGAAATGTGTCGTAAGCGTCAAGTTGATTAGACGCAACCGGATCACAGTGGAATAGCGTGTGATGCATAGTAACATGCAATGTTGCCTACGGCAACTTCATCCAATCGTTGTGCTGACTGGCGCTGTAAAAGAATTGTTCAAATCTCACTTGAGAAAATGTATGAAAGGAATGATTTTCAACAGTATAATTGTATTATTGCATAAACATTGTATCACGAATAAAGTTTGAAACGTTTAAAAAATTCATCGAATTTAATTTGCTTCTCCACACACCCATATCGAGAGTAGGATATGCAAAATGTGTTGTTATCCGTTCCGTTCAAAAGACGTCTTCTGGCGACAAACGAAACTGTGGAAAATCACGATCTTGATCTCCGGGTGTTATGGCTTTCTCTCGCAGTCAGTGCTGTCGTTCGACAGCCTGCCAGGTTCGAATCAAGTTCGTTGGAAAAGTTACTCAAAATTTGTCCACTAATAAAAGTTGTGTATAGGAAAACGGCTATGATTCGAAGCAAAATCCAATTTTCAGAAGTTAGATGTAGTACAACCCTGGAGCGCTGGGCTCCACCCGGTTGCCCATCAAGAAACGATTTGATTTTCAATTTGGCAAGAGGATTATGTGAGCCCATATTGGATGAAAGAAAAACAACCCAAACTGAATGGGTAAAGAAGTGAGAGACCGACCGACAGTAGGTAAGAACTTCCACACTAGCGTACGTACGTCGTACAGCAGGGATGTTGTCGATTGTTTTTCGCCTGACGACAGCCACATCGGGATTGGGGGGTTCCCTCAGTTTGGCGTCGCCGGAAAACCGGTGGCGACAGTCGGCTGACACGGACTGGACTTCCCCTCGTGTGTTTGAAGCGGTTCGGAGTTTGGTGGTGTCCTGCTGCTTATGGTAACTACGGAAGCATACACCGATTACCGATTTGGTGGGGTAAATCCACGCAGCAGCCCTCTTGTGTCCTCCTGGATGGCGGGGGGCTGTGTTACGTTCAGATTCTGGCCGCCTGCCAGACTCTCGGCTTCCGATCCGATTGCGGGATTATGTTGTTTGTATCTAGCGGCGAAGTGGCAGTAAGCATTATACAGCCCAGCCGTCGCCGCCGTCGTCGTCGTCGTCGTCGGTGCTCCATGGGATGTGTCTCACAATGTCTGCTGGCCTGGCCTTCGGCTGGATGGCGTGATATCGCTTGTATTAGTCAGAGTAGAGTGAAGCACCTGATCGAAAGAGGACGGAGATTATATTTATCTTAGGTATTTAATTTGAATTTCCTACCATTCCTGATATGATGGGAAATCGTTTAAAAAATAAACCATTTCCAAGCAATAATTTGAGTATTATTACACTCTTAAAATGGAATTTATGGCCCAAACCGGTCATAAAAATTGCAATAAAAGTTCATTGGGATCTACATTGTTTGTATGGGTCCAGTATTAAAAACCATAATTACGAATGTCGTTATGTTCGATCTTTTGGCAAAATTAAACTGTAATTATGCTGAATCTATACGTTTCTTTTCTAATTTGCTTGAAATTATCAAGAAGTCTTTTCAAAAGAAACTATCGGAGTAGTGGAAAGATGCGGTTATCTACGAAAATGCGTACAGATTTGTGGGAATTTATCAAACCGGTTTCGTTGAAGGACGGCCAACAACGGATCAAATATTTACACGGCGGCAAATCCTCCAAGAAGCCGTAAATACAGAAACCCCACGCACCATTTGCTGGTTAACTTCAAAGCTGCATATGATATTATCGACCGAAAAGAGCTATGGAAGATCATGCACGGGGATGGCTTCCCCAGGGAAGCTTTTCAAACTGATTCAATCTACGCTGAGGGGTTTGACATGATTTGTTGTAAATTTGTTGTAAGTATAGTAAACAAAAACGAAGTTCTGCGTTAACAATTGATGAATTTGATTATTTAATCGACCGAACTAGTGTTGAGTTGATATGAATCAATTCAAGAATAAAGTCTGATTTTGCCGGCATGGACAGGAAGAAAACGCAAATCTATACCTATAAAGAAGGATTTCTGTCTCTCTGTGTGTCTGTCCGTATGTTCCTTATAGAATCGAAAACTACTGAACCGATCGGCGTGAAAATTTGCATGCAGAGATTTTTGGGGCCAGGAAAGGTTTTAGTGATGGTTAGTTTAGTTTAGTTTAGTTTATCTTTATTATTCGCGACTTAAGACAAGTCTTATAATGTCACATTGTGTTGAATGGTAGAATAAGCGTCACGTAATTTTACAAAAAATATAAATATTCGTTAAAAATTTACTAATTTAAGTGCTCATTTAAAACTATTGGTTGAAGTGCTCAATACATTTTCTCCTGAATGCGGTAAAGGATGTTTCTAGAGTTAAATCGTTAGGTAGACAATTCCAGAAAGACACACCTCGTACGAAAAAAGTGTTGCCAGATTTAGAAGTATTATAGCGACGTAAAACAAATTTTCGGCATCTGGAACTCCTAAAAGGTTGAAGCTTGTTAAATAAATAGCCCGGTTCTCTAGTGTTGATTAGCTTGTGCAAAAACAGACAACATCTCATTCGCGCATAGTTTTCAAAAGGGCAACCAATTAGTTGTTTATGTAGGTGAGACACGCTTGAGAATCGACTGAGGCCGAAAATGAAACGCGCGCACATATTCAAACCCACTTTTAGCGTTGATAAAATAGGCGCGGATGCATCAAGCAGTAGAAAATCGCATGCTACAAAGTGTGGAAGAATTAAACTTTTGAATAGGTTCAATTTGATTGCAGGACTGCAATTTATGGCAGTTTTGTGAAGTGATCGTAAAGAGGCATGTATCCTGCCACATTGCTTCAGTAAGCATTTGTCCCATTCCAAGTTATTCTGGACAGTTAGAGACCCCTCTCTCCACTAAGAGGGGGGACTTCCATACAAATGAAACACATATTTCTGCATAACTCGAGAACTAATCAAGCAAATAGAAAAAAAATTTGGCATGTGGGTGTTTTTGGTGACAAGAATTTATTCTATGGTAAATTGGGACCCCTCTCCTCTTTAGAAGGGGAATTATGACTCCTCTCCCCTTTAAGAGGCGGGGCTTCCATACAAATGAAACACAAATTTCCTCATAACTCGAGAACTAATCAAGCAAATGGAACAAAATTTGGCATGTGAAAGTTTTCGAGGGCAAGAATATTTTCTATGGTGAATTAGGACCCCTCCCCACTTTAAAAGGGGGGGGGGGCTCCTATACAAACGAAATACAAATTTCCTCACTACTCGAGAACTAATGAAGCAAATGGAACCAAATTTGGCATGTGGGTGTTTTTAGAGACAAATTTTTTTTCTATGATGAATTGAGACCCCTCCCCAGTTTAATAGGGGGGGCTCCTATACAAACGAAATACAAATTTCCTCACAACTCGAGAACTAATCAAGCAAATGAAACCAAATTTGGCAAGTGGGTGTTTTTAGAGACAAAAATTTTTTCTATGATGAATTGGGACCCCTCCCCACTTTAGGAGGGGGGATCCTATACAAATGAAATACAAATCTATACCTATAAAGAAGGATTTCTGTCTGTCTGTCTGTCTGTCTGTCTGTCTGTCTGTCCTGTGTTCCTTATAGAATCAAAAACTACTGAACCAATCGGCGTGAAAATTTGCATGTAGAGGTTTTTGGGGCCAGGAAAGGTTTTAGTGATGGTTAGAGACCCCTCCCCCCACTAAGAGGGGGGGCTCCCATACAAATGAAACACAAATTTCTGCATAACTCGAGAACTAATCAAGCAAATAGAACCAAATTTGGCATGTGGGTGTTTTCGGTGACAAGAATTTATTCTAGGGTAATTTGAGACCCCTCCCCTCTTTATAAGGGGAATTATAACTCCTCTCCCCTTTAAGAGGGGGGGTTTCCATACAAATTTCCTCATAACTCGAGAACTAATCAAGCAAATGGAACCAAATTTGGCATGTGAAGGTTTTCGAGGGCAAGAAAATTTTCTATGTTGAATTAGGACCCCTCCTCACTTTAAGAGGGGGGGCTCCTGTACAAATGAAATACCAATTTCCTCATAACTCGAGAACTAATCAAGCAAATGGAACCAAATTTGGCATGTGTGTGTTTTTGAAGACAAAATTTTTTTCTATGATGAATTGGGACCCCTTCCCACTTTAAGAAAGGGGGGGAGGCTCCTATACAAACGAAATACAAATTTCCTTATAACTCGAGAGCTAATCCAGCAAATGGAACCAAATTTGGCATGTAGGTGTTTTTGGAGGCAAGAATGTTTTCTATGATGAATAAGAACCTCTCCCCACTTTAGGAGGGGGGGCTCCTATACAAATGCAATACAAATTTCCTCATAACTCGAGAACTAATCAAGCAAATAGAACCAAATTTGGCATGTGGGTGTTTTCGGTGACAAGAATATATTCTATGGTAAATTGAGACCCCTCCCTCTTTATAAGAAGAATTGTAACTCCTCTCCCCTTTAAGAGGGGGGGCTTCCATACAAATTTCCTCATAACTCGAGAACTAATCAAGCAAATGGAACCAACTTTGGCATGTGAAGGTTTTCGAGGGCAAGAAAATTTTCTACGGTGAATTAGGACCCCTCCCCACTCTAAGAGGGGGGGCTCCTGTACAAATGAAATACAAATTTCCTCCTAACTCGAGAACTAATCAAGCAAATAGAACAACATTTGGCATGTGGGTGTTTTTTTTGGTGACAAGAATTTATTCTATGGTGAATTGAGACCCCTCCCCTCTTTATAAGAGGAATTATAACTCCTCTCCCCTTTAAGAGGGGGGACTTCCATACAAATTTCCTCATAACTCGAGAACTAATCAAGCAAATGCAACCAAATTTGGCGTGTGAAGGTTTTAGAGAGCAAGAAAATTTTCTATGGTGAATTAGGACCCCTCCCCACTTTAAGAGGAGGGGCTCCTGTACAAATGAAATACAAATTTCCTCATAACTCGAGAACTAATCAAGCGAATTGAACCAAATTTGGCATGTGTGTGTTTTTGGAGACAATTTTTTTTTCAATGATGAATTGGGACCCCTCCCCACTTTAGGAGGGGGGGTCCTATACAAACGAAATACAAATTTCCTCATAACTCGAGAACTAATCCAGCAAATGGAACCAAATTTGGCGTGTAGGTGTTTATGGGGGCAAGAATTTTTTCTGTGATGAATTAGGACCTCTTCCCACATTAGGAGGGGGGGCTCCAATACAAATGAAATACAAATTTCCCCATAACTCGAGAACTAATCAAGCAAATAGAACCAAATTCGGCATGTGGAGGTTTTTGGAGGCAAAAATATTTTCTACGGTGAATTAGGATCCTTCCACACTTCAAGAGGGGGGGCTTCTACACAAATTTCCTCATAATTCGAGAACTAATCAAGCAAATGGAACCAAATTTGGCACGTGAGAGTTTTAGATGGCAGAATTTTTTTTCTGTGGTGTATTACGACCCCTTTCCCTTTTAAGAGGGTGGGCTCCCATACAAATGAAATACAAATTTCCTTATAATTTGAGTACTAATCAAGCAAATGGAACCAAATTTAGCATGTAGGAGATTTTTGAGTCTTGAATTTATTTTATGATAGTTAGAGACCTCTCACCCCTGTGGTAGGGGGATATGGACTCTCATACAAATAAAACAGAAATTTTTGCGAAACTCAAAAACTAATCCAACTCGAGAAATTCGAGACTCTTCCAGAAAACATTAATCAATAACAAGACCACAAAAACTATCTATAGTAACACTAGATCATTCAGGACGAGCCGGTCGCGAGTGTTGCCGGTGACCCGCCGTCGGAAGCGCCGCCCACTGGGGGGCTTGCAAAACTCGAGAAGTGACAAAGATCATCCGAGATTCATGATTTATGTACAACACAGGTTAATTTGTGGCAATACGAAGTTTGTCGGGTCAGCTAGTTTCCTCATAAATCGAGCACTTATCAAGCAAATGGAACCAAATTTGGCATGTGAAAGTTTCCTAGGGCAAGAATATTTTATATGGCGAATTAGGACCCCTCCCCACTTTAAGAGGGGGGCTCCTATACAAACGAAATACAAATCTCCACATAACTCGAAAACTAATCGAACTCGAGAAATTCGAGACTCTTCCATAAAACGGCCGCGAGTGTTGCCGGTGACCCGCAGTCGGAAGCGCCGCCCACTGGGGGCAACTCCCCGCAGAAATCACTACTGTCTAGGTTTATTTGTTTTCCTAGGTCTACCTGGGTTTCCTGGAACGAGCGACAGCGAGTAAGGAGAGGATCGCGAAATGGTACTTTCCACAAAAAAGTTTCCCGTGAAATGGTACATTCCGCTTAAGGTTTTTCGCAAAATGATATTCGGTGAAATGTTGTACAATCATGGCGAATATTACTATCCGCTTTCTGGCTATGCAATGAGGGGACAGGGGAGTTGTTTCCTACTTTACTGTGAGGAAAAATTGCAAATTTGTATATTAAACTACCCATTCCTGGTAACTAATAAGCATTAACATAAGCAGCAAATCAGCGTATCTGGCATTTTATACTGCACGTCGTTGTATATTAGCTTTTTGATTGCATGGGTGTTGTAAATTGGCATCTAAAATTGTATTCAAATTCTTCGTGTCGGTAATTAGCTGTAAATTAGCATTGTCAGCACTTTAAAAAGGTTATCAGTAAAGTAGCTGTATATTTTGCCAAAATAGCATTTAAGGCAACTTAAATGCTTATTGACCTACATTTGAATAGCATTGGTGATGCTTATTGGTTACCTGGGATGCTTTCATAGTTACGTAACCGCCAAAATGAATCATCTATGGTTGAACTCCTCAGAAACTTTATGTACATGATTTATGTACAACACAGGTTATTTTGTGGCAATACGAAGTTTGTCGGGTCAGCTAGTAATATATATTTATGAACTAGCAAACATAGATAATTATTAACGTATATTATGTACATGATTACATTAGTATTATTATTACATTTAATTAGATAATTATATACAGATTATTATTATTATTATATGAAGATCCAAATCCGGGTCGAAACGTTGGCGTAAAAAGGCAAATATAACGTCTACTAAAATTTAATGACTGAACGGCCAAAATCTCAATCATTCTATAATTACATCTCAGTCGAAAAATACTAGTGATTATATGATTACATTTAGTGGTGGAAAGGCAAACATCGACTAACGCACATCGCAATCGATTACGAGTTTATGGGCTTCTCGATGTTGATGAACCGAAGAGCAAAATCCGACAGCTCGATCGTTTCCAGTTGGGGAGCTTGAAGGGCCAAATAGGCGTCATCTATAGTTCCCCCCATGATGCCAAAAACGTCTTTCGAGATCAACACGGCCATGTGCTTCAACTTCGGCAGACGTAGCCCTTGAGGATCATTTTGTGCCACAGCTTCATTCCAGTCCATTGGATATCCATAGGGTCGCAGGTAGGCTTCGTCGATGCGTAGTTCTTCCAGTTCCGGGAAGTTCAGAACCATCTGCAGATTTGCGTTGATGGCATAGTACGATAGGTGTAATTTGTTGAGCTTCCTGCAGAAGCGTCGTACCGAAAGAAGGGCCTTGTCATGGCCGTAATGCATACTAAGGCTGGTCAGGGCGCTGAAGTTTTCGAAGGCATTGGACCAGGATTCGCAATCAAAAGTGTCCTGGTCGATGCTGATGGTCAAATGCCGTAGGTGAGCCATACAACGACCGAGCCAGCTGTCCAAACAGCTAAAGTCTTCCAGTACGGCTGACTGGATGTGACACCGCTGGTCCAGCTGCTGGACCGTGTTAACTAACGCAGCGTAGCTTCGGGTTGCTGAAAACGTTATATTCTGATAACGCCGTTTGCTGTTCCTGACTATATCCTCATCTATCTGCCGGTTGTTGTTGTTATGCTCGTCAGTAAAACACACTATCAAAGACAAATTACGCTGCAGTTTTCTCGACTGGTAGATGGCCGCTTCCCAATGTTTACACACCAGCGCTACATTCAACCGATCGTGAATGCTCAGATATTGGAAAATGTTCTCATAAATGAGCAATGGCAAATTGCTGTACTGCTTGCTCCAGGATGGCATGCTGATTACTAGACTTGATGGTTAACCACTTGGATAGAGGTTTGCAACTGAAATAATGAGGACTCCGTAGTACGGCTCCCTTTTAAGGCTTGGAAAAGGTTTGCACTAACTGATTATCCAGAAAGACTTTGTCATTCATAAGCCAATAGGTAACCTTTTTAGTGGAGTACGCACTAGTGTTGCTTTACCTACAGGTATTATCTTTACCTACTATACTGGTATACCTAGGTATACTGAGTTAGCGACTTTCGGACGATCATAAGCCGGTAAATTTCCCAGAGATGCTGGAGCGGATCTCTGTTGTTTTAGACAGTATCTGCACAAGTTTGGGCATGCGGAGTCTCCCGCGAGTCCCCCCGAATGCGTGGACGTTGAGGAAACTGCAGAACATGCTTTCTTCATATGACCTCGTTTCGCGGGCGTGAGAAGCAACATGATGGCAGTGAGCGGACACTACTCCGGATAACTTAGTCCAAAGGATGTGTTCCAGCTCGGACGTCTGCGGAGCGGTCAATGCGGCTGCTACCCAGATTGTACTTGACCTACAAAACCGCTGGAAAGCCGATCAACGGCGAATAAACAGCCTAACTACCACCCAGCTAGCACCAACTCGTATATCAATGTGCGAAAACTATCGTAAATATCTCCTAACAAACTCGAAATCGTAACTAAAGCTGGATAAAGTGGGATCAAGTTGATTTTTTATCGTATATAATGATAATGACTGACATACATACGATTTTCAGCACAAAATCGTAGAATAGTACGGAGCGACTCGCGCTTAATCGGATATTATCGTATATAAATACTTAAATAGTCGTAACGCTCAAAATTATCGTAATCACGTATATCGCCTCCAAAATAGTACGGATATGCCAATTTAGCGCATGAAATACGACTTATTTAGCATGTATATCTGTGCGTAATGCTGATTTTTACCTTTTTTATACATATGAAAATACTAGCTGGGCATAGTCCAGTAGTTATCTAAGAGTGTGCGTTAAGCACAATAGCCCCTCCCTGAAAAACATATTTTGACTAAAATGGTCGACTGCACAGTTTACTTTAGGCTGTTTATATGTTTTATTTGAGTAGTGTAACATATTAGTTTCAAAAAAAAATTTTGAGTGAAGAGATACACATCAAAAAAGAAAGTCCTTCTAAATTGCTAACAATTCCTTCAATTGCCAGAAACCGTCCTTTTAAGGACGAAAACATTCTTATATGAAGATTAAAGAATTTTTGTTTGCTCTACTGTTCTACTGTAATTTATAAATAGTATTTCATGTAAATTTCAGTCAACAAAACAACTTTGTAAAAGTGTAGTACTATCTTTCATTCGAGCTATTTTATTATTTGAACATTAAGCCTAGGCGAACTTGATGTTCTGAGAGCAAACTAAAAATTGCTTCCCTTCAACCGACTATAACAATGCAGCATGAAGGTACTTCAAAAATGTATTGTTTCTATGTTTTAATTCATTATATAGTGAATGGCTGTTTATTGGAATGAATGAATGCTTTGTTTTATCAGTCATCATTGAACTGCATAGTGTTAAGTCAAGTACTTCTTGATCCTATTGCGTTTAGAAAAGTTGGCTACAGTAAGAGGTAGTTCTAGCTGTAATTGAATTAAAATACGTTGTTCATTTAAAATTTATTTATAGCTAATCGTATACCATCCTGCAAAGTACCAATTGACAGTAATGTATGCAAAGAGGAAAAACGCTCATGGGTCGATATCACATTCCAGTAAATGATACGAAAAAAATCAGAGGGGTTGTGTACAAGACACGACCGCATATATAGGTGACGCAGGACTACGTAAGTCTCTTTGTAGTGATAGTGGCATGTATTCATGCTTGTAATCATTCGATTCTTCATGTATACATGCTATATGCAACATGTATACATGCTACATGCTTTGTATGTAACATTTATCAAAGTAGTAACATTGCGTTCAATTCTCAAAAGATTATGCATTTGAAAACAATTTAACAAAATCAAGAACACAAACCATTGCTTTCCTGCTACCTTACTGAAATTAAAGATTGTTTTTATTATCCATGGTTTCCCACGTTAAAGCGATTTTACCAATTCAATCCTATTTTATCAACAGCACATCTTTTCACTACACTTCTAATGAAACGGCAAGTATGCGTATTCATACAGAGTCGTATTATAACCGAACAGTACAGCTGTAGCACATTTTTCCAACACAGATATCAAGTTCGCCAAGGTTTAATCATTTCGCAGTAAAGAAATTGCGCTCTGTTAGGACAACGAACTTGTGTCATTTTTTCTGGCACACTTCCTTAACACAGACATCAAATTGGACTAGGTTTAATTGCGTTCGTAAGAAATCTGTTGGCACGAGAGGGCTTTGTTACTCTCTCTGGCGTACTTCCCAAGCAAGGACATCAAAATGGTCTAGGTTGAACCGCGGTGTTAAGAAATCTTGTTGAAATGAGGGAACTTTGTCACTTGTTTTGGCTTACTTCCCAAACACAGATATCAAATTGGTATAGGTTTAGATCATCGTAAAGAATCTTCCAACCAATCACGAAGCGAGAGTTCTGATAAAACATAGGTTCATTATTTTCAATTTTTCAATAGTTCAACATCAAGAATCCATACTGTTCTTCATTTGGGTAAATTCTTAGAAGATTTTCCGATCGATTGGTGTAAGAATATGGAAAATCAATCGGAAAACCGCTGAGCTATTAGCGCTCAAAACCTTTCATTTTTCGTGACGCTCGCATTTTTCGATTTTTTGGAATGACACCCTATCTCAAAATTTGCCGTAAGACGTAGTCTACGTCAATATTATGATCAAATTGTTCTATCATTTTGTGGACATGCGAGCCACGAATGCATATAATCTGTACAATTGTTGATTTGTTGAGAAGTTGAGACGCCAAAAGTTTTAGAAAATTCAGGTGATATAGAAAAACTTCTAAAGCTACCAGAATTTACACTTATAACTCAGTCATTTTCAATGGGTTTTAAAAGTATTTGCACCTATCGAGCAGACATTTTTCTATGCATTAATTGAAATAACCATAAATATCAGAAACTGTCAAAAATGAATACTTCTATAAGCACGCTATTGCTTCCCAGGCCAGGTACGACAATCGTATACGCCTACAGTTTCGATTATTTCAATTCTAGAAAAAAGCGACCAAATCCTGCCGTCCCAATCAGTCAGGAGTCATTTATTTCAATAAAGTCACAACCAAGTTGATGTCCTGAAAGCAAATCAATTTGTTAAACTTTAAAACTGCTCCTCTACCTTGATTGGTTTTATCATTAGAACATTGAACCCATATGAACTTGATGTCCTGAAAGTAAACCGGTAAAGAAATGAACCCAACTATGCTTGCTACGGGCCTTTCCCGGTTCACCTTTAATACGCGTTGGCCATGGCCCTCTCGCTGGCTTAACTTTAACACGAATTGGCCTTGGACCTTTTTCCGGCTCCATCTTAATACATGTTTAACTTTAACACGAATTGGCCATGGGAGCTTCCCGGTTCAAACTTTATATATGTTAGCCATGACGTTTTCGCCGGCTCAACTTTAGCACAAATTGGCCATGGGTTTTCCGGTTCGTTCTTTTGCCCTTTTGCCGGCTCAAGTTTAACAGGAATTGGTCATGATCTTTTGCCGACTCAATTTTTTGCCGACTCAATTGCCGACTCTGTCACCTGTTTAACTTTAACACCAATTGGCCATGGTCTTTTGCCGACTCATCCTTAATACACGTTGGCCATGGCACTTTCGACGGCTGAACTTTAACACGAATTGGCCATGGGCTTTGCTCGGCCGAAACTTAATATATGTTGGCCATGGCCTTTTCACCGGCTCAACTTTAACATGAATTGGTTATGGGTTTCTCCGACTCAATCTTAATCAACGTCGGCCATGGCACTATCGCCGGTTCAATTTAAACACGAATTGGTAAGGGTTTTTTTTACGGCACAATCTTTATACATTTTGGCCATGCCCTTTCGCCGGCTTTTCCCTGCTCAAATTGAATACAAGTTGGCCATGACCCTCTAGCCGGCTCAACATTAACATGAATTGGTCATGGACCTTTCCCAGCTCAATATTAATGCATGTTGGCCATGACCTCCCCCCATGGCGATGGCCATGGTCTTTTACCGACTCACCGGTTTAACTTTAACGCCAAATGGCCACGAGTTTTCCGGCACGTTCTTTTGCTCTTTTGCCGGCTCAAGTTTAGCACGAATTGGCCATGGTCTTTTACCGACTCAATCTCAATACGCGGTGGCCATAGCCCTCTCACCGGTTTAACTTTAACACCAAATAGCCATAGGCCTTTTGCCGATTCATCCTTAATACACGTTGACCATGACCCTCTCGTCGTCGACGTAACTTTAATATGAATTGGCCATAGGCCAATCGCGGTACAATCTTAATATGCGCTGGCCATGGCTTTCTCGCAGGTTCAACTTTAACACGAATTGGCCATGGGTTTTTCCCGGCTCAGTATTTATATATGTTGGCCATGGCACTTTCGACGGGTCAACTTTAACACGAATTGGCCATGGGTTTTGCTCGGCTGAATCTTAATATATGATGGCCATGGCCTTTTCACCGGTTCAACTTTAACATGAATTGGCTATGGGTTTCTCCGACTCAATCTCAATAAACTTTGGCCATGGCACTTTTGCCGGCTCAATTTTAACATGAATTGGTCAGAGATTTTTTACGGCACAATCTTAATATGCACTGGCCATGACCATCTCGCCGCCTCAACTTTAACACGAATTGGTCAGGGTTTTTTTACGGCTCAATCTTACTCATTTTGGCCATGGCCCTTTCGCCGGCTCAACTATAACCCGATTTGTCATGGGCTTTTCCCTGCTCAATTTGAATACACTTTGGCCATGACCCTCTAGCCGGCTCAACATTAACATGAATTGGTCATGGGCCTTTGCCAGCTGAATATTAATGCATATTGGCCATGGCCTTTTCTCCGCCTCAACTTTAACACGAATTGGACATGGGTTTTCCGGCACGTTCTTTTGCCCTTTTGCCGGCTCAAGTTTAACACGAATTGGTCTTTTACCGACCCGATCTTAATACGCGGTGGCCATGACTCTGTCACCGGTTTAACTTTAACAACAATTGGTCATGGCCTTTTGCCGATTCATCCTTAATACACGTTGACCATGACCATCTCGTTGTTGGCGTAACTTTAATACGAATTGGCCATAGGCCAATCGCGGTACAATCTTAATATGCGCTGTCCATGTCGCCGTTCCAACTTTAATACGAATTGGCCATGTTATTTTCCCGGCTCAATCTTAATGTGCATTGGCCGGGACCATCTCGCCGCCTCAACTTTAACACGAACTGGCCATGGTTTTTTTCCGGCTCAATCTTTAATACACGTTGGCCATGGCCCTCACGTCGGTGCAACTTTAATACGAATTGCCCATAGACCTTTTGCGATTCAATTTTAATATGTGCAGGCCATGGCTCTCTCGCCGGTTCAACTTTAACCCTCAAGTGCCCAAATTTTTGATTTGCTTGAAAATTTTTTAAAATGCTCATTTCGTGGCTATAATAATGGAAAAAATATTCTTTAATTAACAAGTTCATGAATAGTTTGATTATTTATAAAAATTCGTAACCCGCCAATTGGCGGGGTTGGGCACCTGAGCGCAAAAAAGTTGCAAAATCAAATTTTTCGATTTAATTCGGGACATCAATTTCAGAATATCTATAACAGTGCTAGTATTTATGGAACTAGTTATGAGCTTCAACTGAAATTTTTGACCATGTGGCCGATTCCAGGTCCCGGACAATCCGTTCCTTGCTTGAATCAGAAAAGAAACCCTCCCCGGGTCCGGAACCGGCCATACGGCCTCTGTGAGACATGAGATGATCGCCAATGGCTATTTTGTCGAGTGCTGATGTTTTTTGATATACGACACGACATAATTTACTGATGCTGAAATGTCCCTTTATGGGAACCGGTTCCGAATTTATAATATCCCCCCGGATTCGGATGGCGCGCACCATGGCTCATAATTGCGGCAAAGCAACTGATATGTCCACAGTCGTTGATATGCTTACAAAAATCAACAGTTTCCAAACAAGTTTTAAATATTTGGCAACTTTATCTAAAAATGCCATGTCACGGTCGCCCAAGGAACTCCGGAATAACTCCGGGACCATATGACATATGGTTATTATCTATAAATATTATGAACATAGAAAATATTTCCGGAAAAATTCCCAAATTTGGTAAAAAAAATATTGAAAGATAAAAAAGTTACGGCCATTTTAGTGAATTTTGCAATACTAAAAATGAAGTAGACCCTAGAGGGGTTAATCGAAGCGTCTTGCGGAGGAAAACTAGACTTGACTTCCATTATCGGCGGTGACCAGAGATCTCAAATATATGAACTCATCAACCACTTCCAGTTCATCATTGTCTATAGTGCCCGTGGGAAGCGAATCTTTCCAAACAGACACAGAAACAGTTGTATTTTCAAATTTGGCAATGAATTCAGCAGACCACGCAGCACCACGATTTTGCCTATTGATGTCCTTATCAGTAAGCAGTTTGCTTTTGGGGATTCTATTACTCCGAATAGTCCCCAGTCGTATATTCCTCTCGTTCCTCTCGAGTGGAGATATAAAGTCAATGGTAATGCCGTATAATAATAATCGAAAAATATGATTTTTCGAAATATGATCCGGCAAAATTTTAGAAAGGCGAACAACAATACTAGTAGCTGCTTCTAACTCAGGATTGCCTACATCATAATATACTTTGAAACTGTAACCTTTGAAAAACCTTTAGAGTCTGATAGAACATGACACTTAAATCCTCATATATGTGACTTGTTTGATAAATTGGGTTTTTCATTTTTGTAGTACACATTTGTACAGTATAATCTTTTATCGACTGGTAATTCACTCAATTTGTTCATTAATACAAACTTATTAAGCGGTATAAATTAAAATTTGCGGTTTTAAAATGGTCTATGATAGATCCCATTTTGAATAATATTGTCTTGCTTATCAAGATTTTGTCGTTAAGCAGTAAAATTCGCAGGGTTTCAATGAATCTGTTTCTTGGTTATAGGGTTATGGTTTTCAAATACCATAAAATGCAAAAATGTTTTGTGGTATAGCTATAAAGCGTTATATTGCAGCTCGTCAAAAAGGCGCACTGAAAATTAGGTGATAAGTCCTGTAAATTCCCCTTCCATATTAATGCCACTGCATGCTTGTGTATTTTTCAAGGCATATAAAAGAAGCTAACAAGGCCTATAACAATAATTTGTAGCTTAAACTCGAAAAAAATCAATAAATACAACGAAAACAACACGTTGTCAAATTACCAAAAAAAAAGTAGACGTTAATGCCCAACCCTGCCAATTGGCGGGGTCAGTTCCTTGATAAAAGTCGGCCAGTTCCTAAAATTTTTATCGCAAATTTCTTTTTTTACCATGAAGTACAACTTATCAGCTACTCACCAATAATTTTTTTGTTCATTTATTCCAAGAAATAGGCAATTTACAACAATTTGAATTTCACTCCGCAGAGCAAAATAATTTTTTTCTCAGTTTTCTGGCATTTTTCAAGTTTTGCACGAAATACCTGTTTCAAATTAAAGTAATAAAACAAACAAACCACTCGAATAGTTAGATTAGACTATAATGAGAAGATATGGGTGGATCTCAACATAAAACGAATAAGCATAGTAGATTTACAACGATTTTGCTGAAGCCCGCCAATTAGCAGGGTTGGGAACTAGAGGGTTAACACGAATTGCCCATGTTTTTTTCCCGGCTCAATCTTAATATGCATTGGCCATGACCATCTCGCCGCCTCAACTTTAACACGAATTGGCCATGGGTTTTTTCCGGCTCAATCTTAATATGCATTGGCAGTGACCATCTTGCCGCCTCAACTTTAGCACGAATTGGCCATGGATTTTTCCCGGCTCAATCTTCATACATTTAGGTCATAGCCCTTTCGACGGCTCAACTTTAACACGAATTGGCCATGGACTTTGCTCGGCTGAATCTTGATATATGTTGGCCATGGCCTTTTCACCGGCTCAACTTTAACACGAATTGGCTATGGGTTTCTTCGACTCAATCTTAATAAACGTTGGCCATGGGCTTTGCTCGGCCGAATCTTAATATATGTTGGCCATGGCCTTTTCACCGGCTCAACATTAACATGAATTGGCCATGGGCCTTTCCCAGCTCAATATTAATGCATGTTGGCCAAATCTCTTTCGCCGGCTCAACTTTAACACAAATTGACCATGGGTCGGCTCAATCTTAATATACCTTGACCTCCCTGTTAGTTTCAAGGTACGATGGTGATCTATCAAGCTAGTCATGGTTTGTTCGAATCTCGGCTAGGCGGTGCTGCTAGAGAGTCTCTAACAACCGGAGGCGAAGTCTGTCGCAATTGGTTCATGTTGACCACAAAGTGTGCGGTGAAAAGCAGGCCTCCGGAAATTCTCCGGATCTGAGTGGCCGAGTCATAACATTCACGTCCATCACACTCTGGAGCATCGATTTGCCTCGGCGATGATAATTATTTTTGTATGATTGCTCTTTGCTTCTGCCGCCAAGAAGATAGACTGTTATCTACTCAGTCAGTGCGATAGAAACAGGCAGTCCGAAACCGAAATACCGAAAAATTTTCGCACTTTCTCACGTGCCAAAAAAGAGTTTACATCTTGATTGCGTACAGAGTCAGATGTAAGTAAAAAAGAAAAGCTATCCGGTGGTGGTAGAGTCACTAAACTTGCCGTAGCGACGTTCGGCAACAGACTGCCTGTTTCTATCGCACTGGTTGAATAGATAATAGTCTATCTTCTCGGCGACAGAAACATTGAGCAATCATACAAAAATAATTATCGTCGCCGAGGCATGCGTGTGGTGCATGTATGGAATGATAGAATTGGGAGAAACCCCAAACTAGGTACTGTGAGTGCGCCTAATTCTGTATATGGTTTCAAATTCTGGGCAGCCAGCATCCAAATATTCCTGCAAATTGTTATTTTAATCAACGCATCTAATAAAATGTGTGTACATTTAACAATTATTTTGAGAATATTTCATTTTTTAATAAAACTATGTGGTGCGCAGAATTAGGAACCATGCACAGAATTAAGCGCGCTTATGGTACTAGGCTACCTTATATTAGTAAAACATTCGTGAGTCCCACCAGCTATTAAATGATCTAATATATTTTTGGTCAACATACCGAAATTTTTCAGTGCGTCTAATTCCTCGCATTTCCTCGCTTTCGAAAAAAAGTATTTTGTGTACAAATTCGCTCAAACCGAAAATTGATATTGTAATTTGATCTATTCAGACTTACAGCAATAGTAAAAAGAGATCAAAGAAAAACCTTACTTTCTGGCTATGTGTTCTAGAATCAAAACGACAAACTATAGCGACGCAGCGCAAAATTTGCTTTTTTAAGCTTTCAACGCACTGTATCTGTGTATTCGTCAAGTCTGACTGTCTTTTTATCAAATCTGTCTCTGTGCACATGTTTGTCCAGTCTGCCTGACCGTCCAGTCTATCTGTTTGTCCAGTCTGTCTGATTGTCTAATTTGTCTGTATTCCTCTATCCAGTTCATCCTATCTGTCGAATCCCTCTGTCTATCCACTTTGTCTGCCTGTCCGATCTATCTGACTGTTTAGTTTGCCTCCCTGTCCAGTCGGCTTGTCTGTTCAGTCTGTCTTTCTACTCAGTCTCACTTGGCAGTCGAGTCGCTCTGTCTGTCCGGTCTGTTGATATGTCCAATCTACCTCTCAGTCCAGTTGTTTCAGTCTATTCAATCTACCTGTTCGTTGAGCGTGTCCTAATTCTGTCTATCCAAGTTCGTTCACCTTAAATCACCGTAAAATTGTTTAATGCCGGCTCCAGCGAGAGTGAATGCAGACCGGTCTACTGATGAAGATCGAAAAAATTGACCTCAATATCTAGTATGAGAAAGCATCAGACGTTAACTGGAGTTGGAATAGTTGGCAAAAGCGCAACTTTTTTTCCACTATGGGTGTTTTGCTTCGTGTGAAACTAATGACTAAGCATTTGGAAGTACTGATGGTCAGGTTGTTTAAGAAACACCATATTGTACATTGGTTGACAAAGCCTTGCTATAGCTACAGTCCTCAACAGATCGTATAGAGAGGAACATGTTATTTGAAGTCAGAACGTCTGCAATCCAACTTTACTCAAACAATAGTAAGCACGGAGGAGGATCACTACTTGCTTCTCCTGAATCGGGCTTGGTAATATTGTCAGGATTGATGTAAAGATGACCGGTGAATCATACGTGAAGATCTTGAAGGAAAACTTGGAGCCATCAGTCAGGAAAATGAATTTGAGTAAGCATGCTTTCCAACAGAATAACGACCGTAAACATGCGTCGAGGGTTGCAAGCGCTATTTCTTATCGAAAAGTAATAAAATGCTCGATTGGCCTTTCCAGTCACCAGATCTCAACTCCATTGAGCATCTGTGGAGAATACTGGATAACAAAATTCCTGTGGATTCGCGGAGAAATCTGAACGATTTCTAGCATGATATCCGAGCAGCATGGGATACGATTCATCAACAAATGCTGCAAATATCCGTCGTATACTTAATTAGCTCATAGCAGTTATGGAGAATCATGGAGGGCATACGGAAGACTGGAATACATTATCTACGAGCGCCGGTACGTTTGAAATGGTTCATTTTTAATACTGTTTACTAGAAATTTATGAAAGTTTTATGAAACACTCTTTCAGGTAGTTCTGTTTACTTTTTTTTGTTTCTTGTGGTGTTCTTGATCTGCTCAGCATGCTATCTTTGAACCGATGATTGTTTTGTAAAGTCTGGAAATTCAGAAATTTGCGGGGATATGAACTTGTCCATCCACACTTTACGTTTACGTCTCAAGTAAAGTGTTGAGTGGGCTTGCAAAATTTTACCGTCCCTAGTTGGTCTAGAATATCATCTATTCTAGGTAAGGGGAATTTGTCCGCGAGGAGCTTCTTATTCAGTTGCCTTAAGTTCACAACTAAACGCATTTTTTTGTATTATCAATTAATTTATTTGGTTCGAGATTACTTTCAAAAAATTTATTCACAGTCTTGGTATTGTCTTATTAATTTTTTAAATTTCCCTATGGCATATACGAGTATTTGTTGTTCCGTATTTTTATCACTAAGAATCGGTTCATATCTAATAATGTCATTTATTCTGGATTTTTGTGGTATAATATAGTCATTTTAGCAACACAAGGTAGGCAACACAAGTATACGCTATTAATGTTCACTTTACAGGGTGCTCCACCTTTTATGTCGGTATGAAAACATTGAATAACTTTAAGAAAAAACAACCGATTTCTATTAGTAATGCATTTTTATTTAGTTTGGTTCCTTAAAATTTTCTTGGTTTAGTTTAACAATATTAATTAAGTGACCACCTTTATTAGAATTTACAAATTGACTCCTTTTTTCGCATTTTGGTAAAATATAAAATCTTTTCCAGGACGTCGGGAACGTACTTTTTCGAAGAGACATTTTGTAAATTGTCAGTTTTTCCGGCTCAATCTTAATATACAGTCCCATACATACACGACATTTACAGATTTTGTAAGGTTCAATGAGCGTAAGTGAGCGTAATAGAACGCTGCAAACTGCCTAAGATCAGCCTATTAATTAGCTAACTTCGTAGGATTGGATTGATAGTATATCTTAGTCACCCGAAGCATTAGGGAATTTAATCTTTTATCGACGGGTAAGAACTAAATCAATAAACTGTATTATACGATTAATCAACCTGTTTTGTTTAGTAGGTCAACTCTAATTTATCACCCAACTCAATTGTCAACAACAAATGCTTCAAATAAACGCCCAAATAAACATCGCATAAAGCAACTTATCGGTTCAATTTGGTCAGAAGATCGCCAATATGATGTTTTGCGGTTCGCCATCTAACACAAACTGAAGGTGCTTGAAGTGACTCGCAAATCAGTGAGTTATTACCACTCAAAACCAGACCACTTTTCGTCTCTAGATCTTATGAAATGACACCCTGGCTTCCAGTAGGACGTAGTCCTACTGTTGATATGTCTATTGAAATATCGAAAGTAATTTAACCCCTGCAGATTGGCGAACGACGCAGTGTTTTTGGTGCCCATAATAACATCGACACAGAACAGCACCAATCACCTATTTAAACCTTCTGAGAGCAGCGCACTCTGTAATGCCATAAAAAACACACGTAACAACACGGCTAACAAAGGAAACCTGACCGAGCGGGATGCGGTCCGAGGAAGAAAAACGGGAGTAATTGCGAACCCCGCATGGTATGACAGAAAATCGATACTTCATTCGCATCGGTTGCTGGTCCGCACGCTTGTCTGCTAATTGGGATTCGATCTTTCCTTAATCCCGATGCCAGCCAGGGGTTGCCGTCGCTTCTTTCACGTTGGCCAGATCCTTGGCGCGTGGTGCTAACTCTATCAAGCAAGTTGTTTTTTCACTGATAAAGTGAGTATGGGTCAGCTGTTGGCTTTGCGTTTCCTTTGCAAAAGCAGACAGGCTAAATAAAAACAGGAATTTCAGAAACCATTAAAAACAGTCGCACATGACGACGGGTTTGCGAACCCCATTTGCTTGTCCATTGCTCCGGTGGTTTCGAGTTCCGACATTATGTAAGCAATTTCCGTTGCTTGATGATGCGGGACTAGAATATGGTTATTGTTATGGTATTTGGCGAGAAAGTTTTGTCCCTAACGTTGCAGGGTTGTTTCAAGAGTATGCGGGCCACCGCCGCCACCGTCGAGGTGTTGAATTTCAACTCATCCGGAGTTTATCGATTTTGCATGGCTGGCTAAAGCCACTTTACACAGTGAGAATCCACACGGGTTACTGTCTCTTTTTAGGTCAAGGTTAATGAAGATTTACTGCGAAGCCTCCGAGTTACTGCCCATCAAATCAAAAATTCATGCCAAAGAAGAAAAAAATAATTACCTTGCTTGCTATCTTATCAATGGTTAGTCATTGTCGTGCCTGGATTCTCAAAAATTAGTCGATTCTTCTTGCAAACACAACAGTTCGGAAAGTTTCAACACACCATCAGCTGGCTGCCGATGCAGAACTGCACATTTTCGCCAAACGATAGCACAAATTGTAAAGCTTAGTACATCCAAAAACTTACGGTTCACTTTGCTGTACTGAATTTCGACGACAAACACTGGAATTACAATCGATTAAAAAACCACGAACATTTTGCACACTTTCCGTCAAAACTTCATTCAGAGATGTTTCGTCTCCTCTGACACCCCTTACTAGTAGTGGTACCACTTCTAACCGTAGTAGTACAACACTCCAATAGCAGCACCAGCAGCAGCAGCCAAGGACCAGGAGGGCGGGGGAGCTTACCGAAATTGTCGCCTACTTTCTTGAAAAGCCAATACCCTCGAACCGATTAGCACAAAACACGTAAAATCCAGCTTCAAATCATCGAGAAACAAAGAGTCTCATCCTAATAGTGCCCCTAAACAGTAACACCGCGGGGGAAATTATTCGATAATTTACACACTCCCGACCGACGATCACGGAAAATCTTAAAATCGCAAATAAAAGCGAAATTGTGCACAGTTCGCGTAACACACGGGCGGCGGGTCTCCCTCGCTCTCTCTTTCTCTCTATCTACCTAGCTTCTCAGTGGGAAAACGCGTTATTTTCCCGTCTACCCGTCGCATTTTTTTTCCTTTCCTCTCCCGCGGCGAACTCGTGTGCCATTAACTTTAGCCAGCCGCATGTGTGCACACGAATACCACCAAACCGGGGGTTGAGAAACGACGGAAAAGGATATCACGCACACTTTCACACAGCCAAGCTCCAAGCCAGTGTAATGACGATGTTCCAACGGAACCGACGGCACACGAGTTGGGTGGTGGCGGGGTACTTTTCCAAGATGGCGCCCCCGGAAGCGAACGCTTTTTGACAGCAACGACGACGACGACGACGACGGTGTTTTGCTTCTGCTCATGCGCTGCTGCATATCCTTGCTATCGCCACGAACACGAACGAGATCGTCGAATTGCGACGATGTGTGTATGGTGAGCCTGTGTAGCTTGTGTAGCGGTTGCCTTACCGAGGAGTGAAGGTCCCTGCCAGGCAGTACAGCCGAAAGAATCGGAAGGATAATTATTACGGTGTATGGCGATGGTTGCTCGAGGAGAACTCGCTGCTGGCTGGCAGACTGAGTTACCCTCGGGACGAAATGAGTGTCCGGGACGATGGTAGTGACTAGTGAGGAATCGATTTTTTGCTTGGTTTATGGGGTGACATAAGGGGTGACTGTGCTACTGCTGTCGCGGTGTAGTCGAGTAGGGTTGCAATGAGGTTGCAGTTCAGGGGTGGGAAAATATGACTTTTGTGGATTCGCTTTTTTCGGTAACAATTTCGAGGAATGCAGTAAAAGTACTAATTTTAAATGGTGCTTAATCCTATAATATCCTCTCTTGGGTAAAAGAATATGGTTTTCTTTCTTATTCTTTTATTCTTAATTTTATTTTTATGTGAATCAGGTGGCGGAATCTTCTATATGGAACAAAAGAATGCTTAATTTTTACGTCAGTTTACTCTAATTTGTTCTTACATTATTTATTTGACCTGATTATATCCTATTACTTCAAATAAAGCTTAGCTTTTCAGAAAACCTTACGTTTGTTTTTGAGGAAATAATTCATTTTGAACTGGCATCACTTTTCGGATTAGTACGTGGAGAACAAACAAATATAACGCGTCATTTTTTATACGATACACTGCACTATGGTCCAGAAAGCGATTTTAGACGGACAAAAATGATTGCGCCTAAACGGAATATTCTAGCTCAATGAAGTCTTCAGCAACTTTTTGAATGAAAACATGACGCATCTTTTGAAAGGGTCATCCAATGTTCAGATGATACCGTAACAACAATTCAAGTAATAATTTTTTAAATAAGTTTGTTTTCCATTTTTTAGTTTCAAAACATTAAAGATAGATTAATTTCCCATAACTTTTCTAAACATTTCAAATTTCTAACTCTTACGTATTTTCAGCAGTGGACGTTTGTTTATGGACGACCCGTAAAATCATATTTCCTCTTATAACTCATTTATCTCAACAAATAGCTCAATATGATGTTCTACAAAAATTTGTATACGTAAGAGAAGAATATTTTTGCAGAAGACTGTTTTGCTTTATCTTTATGAGTTAATAAGTTATAGCCGAATTCAGGTTAAAAACAGACCAATTTTACTGAAGCATAACTCAAAAAGCGGCAAACGGATCTTGATGAAACTTTGGCGATTTAATATACACATATGCATAAAGTTTTTAGCAAAAAATGGTGGAGGTGTTATTTTTTTAAAAAAAGATAAAATTCTTTGAATTTTATGATTTACTATAGCTAAAATTGTCGTTTTCTTCATAGATTCACATTCAAGTAATCAAGTATGCGACCACGGAATACTATACACAACAAATATACTGGCAATAACCATGATTGATACTAAAATAGTGAATGCATTCAAAGAGTTACATTCGCAATCTTGTTTTTAAGCGAAAAAACTAAAAGAATGTTTAATAATAACCTTGAATTAAACGATTTTTACGATCCCTTTAGATACTAACACGGACTTTTACTGTTATACGCGTATATTCGCAATATGTTTTGAATGTTTTTTGAAAATATTTTATAGACTAAAAATAACTGCGATGTGAAAAACGACGAAGATGAAGCAGAGCTGCGGAAAACTTATGATTTGCGCGTAATCGAACTACTTACGAAGGAAATTCCACTAATTGTTATACTTTTCGGGAAATTTACCATTGAAATTCAAGAAGAATTCTATTATGATTTTTAAATCCATTTAAAACTATAAAATTAACAATGGAAATAAATCGGGATTTTTTTTCCTTTATTTTCAATTTTAGTATTCCACTGAAACGCTTAAAAAACTTCAGTCAATTTCAACATTTATTAAATATACACCACGTTGATTTATTTGAGCGAATGCACGAGATGCTAATAATTATTAGCAAACATATAACTAACCCTTTAACGGGTAGACTTCTGCAGATAGTTTTTGCTTTGAGAGTCTTAGAGCCATATATGAAATTTATTCTAATTGGATAACACAATATCTGTGCTGAGAATAGATTGACATTTTGGCATCAGCATTGCAACATTCTGACTATGCGTTTAAGAGTTCTTATGTTTTAAAATCAAAAATTCAGGAAAATTGTGACGAAAATAATTGCACGATTTTTGTCAATTTTTACTTTTGAAAACATAGGACATCTAAAACAAAATGTTCAACCTCAAAAATATTCAGTGATGAACTACGCACTGAGTTTTGTAATATTTGGAAAAACAAGAATTGGATATGAAACCCAAAATTTTATTTTATAATATGCCTTAACTGTTGCTAGTCCAGATTATTACTTTTGCATGAATATCAAATTGACTTTCTTTTGAGTGTGCTTTCTTGAAAAATAGTCATTATCTATCGTTGCCTCTTTAGAAGGTTAAATATGTACAGTTTCGGGAATACACAGAACAATCTATATGTATAGCTCTATGGCTGGTATCCTTTGCCTCCGACAGTGCAGTGCAAATAGTATTTAGATTTCTTAATTATGTAATTTATCAGTGTATATATAATAGTTTTTCTCTCAATGTAGGCATTGATACTAAACGTATCAAATAAACTTCATGAATATTTTTCACAAACAGATTGAAAAGACCGCGATTGTCGTAAGATAAGCGTTCGTATTTGTCTCGATAAAACATAAATAGTAAAGCAACAAGCTTTGTATTATGTTTTAGACATTTTCTAAAAAAATAATTACACAAAATTATGTTTTAACGCTTTGAAACTGAGCAAGAAACTGTACCTGGGCAGTTAGGGATGGATAAAACGAAAACTTTAGCTATAGTAAATCATAAAGTTCAAAGAATTTTATCTTTTTCTTAAAAAATAACACCTCCACCATTTTTTGCTAAAAACTTTATGCATATGTGCATATTAAATCGCCAAAGTTTCATCAAGATCCGTTTGCCGCTTTTTGAGTTATGCTTCAGTAAAATTGGTCTGTTTTTAACCTGAATTCGGCTATAACTTATTAACTCATAAAGATAAAGCAAAACAGTCTTCTGCAAAAATATTCTTCTCTTACGTATACAAATTTTTGTAGAACATCATATTGAGCTATCTCTTGAGATAAAAGAGTTATAAGAGGAAATATGACTTTACGGGTCGTCCATAAACAAAGGTCCACTGCTGAAAATACGTAAGAGTTAGAAATTTGGAATGTTTAGAAAAGTTACGTGAAATTAATCTATCTTTAATGTTTTGAAACTAAAAAATGGAAAACAAACTTATTTAAAAAATTATTACTTGACTTGTTGTTACGGTATCATCTGAACATTAGACGACCCTTTTAAAAGATGCGTCATATTTTCATTCAAAAAGTTGCCGAAGACTTCATTGAGCTAGAATATCCCGTTAAGGCGCAATCATTTTTGTCCGCCTAAAATCGCTTTCTGGACCATAGTGCACTGGTTGTTGTAGTCCAGGCAGACGATGTACAGTATTGAACAATATCGAAATATCGACGAGTTTTGCTTGCATAGAGATGGCGGAAATAAGACAACCGACACGATAGAATACGGTCGGACAGGGTGGAACAGGGTTGGATAGCTTTCAATACAAGATACTTCAAAATGTTTTTCGACATTCTGAAATGACTTACGCTTTCACGACCAACTGGTTTTACCACGCTTTTCACCGTTAGCAAATTTCGTACCTGACGAAGTGACTTCAATTTCTCTTCGAGCCACATATTCGTTTTCCAGTCACCGGTGTTGGCAAAACTTTTAACTCTAAAAAAAAGTTTAATAGAAAAGTTTTACATTTTTTCCTTATGCCAACCATTCTGCTAGACTATCATGAATAACTCTCGTATATTTTCCACATACAGCGGGTCTTAACCCAACCTACCGAACTGGAGAAAGTTCCCCACTTACTCAATTTCCCTAGGCGCGTTCTCCAATCGTTTTCTCCTATTCTGCTGACCGGAAAAATATACTCCACGCGTGAGTTTCTTATTCGTCCTTTTTCCTGCGCAAGTTAACTCGCAAGCTGATGCCCAAGTGGAGGGTGAAAAATCGATAAACAAAATTGATTTGGCGGAGAGTGTCGCTCGCGCTCTCCCGCACCTTCCCGCAGCATCGAACTCTATAGCGCCCATTGCGGCTATAACCCTAGAACCGGCACGGCTAGAACCCGCCGTGGTGCTTTTTCGGCAAGATACGCGGAAATGTTCATATGTTTGATTTTCGTTCTCCGAGCCACAAGTCATGCGGAAAAATCTGTTTAATTGAGCTTGTGTTTAGGTAATAATAATTTCGCCGCGTGCCCTTGGCAACTGTTTTGCGAGTTTTAAGAAATATTTTCGTTACTTGATACCACCGTTGGCCGTCCTACTTTCCGACCAACGCGGTCTATTTTGCTTTACATGGATTGATCGACTTTAACTTCTCCGGGTCCAAGCCAGATCCTAAAATGCGTAACGTGGAAGATAGGGTCACTACACCTGTATTTTGGTTATAAGGTCATTACAAATATTTAAAAAAGCGTTTGTCCCTCCGGTGTTGGGCCACTAAAGGGGAGGGCGAAAAAAAAAACAAAGAGAATTTTTTAACCAACCAAAAACAATATGGATTTTAGCCATTTTTACTTAAAGTTAAAACGTGAAAACCAAATCTATTCTTGCTTTTAATAAATACGTTATTATTTTTCATGCAGAAAAACAACGAACTAAAAGACAAAAACGAAAGAAAATTTGTTTAGCCGAGTTTCGGAAATTCCACTGTTTGAACTTTCTATTTCTATTTCGTGCTAGAAGCGTTAACTCAACTCGTACACTCATTTTTCGAGGTTTTCAGGCTGTAGAGCCCACAGACAATTGATTTTATAAAAAAAATTTAACTCATATCCTACAAATTATTTTTTTGCCCCTCGATTTTTCAAGCTAATTTCCAAGTGGGAGGGGGGGGGGGGGAACAAAAACTTTGAAAATGATTTGCAATGGCCTAATTTGTAACCTTTAACAGCGCTTTAATTGCCGCGAGGCAGTGGGATTTCTTCCAAATTTTTCACGATTATTCGCTAAATCTTCTAAGACAAATCTTTGCAAATCACGGAACGAATTATCTATGTTCCAATCTATCGCTTGTGCGTCGTACTTTTTATCGATTTCGAAGCGTGCTTGGCTACTCAATGAATAAATCATTGTGGTTTCTTGCAAAATTCCCTGATTATTCCAGGTTTTCCAGATAGTTGCCACCCTGCCCCCCTGCTCTGTAAAATTCATTTTAAAACAAAATAATTTTTGTAACCCAGAAGTCCGCGGCTAATTCAATTGGTCGCTATTTGTACGATAAATGAACTAATTGCATAAAAATAGTTCCAGTTTCAAGTCCAGTTTCAAACTTAACTTAAGCTCAATTTCAAGCTCAAATTCATTTCAAATTCATGCCCAATTGCAACCCCCGTTTCAAGTCAAATTTTAAGTATACCTTCAAGCCCAATTAAAAACTAATTTATGTCCAATTTTAAGTTAATTGATAATGGAAAATTCCAAAGAAAAGTCCAAAAATTATATTCTGCCCTTTGGATATTTTTCGAAACGCTTTTTTCTTGTTCATCAATTTGTAACCTTTTAATGATAAAATTTTCATGATAACATCTTTTGTTGTTCCTGAGTTATGGCTGTACACTGCTCAGTTTTACTAAATATGTACCCATTTCAAAAATTCATATTTTAGACCAAACGGTTTCAATATAAATAATTAGTGAATTTTCTTAACATATTCACTGATGAAGTATGGATGAATCTAGAGGTTCAGGTCCGTCTCATGTTGCGTTCCAGAAGTAGAAACAAAAAAGAAAAAATAAGATAGAAGGAGAAAAAATGGAAAAGAGAACGACGAAAAACGAGACAAAAACTAGCCATCGAGATAGAAAAAAGGACAACGCTAGAGATAAAAAGTTTAAAAACTGGAATAAAAAAATTAAAAAACGACCCAAAAAACGTAACAGAACAGGTGAGTAAACGGGGCAGAAAAAAAGCGAAAAAGAAGAAAACGAGGCAAAAATCGGCAAAACACGACAGGAAAAGATAAAGAATGGAAGAGAAAAGAAGAAAAATGAGAAAAACAAACCCAATAAGAAAACAAAGAAAATGTGAATAAACTGGACAGAAAGTCAGATAAAATGGTATAGAAAAGAAGTAAAATAATAGGAGAAGATACGGGCTTGAAAAAGAGGAAAAACGGAAAGCAAAGCAGAGCCATGGGCATAAACGTCCTTCAGAACTTGAATCTTTTTTATCGACAGATTTCGCAGCCGGCTATTCGAGTACAGCAAAACTGCGGGACTAGTGTAAAGATCCTATTGACTCAATAGCGGGACCGCCTAGCCGAGATTCGAACCTACGACGACTGGCTTGTTAGACCAGCGTCGTACCCCGGAGATAACTGGGAAAAATGGAAGAAAAAAGAAAAAAATGGAACAGAGGAACGTCAGAACTCAGGACAAACACAAAAAAGGCGACAGAAAAAAGGGGAAAGGAACAGAGAAAGAGGAAACAGCGGGAAGAAAAAAATAAAAAAGAAAAAAAGACATAAAAAGTGAAATAAGGTATAGAAAATAAAAAAATCAAAAGCGAAGAGGAGAAGAGTGAGAGAAAGAGAAAATAGATAGAGGAAGCGAGAAAAATGGAAAGGGGGATCAGAAGAAAAGCAGAAATATGGAATAAAAAACGGAAAAATGGACCGGAAAAAGAAAAGAAAAACTGAAAAAATGGTATAAAGAAAAACGTAAAACGGAAGAGGAAAGACGAATACCGCGAGATATAAAAGGAAACCCAAAACAAAAGCTAAAACTAAAATAAACATGCCAAAAGAGATGAAAAATGGGAGGGAAAACGGAACAGTTGAAAACGAAAAACAAGAAGAAAAGGAGATGAAAAGAGTTAGAAAAAAACGAAAACTTGATTCGAAACTAGTGCAAAACATGAGAAAAAACAGGACAGAAAATAAAAAAATAGCGACGCAGCAGCCAACGACATCCGGTCTGTTGAGAAGAACCTATCCTGGCAACAGGTGAAAGCCATGGTAGGCAGCCATAAGCCGTTGAGCTCTTTGATTTTATTCCTTTGTTCTGTCGGACCGACGGACATGGTAAGTAAGTAAACGAAGAAAATCAGAATAGGAAACATACGACAGAAAGAAGGAAAACGAAAGCAAAAGAGAAAGAGAAGTGTGAGCAAAAATCAAGAAAACGGTTCGGAAAAGAGGAAAAACGACATAAAACGTGAAAAAACGGGATTGGAAAAGGGAAAAAAAGGGAACAGAAAAGAAGTAAAACGTTTATGAGAATGAGACGGTTATTTTCAACTTTCAGAAACAACTATCACAAACAGTTAAAAGGTGCACCAATGGGCAATCCATTATCACCGTTCCTGTGTGAGCTGTTCTTGGCTAACAATGAAAGTAAGCTGGAACAAAACAAGGTGCTCCCAAGGTGGCGATTCGTCGACGACGTTTTCAGCATAGTCAAAAACGGAGGACTAAAAACCATTCTAGCAACCATGAATGACACACACAGGACTTTCCACACGAAATAGAAATAGAACGGAAAACTTCCTTTTTTGGATATCGTTGTAATCAGACAAATCGAAAGCACAGACACAGAAATTTAAATTTACAGAAAACTAACGAACACCAAACGAGTTATAGCTAGCTCATCTAACCACTCCCACCAACACAAAATGGCAGCTTTCCATCACATGATACTTAGGATGGAAACATTACCGTTAAGTGAGCTAGGATAACGAAAAGAATTAACACGCATCCTTGAAATTACAAAACTGAACTGATATAAAGAAATGACAATCCAGAACATTATTTCCAAGAAAAAAAGAGACGCATACAAAAAATCACTCACAACACTAACACAAATAACACCAGAACTTAAGAGAGTGGCAGTAGAATATGACGAAAATATAACACGCTCTCTCCGTAAAAAAATGAGGAAATTTGGAATTGCCCTAGTCTAACCAGCCGAAACAACCAGCTCAAAAATACGTTGGACTCAACTAAATCGGGTCTTTAGTTGAGTCCAACGTATTTTTGAGCTGGTTGTTTCGGCTGGTTAGACTAGGGCAATTCCAAATTTCCTCATTTTTTTACGGAGAGAGCGTGTTATATTTTCGTCATATTTTACTGCCACTCTCTTAAGTTCTGGTGTTATTTGTGTTAGTGTTGTGAGTGATTTTTTGTATGCGTCTCTTTTTTTCTTGGAAATAATTTTCTGAAACAGAGAAAATTCGGGATTTATGAAATCAGTTGCCCACATTGCGAAAAGATTTACATCGGCCAGACTAGAAGGAATCTGGAAACACGAACGAAAGAACACTTGGCAGAGGTAACAAAAGCATCAAGAGATGCCGAGAAGGGTCTAACACACCATTTTAGATCAAAATTGGCTGAGCATATCTTCAACGACAACCATCCGCTGACCATTGATAACGCAAAAGTAGTAAACTGCTCTGCGTGGAAGATGGATTTAACGGAAAGTTTAGAGATTTACAAGAGGTGCTCCTCCTTTTTACTAAACAAAGACCCTGGAAACGGTTACTCCTGGCTTTTTAAATATGTGCCAAAACACAGACATACAGAGACGCACACAGACGCAACAACTTCTGGTTAAAAAGCTTTGCTCTCTCTCCTTTCTCGGATCCCGGTTTCACATTATTCGTATAATCTCATTAGGCTTTTCCAGGTTTTCCTTAATCTAATTATTTTTTTAGATTTCAGACTCTTGTAATAGAAATTAATTCACCAATAGAATGTAGTTTACCTCAGTATTAGTTTACCTACACCAATTATGTATATGTACACAGGTAGTCTTAAGCAAACATTGTATCCATTTACCTACACTAATTTTGTATATCCACACATAGATCACGTAACCTTAAAAACTGTAAAAATTGCTTTGGCTAATTTAATTCGAAAACAAACACTTAGGAAGCCTGCAAGTCGTATGCGAAATACGTATCTGTCGTGAATAAAATACACATAGTAGAATTAAATTGGATAAGTTTTCTTATTTTTTATTTTTAAGTTTTCTTTTTATTTAATTTCCAGGCAAATATTTTCAATCCTAATTTCGAGTCAAATTTCGTGTGCATGTCCGGCTTAAAGTCAAACTTCAAGTTGAAATTAGTCCAAATTAAAGTCTAATCCAAAGTCCAATATTCAGTGCAATTAGAATATCAAATTCATGTTCGATTTAAAGCCCAATTTCACGTCTATTTTAATTTCTACTTTGGGTTAAATTTTAAGTAAAAATTAAACTCTGATTTTAAGTACAATTTGCATTCCAATTTCAAGTCTATTTGCAAATGTAACTTTGAATTTTAAAACCAATTAGACCTGAATTTTCAACCTAATTAGCTGATATTTTTGTGATGAGTAATAATAGATTCGCCATCCTACGATTATTCCGTTTTTCTAGACCAAAAGATTGCTCTGAGAGGTCGGGTGCCCCACCTTTTGTTTATGTCTGGGCACGCTAGTGAATGCCATACACCAGTGCCGGTCAATCGCCCGTTCGCTGCACAGCATGATGGTTCGTATAGCTCTTACTTACTTACTTATTCAGCCGAGAGCCGGGGTGGCTCTTGCCGTATCAAGAATTCCTATCCATTGTACTCGGTCCTGGGCTACTCATCGCCAATTCGTTGCGCGTCTCGTCACACGCAAGTCGGCTTCAACCTGATCGAGCCATCGTGCACGTTGAGCCCGTCTATTCCTGGTGCCTGTGGAGTTCTTGAAGAGAACGGATTTCACTACACAGTCGTCCGGCATCCTTGCGACGTGGCCGGCCCACCGTAGTGTCCCAACTTTAACCAGGTGTACGATGGGAATCTCTCCAAGCAGTGCCTGTAGCTCGTGATTCATACGTATTCGCCACTCTCCGCTTTCCATTTGTACTCCGCCGGTTCGTATAGCTCATTCAAGCTATTTTTATAATCGATCATTGATATAAGAGAAACACAGAGGAAAGAGTTACAAGTATGGGATGCGTTCCTCAAGGCTTCCTTGGCCCGACGTAGTGGAATGCGATGTACGACGAAGTATCGAAACTGAACCTTTCCAAGAGCGTAAGATTTTTTATATTTAGTAAAAGATAATGAACTACGAAGCTAGTAAGTGTTGCTTTAATGGCTGTTCCTTGCCTAATTTTCCCCTCTATTGCCTTCACGTTTGGTCCTATTCTAGGTAAAACAACAAATACAGGATAAGGGTAGTTATGCCAAAAGTATTCTAGCATAGAACAAACCAGGGAACAATACGACGTATTAGGAAATCTACATTCTTAAAATTTTTAGTAAAATGGAACAGCAATCCTACTTGCGCGAAAGCCCTCGATACAACGAAAACATTTTTTGATCCTTGAAAGTTAGTTTCGAGTCTGCTTTATCGCGAAGCTAATTTTTGATGACTAATTCCGTGCACCTATAATTATTTTCGTGGTAATAAATTAAACTCCAACGTAGACAAAGTCTAATGATAAAATTCTTAACAAATATTCCATCTCATGTACAACATTTTCGTGTCAAAAAGGCAACACGGGACTCACAATTTTGAATATTAATTATTTCATAAAAGCAATACGTCACAGCACTATTCTAGGCAAACACTACAATTTATAATAAAACCTGCAGAATGACAACACAGTGTCAGTGTTTACCAGTGAGAGCATTGATTTAAATATATCGTCCCGAACCAATCAAAAATTTTCCGTTTTGCCACCCATAAATTACATGTACAGAAATTTATTCGCAGGCATCATCGTCGGAAATCACAACCTAAGGTGGCACAAATTTATTTCGGTTCCACGGGCCTGTTTCAGTCAGACTCAATGTCGTCAATTATTTCTAATCATGAATAATGACGCGAACGGCCCCCGGTCTCATGTTGCATAACAACGAACGAGGGGAAGCGTACAGGATCGATTCTATTTTTGCTCAAACCGACTCAACATTGGCCAAAAAAGAATGAAAAAAAAAACGAACGAAGAAACAAAAACGCAAAACTTCCTGCGGCCGTTGTTTCGTGGTACGAAATTTCTCCAAGCGAGAAGGGTGCAAATCAAAGTTCCTTCCAACTGTATATAAATATTTGATTGATTACAGTCAACCGCTGTTAAACGATGGCTTCAGTCGCTGTGCGAGGGGTTGGCCAAAGTCCTGGCTTCCAATTCATCGGCAGGATTCAATTCTTTCGCAAAATTCTCGTTTGTCGATACCCCGCGCCCGCACCGATGCGATATCCTGCCATGGGAGTTTGGAATTTTCCCTTCAATCTCTCGTTCTCAATGTGATATTTCTTTGTTGACTATACGCTTGCATTCAATACAATTCCACTTGAGCTTTCCCCTTTCCCTCCCTCGAGTGGGACGAATGGAAATTCTCCTCTCTTCCCAAGCTACTTGAAAGAATCATGCTTCGTTTCCAGGGTTTCAAATCAGTACAACCGAACCGAAGCGACTCGTCAATCCACCGTCGTCGGTCGCTCTGCTGTAATAATGTTTAATAATGACGATGATGGTGATTATAATGACGATGATAAATACTTGATTCCCCCTGATGCGGACGAATGAACCAAGCAGCACGGATGCAGACAAGCGCGATGATATTTCTTTACGAACCGAAGAAGGAAACAACAAACAACCAACCACTGGATGATGCGCTTACCTTATCTTCCGCTTCCTCGGCCCGTTCCTCAGCTTCGATGACCCTCTGCTCGAGCTCGGAGAGCTGGAAGAAAACAGGAAACGAAAGAAAGGAAAAATACGTGTTAGATTGATTGAAATTGTTATGTGCCGCGCGTTATCTGTGCTGTGGTGAGAGTTCCTGTCCGGCATCCTGGTGCCGTGCCGTGCAGGAAGTGAAGGGAGTGAAATGAGAAACGAAATCTTTGAGGGTGAAAAACATCGCGCACGTGGTTATTCGATCCGAACGGTGTGGTGTGTGTCTTGGCTATGTCAAGCTAGGGTGTGTCTTCACGGAATATAATTGTGAAGGGTATGAACATTTCGTGAAAATTTGGTTGAAAATGTAATAAAACATGTATTTTTTTTTAATTTTTCGAATTTTATTTGAAAGCGTCTGTATTTTCTTTTATATAACGATTTAGATCGTTTGTTGAAAAAATTTTTTAGCGAACCAAAGCTTAGGTGCTACGTTCCGAGGTTTACAACTTAATCTTCTGTTTATCATACGATAGATTTCGTAACCAGCAGGAACGATAAATGACCTTTGTGAGGCTAGTGTTACGATCTTATTGACTCTAATCACAGCAGAGATTAAAACATGCGACGACTGGTTTGTTAGACCATTGTCGTATCTCGACTCCAACTGGGAAGCTTGGGGAACTGAAAAAACATTTTACGTCCCTTGAAATACCTAAGCTTCTTTCGCTAAAAAACTATGATTTAGTAAACATTGTAAAAATATTTCAAAAATTTTCCAAGAACTAGAATACAACTTTTCCAACTTTCTTTTGGAGTTCACCACCCAAGGAAAATTTTGTGAAAAACTTTGTCCCGATATTGTACTGACTAGCTACTGAAATTTTCATACATTTTCGTATATGAATATTTACTCTGCGATCTTCTTGGTTTCTGAGATATGAATGATGAATGATTTTTGCATTTTCTCGAAAAATATATGTTCTACGATGCTGGACTCAAGAATTGTGAGCTACTGAAATATGCAATATCTGACAAACTGGCAATTTTCCGTTGTAACGTAGTGGGACAATAGGGGACGCCGAATCTTTAAAATTATAGAGATGATTATTAATATTTGACAGGGAAATCTTCAGAGAAAGTTATCAAGACTAAGGTTTGCTGTTTTCCCGACGTTTCGACACTTTGTTGGTGTCTTTTTCGAGGGGTAATATCGTTTACGTCTATTACCCTAGCAGTCCTCGCGCGTTGTTCTCGGAAACTCATGGATAGTCTAAATGCCGAATGTGCCAAACCGAGGAGGACGAATTTGTCGGGCAAAATATTCCGTCGTAACGCTTTTGGCTATATTTGTGGGGACTCTACCCACAGCTTATCGAAAATGATATACAAAAAATATTTCACGTTGCTTGCATACGACTGATCCTATTGTTGCTGTATGGCTCGTTTGTAAAGGTATAAATACATATAATTATTCTTACGTATCACACAAAATCGGCTTGGATTCAAATCATAAAAGTGCAGCTTAAGATCCAGCCTCATGGCCAACCGGCAAATTGTTCCGGAAGTTCGTGACATACCAAAAAACTAGATTCTACTTCTCATGACTCTACCATTGGATGTCACTACTCGTAATCATCGTTTGATTCTTCTGTTGCTGCTAAGTCTGGACCCGGGACACCCTTCAACAGGCACTATAGAAGCCCCAATTCCCTCCGACTCAGTCACACTCTCTGGTGTTACTCGCCACATTGGCATCGTCGTGGTGCTGATGTCGGAGAGCGGGAAGGGGTCTTCCAGCCTGTAATCTTACAAACCCAAATTTCGCTCATATATCAGAACGTACGCGGGCTGCGAACAAAATTTCATTGAAATCTTCTTGAGCACTGTTGAAGGCTTGTACGATGCCTGTGTAATTTCTGCCGAAACAGGCCTAGATGATCGTATTAATTCTATTCAACTGTAATAATTCGTTTAATGTTTTTCGGTGCGATAGAAGCCATTTGAACAGTAACAAACGTTCGTTTGGAGGCATTTTGAATGCCGTGGCAAAACAGTACTCATCTGCTTTATTAGAGCCCGTACAAGGCATACATCTGGGGCAGCTTTGTGTAAAGTTGATCATTCATGGTTCAAAATTTTTACATTGTGCTGTGTATATACCGCCCGATAAAAGTAATGATGTGTCAGTCATCAATGCGCACATTGGCTCTGTGTGTGAACTTTGCGGGAGTAGTTCTGATAATAGTACTGTGATCGTTTTTGGTGATTATAATCATCACACAACGGCATGATACAGCACTAGCATTCCGTGCAGCTTTCGAAGTAGCGAATGCAGCACTGCTTGATGACATGGACTTTTTAATCCTTTACCAGGTTAACATAGAGCGCAATCATCTTGGTCGGGTTCTTGGTTTGGGTTTTACTACTGAAATTTGCTAGTCGAAAAATCCGTTATGCCATGCCAACACAGCTGGATTTACATTTCGCTCCCGCCGCTCACTATCAAGTGCTCGCTCCGGAATGTGATGCTTCAGTAAGACAGAATCGACTGTGATGTTCTTATTGCACATCTTTGTAATATTGAACAGGCCAGGTTTTTTTTCCATGTGTGGACTCATTACTGCGACCAGTATAGTTGATCTATTGTAATATCGCCCGGGTGTTTGCTGTATGACCTGCACTGCATTTCTTTTTGCTATAATCGCTATTGAGTGAGCGATATGCTTATTAAATTTTATGCGTGCTTGCGTGTATTGGGGTTTACCCTTCCTTCAAAGCTTAATCTACTTTACCCACTTATTCCTCGCTACCAGCACTATCCCATATTATAGCCGTCCCTGGCGAGGACTCATTCGTACCTCTGACCAGTACACTTAACTATAGGAGGGACATTTGCACTGTTAAGAGGCTTCAGAGGGTAAATATAGAATTCAGCACGAAGGAAGGGTAAATGGAGGGCCTGAGAATAAACCCATGCTAAAGTCACTTGACATCGAGAATGGCTTGATTCTACTAAGATTCGAACCCACGACCACTCGCTTGTCAAAGCAGACTCGGTAACCTTGCGGCTACGGATCCCCCCAGCCAGGTTATTCGGAACAGACTCTGTTGACACCATGGCTGCGCGCTTCTGTGATGTTATTCGTTTATGGCTAAATGAGAATTTACCTTTGAGAAACCCGCTTCCATTCGTGCGTGGAGCACAAAATTGCTAGATCGTATAAAGCGCGTGCGCAATAAATTCCAACGCAAGCATCGTCGGTGCGAACCAACCAAACTAAACATGATTTTAAACGGGTCAGAGATCATAGGCGGCTAATTCAGTAGCTAGAAATTTTTGCTGAGAGAGAAGAGGGGGGTGGTCTACAAAAAAAGACATGCAAAGCCTAACCTTAAGGAGTTTATTCAGGAAATAGAGAATTATTTTCAGTTAAAAGCTGTTTTGGGTGAAATTGAGTGTTCTTCATTTGACAAAAAAATTGAATTAAAATAAAAGCATACAAATGTTAAAATATTATCTCCCAGTTGACATTGAGGCAGGTTGTATGTGTGTGATAGGGTTTTGCAGGTTAAAAATGAGTCTAAGTTATCATCACCCTTCACAAACAAATCTGGTGTACCTCAAAGCAGTAACTTGGGACCATTTTTTTATTTTAATCTTCAACGACGCTGCCTCTGCTCTAGGAAGTGGTGCTTGTAAACTGGTGTATGCTGATGATCCTAAAATGTATTTGATGATTTGTTCCATCGAGGATTGTCATCGTCTTCAGATGCTTTTGAACAGCTGGTGTAAATTGAACTACTTGACTATCACCAACACCATTTCTAAATGTAAGGTAATGACATTCCACTAATCCGCAAAGGTCGATTGCATTAACAATGTAGGTGTCCCACTTGACCCGAAAACGGAGTTTGATCATCATCGTGCAATGATAATTTCAAAAGCTACGCGTCAGCTGGGATTTACAGTGTGACACATATGTATTCGAACAAAAATAAAGTCATATATTTTTGTAAATAAAGGCTGAATTTCGAATTTTACTTTTAGAAGTTGTTTACCCATAGACACAGAACGCAACAAACAATCATTACTCTATTGAATCGCCTTTTGCCTGGGTAACGCGCTTCAAAAATTTTTTAAAGTCGTTACATGCGGCACGCACTACTTCCATCGGAATATCATCTCATATCTTGTTGATAACAAACCTCAATTAATCCAAATTATGATATTTATAATCCTTGAGCTTCTGCTGCATGTACCCCATTTACAAAAATCCAATGGGTTCAAATCAAGAGAACTTGGAGGTCATTCCTTTTTCGATATGAAATCCTGTCGGACTGGCTTTGCACCACGTCTTCACAAGATTTGTAGTGTGGCTGGAGTTCCATCCTGTTGAAAGCCGTAATCTTCTTCACCATATATTCCCCGGACGCAAGGTATCAAATTTTGTTCTAAGACGATTTCCAGATAGTATTTTGCATTAACTTTCACACTCTTTTCAACAAATACAAGAGAAAGTTTCCTTTTTTTTTAAATGCCTCCTCATATCATGACCGTTGATGAATTTTGGTATCGTAGTACATTCAGTTTGTGCTTTGGAACGTGCATGATCGAAACCGACCACAACCGATCGTTCTGAGCATGATGCGCTATTTGAACAACAAACAACTTCTGATCAGATTAGATCACTTCTGAAACATCGTGCCGACAGAGCAGCAGTTTGCATCTTTCCTGCGGGTCCTCCCGTTAATCCATGGATTTTACCTTTTTTGAATGCTTTCATATCCAGATCCATTTTCAAAATTCGAGGAAGAGTTTTCCTTCTGATATTCCGCTAAACTGCCATTTTCCGTGCGGACCGGTCGCAACTGCGACGAATATGAATGATCTCGAACAACCTTTTTGCTCTCTGCAGTTCTAACACTTCGTTTTCTTTCGATTTTTTTACTGTTTTCTAAAGATCCCGTCTCGACAAAGCTTTTTAGTGTATAGTATACAAATTCTCTTTTTATGCCGCGGTGTTTGAGGTCACGAAAAATAGCGCCGCATATAGCACCGTTTAACAATTTATTTATTATCAATGACCGTAACTCAAACTCTGGTACGTGTACATCGAACGAGACACAATACGTCTTAGCTTGATTGTGTTAATTGTATATGCCGCTGCAAGCATAACATGATTTTTGTTCGAATATATATGTGTCACACTGTACAGCCAAAGTTGAACGAAATTTCAATGATCCGTCCAAAGCAGTCTATTGCGCGTTAATCCGTCCAATTCTCGAAAACGCATGTATAGTTTGGACCTCGCACCAGTTCATAACTACCCGTCATTTTTATGGTAGAATCTCAAACCCATGAAAGTTATGGCGGATTACAATAAGTTTGAGGGTTTGGTTATTTTTAAATAGACCATAAAATTTATATAGTTTTTACTGGATTTTATATCCTACTGTTACATTAATTTTTATCTTCGTGTTACGGTTATTTTTTCCGGGATCTCATACCCAATAAATGAATATTCTGGTTCGCAGCTTTCTATGCTACCGGAACGTAAAAAAATTAGAATAAGGAGAGGTAAAAGTGCGATTCAATGATTTATCAGTGCGGATTCCGAGTAAATTGACTACATTGGCATGGATGGGTGAGTACTTTGACAGCTTAAATCTATCGTAAACATTTGTTGTACACGAATCATAGTTGTTGAGCTATGGGCAAATGTTATTTTAGAGCGATTTTGATGTTATTTCCTTATACGGCAAATACGATATCAACAGGAGGATAATACTTGATGACAAATTGTAGCAGCGTTTTACATCACTCAGATATCTCTCTTGAAACTGCGGTGAGAAGAATTTACAAAATATATTTCGCTTTTCCGTAATTCGATCAAACCCCGTCAAACGCCAGGCGGGGCAAAAGTTCGATTTACTGACGGGGTAAAAGTGCGATTCATGGATCGAGAATCTAACTCATTTTACTGACGGAACGACGACACTATGCAAGTCCTTGCGACTTATAAGGTACTGCGCGCGACGCTGTTCGTCTGTCAGCGTGTTAGCCGCGATTCTCAACGCGGTTGTTCGGGGAAAGGCTTCGTTTCTATCATGGAGCGAAAAAACTCCAGTTTGTTTCAAATGAAATTTTTATAACAACCTGAAAATATTTTCGTTTCAAAACGAAATTCTATTTAAATTAAGAAAATACCACCGGCGAGCCACATGTTCTGGTGGGAGGAGTGGGTTCGAATCCGGTTGTAATGCTCCGATTACAGCTTGGTTCGATCCATGGAATACCTCAGTTTGGATAAAAGAAAACTTCTTAAGCATTGCTTCATATGACCCTCCCTTAACCCTTCAGCTTCCGCCCTTAGCTCTTCACGCCTGGTCACAATCTGTTAGATTCTATCGACTCTTTGTTTCATTACTTTCTTTTACCGTTCCCTCCGTAAATCGTAAAATCAACCGCCATGAAAACTTAATTATATACAGTTTTAGGTACTATATTACAGATGAAAACTGCCGAAAACTGTGTACTCTACACATGCTGACCGAAGGAAAACAGTGTCTATACGCTGGTAAAACAAAAAAAAAGTTTGGTAAAGTTTCGATAGGGAAGGTGCAAATTAAGAATATTTCTTATCAAAACACATCGCAGATTGGAGATATTATGGTTTTGTTAGCTACTACTGTGCTAATTTCATGGAATTAAACTTCGAACTTTTGCCCCGCGGTATTCGCACTTTTGCCCCGCTAGCGGGGTAAAAGTGCGAATCGACACTTGATCAGAAGAAAGAAGAATTTATTTTGTATAACACTATTATTATTCGGCACTATTATGATTTACAGTTGAATGTGAGGACATTGAGTTACTGCATCACTATAAAATATATTTTGTTGTTGGCCTTCTTTATATCTCACGAAAATTGATGACAACTTCAAACATCGAACTTATGCCCCGCCCTACTCTAAATTTCCTTCGAAGAATACTACCTATATTAATCTAATCTAATCCCATACTAACGCAGCCAACTTTCATTCTTTGAAGAATACTATGTTGTAAAACTTATTAATTCCAATTTGGCAACAAATCCAGAACAATGAGCTTCAGGACAACCCTAACGTCCCAAGTAACCACGAAGCTTTATATCAATTCAATTGTAATGCTTTATAGTGCGCTACAAAGCATATCATATAATGTGTTATTTTCTTGCATGTACAATAAATGCAGTAATAAAGTGGAAAAGGGCCCCACTATTGTCAAATTAAAGTTGCATTATAATAGCAATTGCTAAAGCACCATTACGGCATGAATTAAACATAGCTTCGCCTGCATTATCGACATATCGTTATTTTTAGCCTGTTTGCGAAAAAAATATAAAAACATCAATTCGGCCGGCGTGTCAAAAGACAAAAATAAATATATTTCATATTTATTTTTTAAGTCCGCTGGTTCTAGCAGCTTCTCAAACTATGCGTTACTTCATTATTTACGACGAATGGATTTTTTTTTGCATTTCAAATGTTACCTTTAATGAGACTTGAACCTGATGGGTGCGTGTATCCCTGCATGGTTCATTTGCTGGCGCCTTTGATATCTTAACCACAGCTGTTATAGATGAGTGGGTTGTAATTAGTCGTACTTAAATCGTCGTTCGTAGTTGATTTTAGAATTCAATTGGTTGAAAAAAGACAGCAGCAGTTAGGTGAAACAGAGTATGAGTAGTGGCCGTAAATAAGCAAAAACGAAGTCAGGTATAAGCATTTTATTAACATTTACGGTACGTTTTAAAGATTTGTCCTAAAGCTTGTAAGCAACATATTGTAACATTATATACGCAAATAGTGTTTTTAATAATGCTAATTTACGATAATGCTTAAACGCATTAGCAATGTTTATACAAAAGTTTTAACCATGCGAATTGCTGATATACCGCTGTCTGGTATTAGCGATGCCGAGCTACAGCCAATATGGGGTTATGCGTTAATGCTTGTGGTTACTTGGGGTACATCCTCTCTGTGTGCGATGTTTCTGCGATTGGATTGTGTCTCGGATGACAGTTTGCCCTATTATCCGCCAGGAGGCTACCAACCAGAAAACTGCATGTTCGTCATGCTCATGCAATTCTCTTCGGCAGCATGTTGTACGTAGGACGATCTCCGGCGTTCTCTTTTCGTCACCGCGTTAGCAACGGGACGGACGCAATTTCAAACCGGCCCTTACCGGAGGCAGTGATGATTTGCGGCACTGATGTGGTGAATTTAGATGATTTTTCACCCGATCCACAGGGTGATGGTTGGAGTGGATTTATATCAGGGTAGGATTTGGTTTTTATACTTTTTCGGAACATGCAACACGAATTTTATAATGCGAAGCAACAATCGGCGAATGGAAGTCAGTACTTTTAGGGTCAATAAAGCAATGATGATGATATGATGGGAAAGGATAAGACTCGAGCATAAATTAATGCATCCTGTGTGTCACCCCCCACAGCCACATGTGACGTTTTTTTTTTCGAGTCACGACGATAAAAGATTGTTTATGCTCTCACAATTTCAGATTGGTGGATGGTGGAGAGTGCAATTAATGCAAATTAAAATTTTGTACTCATTAGCTCTCTTGTTGTGTTGGTACGGCATCGTCCTACGCGCGGGGAAATATGAATCCAGCAATTAAACCCCTTCCATTTGCCTATTCCGCACTTGTGGATGGATGCCTCGTCTGCTCAAATAGCTCTGTTGTCGCCCTCGTCGTCATCGTCCGTCGGTCGGCGGTGGCGCGGGTTTTTCTGATTGCCACGACAGACCAGACCGACCGACCGACCGAGCAAGCAAAAAGAGCGCGCTTTAGTTCCGGTAATCTGAGACTGTAAGGACCCGAGATTAGTGGAAATGATTTAATAAAGCAAAGTCTTGAGAAGAACGGGTGTCAGCTCGTCGCGTCGTCGTCGTCGTCGTTGTCGTCGTCCTCGCTGAGGATAAGGATTAGAGTGGATTTCTCCGGCATGGCGATGAAAGCTGAAGACTATTAGTGTGAAATGACGCGAAGGACGACTGGCTGGGAGGCAATCAAATGCATCACTGCTTCTAATTGCGTCGGCATTCGCATTTATCTCCTTGGGTTGTTGTGCTGGGAAGTGGAACAGTAGTTGCGAGTGTCGCAAATGGTCGTAAACTAGGTTAGGTTGATCTTTGCTGGCACATAAACTGTGTGGAATTACGTAGAAGTGATTACAAAGGCTAGATGGAATAAATTGGGTGAAGTTACATCTTTATGTACTAAAGCAGTAAAGTAGTAAAATGCTGGAAGTGATCTCTTAAAGTGACGTTCGAAAGTTTTGTAATAAAAAATAAGGAATTCAATTTAAATCCTTAAAATACGACAGGCAATACGAAACTAGATTCTTTTCAATCACTTGCACTTGAAGAAAAAAAAAAGAACAGACTCCCAACCGTGCGTTTCATTGTGCGTAAAACATTGCCGAAACAGAATAATTTGTCAATTTACGAGTTTCCCAGCAAGTTTCGTTGACGAGCATTGTTCGTCTGTCTCTTCAGTGTTCCTTTCCTACTGTGAGGCTGCCTGTGACAAACAACTTCGGCCGCTGCTGGGGACAGCCTACCGGGGCGTCTTACCGGGCCGGGTCGCCCACCCAGCACAGCGTTTATTTCCATCAGCACGGCACTTGTCGCTCAACTTTTTCAATTGCATCAATCCTGCCGGGCTTCCGGGGCTTCCGGTTTGTCGGGATTTTCGTTACACCAGCCAGCCAGCCAGCCAACTAGCCAGTTGGGCTTCTCTCTGATTAATAACGGAGTAATTTTTTTTGTCTGTCAAACCCGGCTGAGGTCGACAGCCTTCGTTCCGTTTCTTACGCTACACTCTCTACCACGAGAAAAGGCTCGCAAATAGGCTCGGTGCTGTGCTGCGGAAATCTCTCTTTCCACGTTTTCACCAGAGCAGAGGCGGAAGATTGTTTATTTATTCTGTCGCATATATTACAGCGGTTAACTGGGTTGTTTCGGGCACGGACACAGAATTTACTGTGTGCTGTAAAACCCGACGCTGGCGCTGCCTGGAGTGGAAGGCTTGTTAAATCCGAAAGTGTTTGCTTTTCGAACGAAACTGTCTGCGAAGCGTTCTTTTGAACCTTTGTGAGCGGCGGAAACAAAAAGAATCTTAAAGGTGTAATATCCTTGTGGGTTGCTCGGAACATTGAAATAGAATTGTGCTGCGGAAATATATCAGCTTAATAAAATTAGTGGTAACAACTGGCGATTTCAGTTATTATTCGTGACATCATCTACATTTTCGTTCAAAACAAAATGTTATTGTTACATTTTGCACAAATTTGATGCACCTAAAAAAATTTTCATTTTTGGACGGATAAACGGATTAACTTTAATTTTCATGAAGTTCAAATTGTTACCTGGGGATGCATTTGCAGATTTCCTATTCAAATTGACTTTTTCCGCGCATTTTGCTGCTACTTAGGAGAGTTCCTCAAGGTAGTCACCTTGGACAGCTTATTTTCGTTCTTCATTTAAATGGTGACCGTTGCTTTCTGAAACGTTTGACACTTTCGTACTCTAATTTCAAACAAGTTCGCTTTATTGAAAGTTTTGGAGACAAAAACTCGCCCCACTCTTCTTGAATATAAATTGTCTAACAAAATTTTTTTAAAAATTTTCCATGAGTTAGTCAAAGTATTAGACTACTTTTTCAAAGAGGCGAACCCTGTGAAAAAATTTGTGAAAAACTGATTCCAAACAATGTTTTTCCTGAATAACTAAGAAATTTAATGAAGTCATTACAAAAACTTTAAAAAATATTTGCAAAGGCCTGATGCGATTTTTTATTTCAGAGATTGCCAATCTGCCGCTGGTTCGCCTCTCTCAAAATTTAATAACATTTTCACACAACAATATTAGTTACACGATGCTTGGTTTCTGAGATATGATTGTCAGGAGTGTCAGGAGTCAGGAAACAGTAAAATACTGTCGTGAAATTTTGGTCATCAGAAAAACATTGGAAATTGTTATGATCTCTCGATTTTTATGAAAAAGCATTGTTCAGGATTTCAGGATTCAGGATTTAATAGTTATGAATTTTTGAAAAAAGTGGTATCAGAAAAGTTTCTCTTAAAGTTTTCTGCAAAAATAGGAATAGGAGTCCATTAATTTTGAAAAATACCATCCAATTCAATAAATCAGAATTAACCAACAGGAATTCATACGCATTGTTCTTCGTTTTATGCCTTGAACGATCCATTCAGTTTGTCAAGTTAGAGAAGTCGTTGTCGCTTGAGAGATATTGTCAAAGTCAAATTTGCTGATGCTGATTTTCCTTCCTTTCCTGATTTTTTTTTCCTTTTTTGATTTTCCATCCTTTTCTAATTTTTCTTTCTCCTTTGACTTCTTTTCTTACTCTCTTTTTTCCTTCTTCCTTTGATTTTCTTTTCATCCGTCATTTTCCTGCTTTCTCTAATTTTCCTTCCTCTGATTTCTGTTCCTTCATTGATTTTCCTTTATTCTCTGATTTCCCTTCCTTCCCTGATTTTTCTCATTTGTCTGTTTTCTATCTTTTTTTGGTTTTTATTCTTTCTCCGAATTTGCTTTCTGATTTTTGATTTGCACTGATTTTTTTCCTTCTGTTTTACAGCCATTTTTAATTTTAGTTCCTCCATTCTCTGTTTTCCTTCCTTCCCTAATTTTCGTTCCTTTGTAGATTTTATTTCTTTCTTCCTTTTCTTACTTTTCCGTTTTTTTTAAATCGATTTTGCTTTTGACTTTTCTACCTTCTTTTGCTTTTGATTGTCCTTCATTCTTTGATTTTTTGTCTTTCTCTGATTTTCCCTTCTTCTTTTCTTTCTATCTTTTCTGATTTTCCTGCCTTCTTCAATTTTCCTTCTTTCTCTGTTTTTTCATCCATTTCGAATTTTTCTTTGTTCTCTTTTTTTCCTACTCTAACTTTCCTTCCTTCTTCGAATTTGATTTCTTCTCTGTTTTTTCATCCAGTTTTAATTTGCCTTTATTCTGTTTGTTCTTCCTTCTCTGATTTTCCTCTATTTTCTGTTTTTCCTCTATTTTTCTTTTTTGATTTTCCTTCCTTGTTTGATTGTCCTTCTTTCTCTGATTTTATTTCTTCCTTTTTTTCTTTCTTCGCTAATTTTCCTCCCTTCTTTGTTTTTGCTTCCGGCTTTGAGTTTTCTTCCATCTCTGATCTTGGCTTCTTTCTTCCTTTCGTTCTTTCATCTTACTGTCCGTCCATCAGTCCGTCCTTCCGTCTGCCCGTCCTTTCTTCCTTTTTTCCTTCCTTCTGTCTATCTATCCTTCCGTCCCTCTTTTTTCCTTTCTTGCTTCCGTTTTTTTATCCTTCCGTCCGTCCTTCCGTTCTTCCTTCCTTCCTTCCTACTTCCTTTTTAGCCTTTCAGAATCGATAAAACTTTTTCTCTAGCACTGTTTTTACTTTTGCTCGAGAATGGTACGTGTTGCACGCTCTTTTTCTGCGGGTTCTGATGGTATTCCTGCTGTCGTCTTGAATCGTTGTGTCGTGTTGTTGGTTGGTCCTTTATACATGATTTGGTGGAAGCAATCGTTTATGTTCTCGATATACAAAAATGGCGACCGTTAAAACGTAAGGAATTATCGCGGAATCACTAATTTACTTCGTCCTGCATTTCACAATTGGGGAATAAAAAGCAAGTTGAAGTTGTCTACGTGGAGATAAAAGCTGCTTTTGATCGCATTGATCGTGCTATACTATTGCGAGAACCTTCCCGACATGGTGCTTCTCAACAATTGATACAATGGCTAAGCTCGTACCTGCGCGGTAGAGTACTGCATGTGAAGCACCTCTGAAGTTCCGCAAGGTAGCGACATGGGCCGCTACTTTTCTCACTCCTTTTCGACGACATCACTTTACTGTTGTGTTTCGGTTGGCGACTTGTATATTCCAATTACCTAAACTGGTTTCTGGCCGTTGAAAAAATTGTGGATTGTCGTCGCCTACAAGCTTTACTGGACTTTACGTTTGTTATTTGGTGTAAACAAAACTGGCTTACAGTTAGTGTTGCAAAACGTGAGGAGATGAGCTTTTACCGCCTTCAAAGCACGATTCTCTTCAGTTAACAGATTGATGGAATTGAGTTGCGCAGAGTCGACCATGTTACTGACCTTGAGATTCTACCTGACATTAAGGTCACATTTAACTCACACCGCGAAGCAATAATTTCGAAGGCAATGTGCCAGCTTGGATGTATATAGAAAATTATACGTAACTTCTAGGATGCATTTACTGCCTCAAATCTTTATATTGCGCCCTTGTTCGACCACTGCTAGCAGTGTACTGCAGTGTAGTATAAATTATTTAAGCTTCATGTAGACCATGTATTGTCAGATGAATCTATCTATTTATATAAGAGGCTTATGTCTGTCGCCAAAATGAGGGGCGCGATATGTATTTTCGTGGTAATAACCGGATTACATAAAAGACGAGCAAAAGTAATGTAGCCTCATATAGTTACATAGCGATAGCGTTACATAGCGTACCTCCTATTTGCTCTCAATGAATCATTAAAAAAGCTAAAAAATTTCACAGATGGCTCCAGCATAGACACGTTCTGTCAAACACTCCCGACGAACGTCTATGACCGATTGTCAAACTGCCTTGCAATCTGATTGGTCCATCTAAAAAGACCGGTTCAGATTAACCCTTATCAACCGTCAACAACGACAGAACGGCAAGAAATTATGACGTGTAATGTGTATCAGCCTTAAAGTTTACCCTAAATATGCCACGTGGGGCCTTAGTGTCCATCTAGCGGTTAGCATGAGCAAAAGCTACCTACAATGATCCATTAGACGCGAGACGACGCGCGCGGGCTACAACTATCTATTTATATAATCTATCTATATAAGAGGCTTATGTCTGTACCGAAAACCAGGTCTCAGACAGGACGTCATAAAAGACTTATCGGTAATTAAAAACAGGCCCCTGACAGGATATCATGTTTTCGTTTCGCAATGAATTCTATTCTCAGTCACCTCACTGGTCGACTGCTGGACTGCTCGATTGCTCATTGCTGGTTGACTAGACTGCTCGACTGAACTGCTTGATTGGGCAGATCGTCTTGACTGCTTGACAGAACAGCTCGATTTAACTGCTCGAGTAGACTACTCGATTCAACTGCTAGATTAGACTACTCGATTCAACTGATCGACTCGACTTCAACTGCCCAACTCAACTGCCCGACTCAACTGCTCGGCTGGACTGCTTGACTGAATAGCTTGATTAAACTGCTCGACTACTCGACTCGACTGCTCGACTCAGCTGCTCAACTGGACTACTCGACTGTTCGACAGGACTACTCGACTCGACTGCTCGAATGAACTGCTCCACTCAACTGTTCGACTTAACCGCTTGACCCGACTGCTTGACTAAACCATTCGATTCGACTGCTCGGCTAGACTAATATGGGTATTAACGTAGCGCTTGCTATGTTGGATAAACGGTGTATTCCATGTATATACTGCCGCTATTCGCATTACAGTTCCGGTTTCTAAGGAGATGGAACTGTTATGCGAGTAGCAGCAGTATAAATACGCAATACGCCGTATACGCAACAAAGCAAGCGCTACGTGAATACCCCCAATATCAATTGCAGCAGAGTTCTGCAGTAAATATGCTAACCATTTATCACGCATCATTAATGCAGGCTCAAAATGCTTTGCTCAAGTTGAACCGTAAAAAGCGCCTGCAAAAGTAATCACTTCGATTATTTCCAAAAAATCGCAGCGATCATTTATTTTGATCACTACGGAAATTCCTCGCTAACGAAGAGCAATCGGAAAGATCGAATACAACCCGCTTCGGGGAGTAATTATCACATGCACGAGCGACGTTCGTTCGGATTACGCCGCCGCAAAGAGAACATACATTCGTGTTCGGCAAGGTTCGTATGCGAAAAAGAAGCCGTTCTCATGCGGTGTTACTGATTCAAGCATGATGGGAATCAGTTGTGATGTATGCCTCTTCGTGAGGATCCGCAACCTTGGTAATAAGATCTTTTATTTCAACGAGGGTTGTAATTTTTGTTTATAACATCTAAACTTTGCACAAAAACAGGTCGATTAGGTTTTTCTTTCCTTGGTTCACAGGAGAGTCCAAGTTGATAGCTCAGACCTAGCTACGTAAAACTGGGAGAAAATGGGACAGCATAATGCCGAATGCAGCGCACTTCATTTACCACTTTTAATCGTAGTTATAAAATCAGCTTTGTTTTCTATTAAACTTTATAATTGATTTTAGCTGGAGATCAGACGATTCATTAGTCCGAAAGAATGTGAATGCCACGTGGAAAATATTGATTGAATCGAAAATTACGTTGAAATAATTTCACTGTAATCACCTTCCGAAGAGTAGCTTTTAAAGGCACGCATTAACGCTTGACGGAATTTCTACCTATATAAGGACTCGCACCTATTACGTGAGGTAACATTCCGCATCAAATGTATCTACTATTGGTTCTATCTTTTCTACTGCCAGTTCAAGCCATCAGGTCTGCTCAGGATGACATCGCGAAGCTCACACAAGCAGCAGTTAGCACCGTCAGTTCCGTGTGTCCCGGCTGGACTGAAGTGAGATTATTCACCTTCGGACAGATCCAATATTCAACGGTGGAATCACAACTTTTCGAGGCCCTACTGAGAGAGGAAAGTATTCCTAAACGCTTGTATCGCAATCATTTTCAGAAACGATTGCCGAGACATCGGCGGGATTGTGTCATTTTGATGAGTGGAACAACTCGCTTATGGCAACGATGGCCGGCTTTTCGTGTGATTGTAATACTGGACAAGCAAACACTACGGAACGTAACAGCCCATAACGATATGTGCTTGCAGTATCAATTTTACATTGTTGTAGACGACATCGATACTCCTGTTCACTATCGAAACTGCTTCGAAAACCGCTGGTATCGATGGCCAACTCTTGGGAAAAATCCACAGATTGATTCACAGAAAAATCTGTTTGGATTCAACTTCACTGCAATCTTAGCCGAAGAGGTAGATAAATATTTATTGAAATCAATCGCATTGAGAAGTAACGGATCGTTCCTAGTTCGAACATTGAAGAAATCAACTTACGGAGAGGACGTGCCATTTAATATACTTGATTTGTACATACATCACTATCAGCATTTTGTGTATGTTTATAGATCAAGATACTTTCGATTTTTCGTTCCACCTAGTGAAGCAAAACCGCTTGTCAACGTGTTGACGGATCCGTTTGATTGGGAAACTTGGCTATGCTATTTCAGCATCATTATTATCATAGCGGCTCTTCGGACATTCCTGAGTAGCGCACGATCGGTTCGAATTTTTTTCTATAGCGTGGCGGAAGTTTTTCATAGTGCATTTTTTGGCTGCTACCTGCAATTGGGAAGCGAACTGGATCGTCAATATATAAGTCTATTCCTTTTGTTGAACATCATTCTAATCAGTACGTATCAGTCGATGGTTATTTCGTACATGCAGAACCCACGTTTCTATCCAGAATGGGACACCATCGATCAGCTGAATCGAAGCTGTTGCTTTCCGGGATACAGCGGATTTGTTCCGCGTCCCTTTAATACCATTAGAAACATTTGCAATGATAAGAATTTATGTTATATACTATCAAGCATGGTTCCGCCGTCGATTCTACCGTCAACCAGCTGGATGAGACAATCTAAGGTTACCTACGCGGATTTTCCAGTAATGGCATGCTCAGCAAATGAATTGAAGCTGCATTACGTACTCAAGTTTTACAGTGATGCCTTTGCACAAGGAGACTTGTATCGATATTATAAATTAACTCATCGATTGGACAACGTTCACCACTACGAGAGAAGTTCCTCGCTGGACGAAACAATTACGGTAGAGGATTTATCGCTGGTCTGGATTATTTGGGGAATAGGTTTGACCCTCAGTGCGATCTGTTTCGCACTCGAAATGTGTATTGCTCGCTGCAAGCGACATTAATAGATAAGGTTTTGGTTTGATCCATTTAACCATGATGATTAGCATCACCAATGGTGAAGATCATCATATGTTGACTAGGCGGAAACAAAACGATCATAGGCAATCCGAGTCCTCAGCCTCCTACAAACATAATCGAAACTAATACAATGAATTATCGTGTGAGCTATTAGACTTTCTTTAGTGTTGACTGTACTGAGAGCTTCGTTTTCTATGAATAAACTATGAAATCAGTCTGTAGATCAACATAAATCATTTTTTTTTTTCAAGTTAGGTACATTGTGTATTTGTAGTTGAACAAAATTTTCAGGTAAAGAATTCAATTCATTTTGTGGAATCATTTTGTGAAAATAAATACTTAGACAGAACAATGATATATTTCAGCAGCAATTCAATCATCAAGTGTGGTGCAATGATATTGTCCTCAGAAAGTTTTCATCGTCAATATATTGTACTAGCTGATTGTCCGATCTTACTCGGGGCTCCCTTATCTCTCAGTCACTTGTACATCTGTTATTGTAACGAAAATTTTCATAATACAAGAGACAAACCCCTTTTTTTATTTGAATGTGTCTACGCGCGCAGTACAATGCCTACAAGCAATGGGGATCTGTGAATTGTCGGGAAATTTTCGTGATGAACCCAAGTGGTTGCGAAGCTCTAGAAATTACAGCAGTATAATGTTGGTTGAACGTGGGCTTGTTATCCAACAGAACTCCAAGTTTACTGATCTGATCAACGCGTCCGACAATCGTTCCGTTTATCCGGTATTCAAATGAGATGGGCACATTACATCGGTGGAATGTTTTAGCCACACATTTAGCAATGCTTATTCTGAGTTTGTTCCTTTACACTAGTCAGTAAAGTCAGTAAAGAATAGCGATGTCGTTGAGGTACAAGGCGAATAGTAAAGGTCCCAGGTTACTGCCGTGTGGAACACCAGAAGTATTGCTGAACGCACGTGAACCTGTGGCCTGTAAGATACCTGCTTAATCATGAACACCACCGGGACCAAGTGAGTAGGTGCTCTTCAATTTCTTTGTACCAAAAATAACCATATCGGGAGTGATTTAAAAAAAATCGTGATCAACAGCACTATAGGGGGAACCTGACGTAGCTATTTCAGCATCAGACTGTGTGGCACATCCACTGGCGAACACGGAAGAAAAATGATCGGCAAACAATTCGCAACATTCGGTGATAAGAGCAGCTCTCTCAATTCATTTGAAATTTACAATTTATACCATTCAGTCCAATTTATGGCAGATCCTTTTGTTTGCTATATTGGAAAGTCCGAAAGGGGATATCCCATGGGCAGTCTATTGGTCTGTTTATTAAAGTCATTTCTAGAAGAAAAATAAACAGTGACAATTTCATATAAGCTTTAACTTTGCATTTCCAAATGTTTTCGCGTCTTCCTCAATGTGACCGACCATTTTAAATTTTCCCCCAAAATCTCCTTTTCTCTCTATTGCTTCACTAGGAGATTTACACTGGGCACTGGTTTAACAAGTCAGGCGTCGCATGTTTGAATCCGGACTGAAAGAGGTTGTAAGTGTTAATAGGATGTGTTAATGCAATTGTCATGTACTCTTACAGCTGGCTGTGAAGTCCGTCGTATAAAAAATCTGAAAGGTAAATTTGGATTTCGGAATGTAGTACCTAGGCTTTGCTTTGCATTGAAGCTATTTTGGGTTTTATTTTTAAATATTTACCAAAATCTCAAATCACAAAATGATGTGCGATTAAAAACGGAAACCATATACTACGCCACTACGGTGCAGTTTATAGTTATTGACCTGACATACGCAGAATAAAATGTTCTGATCGTGCTGTCCCTATAGCTAAATCTCTAATTCAGCCACACTTTTGAACATTTTCATTGCTTAAAGAAATTGTTATGTCAGGTATGTGACATTTTCTACAAAAATAAATTATATTTTTAATATTTACTTGCGGTAGAACTCTGTCACACCAACAGCCTTTGTTGCTTCAAGTCAACGGCGCACTTTGAGCTTCTTAAGAACGAGACCGTTTAGTCGTTTAGAAAGAGAATAAAAAGCAGCGGTCCTAGAGGAGAGCTTCGGAGGACTCGAAAGTCCCGACTTGACTGTTGCTGGTTTCCACCGAAACAGTTTACCTGTAGTGAATCTAATCGTCGCATTATATCGGTTAAGCGGACATGAAGCAAAGTGAGCAACGCACTTCTCCAGTGCGAAACAGGCCGCACTGAGAGTCAATCCTATCCCCCAAATGATCCAGACCAGCGATAAATCCTCAACGGTAATTTTTTTATTCAACGAGGAGCTTCTCTCGTAGTGGCGAACGGCGTCCAATCGATGTGTTAATTTATAATATCGATACAAGTCTCCTTGCGCAAAAGAATCACTGTAAAACTTGAGTATGTAGTGCAGTTTCAATTCGGTTACTTTGCATGTCATCACTGGAAAATTGGCGTAGGTAGCCTTAGATTGCCTCATCCAGTTTTCTTCGAGCAGAATCGATGGCGAAACCATGCTCGATAGTATATAACATAGGTTTTTATCATTGCAAACGTTTTTAGGTGTATTGGAAGGACGGGTAACAAAACCGCTGTATCCTGGAAAGCAACAGCTTCGATTCAACTGATCGATGGTGTCCCATTCTGGATAGAAACGTGGATTCTGCATGTACGAAATAACCATCGACTGATACGTAGTAATTAGAATGATGTTCAACAAAAGGAATAGACCTATATATTGACGTTCTAGCTCGGTTCCCAATCGTAAGGAGCATCCAAAAAATGCACTATGAAAAACTTCCACCACGCTGTTGAGAAATTCTCGAACCGATCGTGCGCTACTTAGAAATGTTCGAAGGGCCGCTGTGATAATAATGACGCTGAAGTAGAACAGCCAGGTTTTCCGATCGAAGGGATCCGTCAACACGTTGAAAAGCGGTTTGGGTTCGCTAGGAGGAACAAAGAATAGAAAGTATCCGGATCTGTACATATACACAAAGTGTTGATATAAACGCATGTGTGAATCATGCATATTAAACTGCACGTGCTCTCCATAGTGTGACTCCTTAAGGGATCGAACCAGAAACGATCCATTACTTCTTGATGCGATCGTTTCCAATATATATCTGTCCACTTGTTCCTCCAATAATGCAGTGTAGTTGAATCCGAACAGATTTTTCTGTGCATCGATCTGTGGATTTTTCAGAAGATTTGACCACCGATACCAGCGGTTTTCGAAGCAGTTTCGATAGTGAACAGGAGTCTCGATATCGTCTACAAGAATGTAAAACTGGGAATGAATGCAGTTATTTTTATGAGCTGTTGCGTTCTGAAGTGCTTGACGTTGTAATACTAGTATCACACGATAAGCCGGCCATCGCTGTTTGAAGTGCGTTGCTCCGGTCATCAATATGGCACAGTCCCGTCGACGTCTCGGTAAATGCTTCTGAATACGATTGCGGTACAAGCGTTTAGCAATAGTTTCCTCCCTCAACAGACGTTCGAAAAGTAGCGATTCTACGGCTGAAAGTGGCATCTGTTCGAAGGTGTATAATTTCACTTGAGTCCAGCCGGGACACACGGCAGTAACGGTGTTGAGAACTGCTTTCGTGAGATTTTCGATATCATTCTGAGGGTAACCGACAGCCTGAGCTGGCAGTAGAGAAATTAAAACCAACAGTAGGTACATTTAATGCGGAATGTTACTCCACGGTATAGGTGAAGTGCTTATATAGACACACATTCATTGAAGCGCTAATGGGTGCCTTTAAAAGCCACTCTTAGGAAGGTGATTACTGCGAAATTATTTCAACGCAATTTTCGATTAAATAAAAATTTACATTTTCGATGTCACTATATCATATCGCCTTACATCACCTCAGAAAACGAGAAACAGAAAAGCATTCAATCAGTTTTATTATTTTTGTTATACTATAACGGACTCCCCGCATCCAATTTTCTATCATTTCGATCGTCTCTCCTGCTACCGATAGTACAATGTCGTCCGCCAAACCAACAATCATTGCCTCCTCGGGTAGCTTTGGCGTCAGCACTCCATTATACATTCCGTTCCAGAGCGTCGGTCCGAGGATGAACCGAAAAGGAACTCCCACCGTGATGTTCACCGCTCTCTGCCCCTTGGCCTTGCTCTATACGATGGATACGACATGCTTCATTATGTCCAACTTTTTCTCTACGGGGTGGAGCTGGAAGTACGAACAAAACATGGAGCGTAGTTGTTTGACGATTTTCACCATGGCTGCTGCACGCTAATCAACTGATAACGTGGCAGGAAAAATCGCTAAAATCAGTGTAGTTTTTAATGCATACTTTATTGCTAATGCTTTACTGAAATGCAGGCCCTCTTTGGCGCCCCTAAGAGCTTGCGCCGTTGGCGGTGGCCATTCGGGCCAGCCGCACAGTACGGCGCTGCACCTAGGAGGCGCGTAACAACTGCATATGTAGATCCCGTTGATTTTGGCAATCACGAAATCTTCATACGCGTTCCAAATCATCTCCTGGATGGGAAACCTTCCCATAGCATGTGTGGCAGCCATTGTTCTACTATCCATAATCCAGTTACCATTGTCGGGAAAGACTCGATGATTGCGATGTTGCACTTAGTTTCCGTTGCCGATCAATGCAGATCAGGCCAGCCAACGCCATCTTGTACCCCTGGCGTCATATGGTTGTTATCATCCTCCTTGGTTGCTTCGTGCAGTCTCTTGCAATGTGCCCCTTTTCGCCACATTCCCTACACAGATCCGTTCTGTCAGGGCCTTTGCAGTCTCTCGCCAAATGACCGAAGCCCATGGATTTGAAGCATCTCTGCATTCGCTTCGTAACTCGAGGAGTGGCTCTCAGGAAGCATACCACTATGTGTTCGACGCATTCGGATGATCAACGTCTCCCATCCGGCACTATACCTTAAGCGCTCTCTGTAGCTCCTCCTGCATGGTGACCTCATCCACGTTCCTACAATCAATCACTGACTCTTGGGATTGGGCTCGAACACTTATCCAGCTCGAAGAGCATCTCGCCAACCTCTGCATATTGCAGATACTCGAAGTGGAAGATCTGCCGAAGACGAAGCCAAATAGCCTATATCCGGTTGTTAAATAAAAAAATATTAGGAAAAAACATCGTTCTGACGGAAGCTGCACCAGCAGAAAATAGGAAAGGTGCAAATTGAGAATATTTCTTTTCGAAACTTAACGCAGATTGAAAGGTTTGTTAGCAACTACTGCGCTAATTTCACGGATTCAAACTTCGAACTTTTTTTTTTGATTCACTTGATCAGAAAAATGAAGAATTTATTTTGCATAACAGTATTACTCCAGATGATTTATTGTTGAATACTAGCTGACCCGACAAACTTCGTATTGCCACAAATTAACCTGTGTTGTACATAAATCATGAATCTTGGATGATCTTTGTCACTATCTCGAGTTTTGCAAGCTCCCCAGTGGGCGGCGCTTCCGACGGCGGGTCACCGGCAACACTCGCGACCGGCTCGTCCTGAATGATCTAGTGTTACTATAGATAGTTTTTGTGGTCTTGTTATTGATTAATGTTTTATGGAAGAGTCTCGAATTTCTCGAGTTGGATTAGTTTTTGAGTTTCGCAAAAATTTCTGTTTTATTTGTATGAGAGTCCATATCTCCCTACCACAGGGGTGAGAGGTCGGTCTCTAACTATCATAAAATAAATTCAAGACTGAAAAATCTCCTACATGCTAAATTTGGTTCCATTTGCTTGATTAGTACTCAAATTATAAGGAAATTTGTATTTCATTTGTATGGGAGCCCACCCTCTTAAAGTGAGGAGGGGTCCTAATTCAACATAGAAAATTTTCTTGCCCTCGAAAACTTTCACATGCCAAATTTGGTTCCATTTGCTTGATTAGTTCTCGAGTTATGAGGAAATTTGTATGGAAACCCCCCCTCTTAAAGGGGAGAGGAGTTATAATTCCCCTTATAAAGAGGGGAGGGGTCTCAAATTACCCTAGAATAAATTCTTGTCACCGAAAACACCCACATGCCAAATTTGGTTCTAATCAAGCAATAGTTCTCGAGTTATGCAGAAATTTGTGTTTCATTTGTATGGGAGCCCCCCCTCTTAGTGGGGGGAGGGGTCTCTAACCATCACTAAAACCTTTCCTGGCCCCAAAAACCTCTACATGCAAATTTTCACGCCGATTGGTTCAGTAGTTTTTGATTCTATAAGGAACACAGGACAGACAGACAGACAGACAGACAGACAGACAGACAGACAGACAGACAGACAGACAGACAGACAGACAGACAGACAGACAGACAGACAGACAGACAGACAGACAGACAGACAGACAGACAGACAGACAGACAGACAGACAGACAGACAGACAGACAGACAGACAGACAGACAGACAGACAGACAGACAGACAGACAGACAGACAGACAGACAGACAGACAGACAGACAGACAGACAGACAGACAGACAGACAGACAGACAGACAGACAGACAGACAGACAGACAGACAGACAGACAGACAGACAGACAGACAGACAGACAGACAGACAGACAGACAGACAGACAGACAGACAGACAGACAGACAGACAGACAGACAGACAGACAGACAGACAGACAGACAGACAGACAGACAGACAGACAGACAGACAGACAGACAGACAGACAGACAGACAGACAGACAGACAGACAGACAGACAGACAGACAGACAGACAGACAGACAGACAGACAGACAGACAGACAGACAGACAGACAGACAGACAGACAGACAGACAGACAGACAGACAGACAGACAGACAGACAGACAGACAGACAGACAGACAGACAGACAGACAGACAGACAGACAGACAGACAGACAGACAGACAGACAGACAGACAGACAGACAGACAGACAGACAGACAGACAGACAGACAGACAGACAGACAGACAGACAGACAGACAGACAGACAGACAGACAGACAGACAGACAGACAGACAGACAGACAGACAGACAGACAGACAGACAGACAGACAGACAGACAGACAGACAGACAGACAGACAGACAGACAGACAGACAGACAGACAGACAGACAGACAGACAGACAGACAGACAGACAGACAGACAGACAGACAGACAGACAGACAGACAGACAGACAGACAGACAGACAGACAGACAGACAGACAGACAGACAGACAGACAGACAGACAGACAGACAGACAGACAGACAGACAGACAGACAGACAGACAGACAGACAGACAGACAGACAGACAGACAGACAGACAGACAGACAGACAGACAGACAGACAGACAGACAGACAGACAGACAGACAGACAGACAGACAGACAGACAGACAGACAGACAGACAGACAGACAGACAGACAGACAGACAGACAGACAGACAGACAGACAGACAGACAGACAGACAGACAGACAGACAGACAGACAGACAGACAGACAGACAGACAGACAGACAGACAGACAGACAGACAGACAGACAGACAGACAGACAGACAGACAGACAGACAGACAGACAGACAGACAGACAGACAGACAGACAGACAGACAGACAGACAGACAGACAGACAGACAGACAGACAGACAGACAGACAGACAGACAGACAGACAGACAGACAGACAGACAGACAGACAGACAGACAGACAGACAGACAGACAGACAGACAGACAGACAGACAGACAGACAGACAGACAGACAGACAGACAGACAGACAGACAGACAGACAGACAGACAGACAGACAGACAGACAGACAGACAGACAGACAGACAGACAGACAGACAGACAGACAGACAGACAGACAGACAGACAGACAGACAGACAGACAGACAGACAGACAGACAGACAGACAGACAGACAGACAGACAGACAGACAGACAGACAGACAGACAGACAGACAGACAGACAGACAGACAGACAGACAGACAGACAGACAGACAGACAGACAGACAGACAGACAGACAGACAGACAGACAGACAGACAGACAGACAGACAGACAGACAGACAGACAGACAGACAGACAGACAGACAGACAGACAGACAGACAGACAGACAGACAGACAGACAGACAGACAGACAGACAGACAGACAGACAGACAGACAGACAGACAGACAGACAGACAGACAGACAGACAGACAGACAGACAGACAGACAGACAGACAGACAGACAGACAGACAGACAGACAGACAGACAGACAGACAGACAGACAGACAGACAGACAGACAGACAGACAGACAGACAGACAGACAGACAGACAGACAGACAGACAGACAGACAGACAGACAGACAGACAGACAGACAGACAGACAGACAGACAGACAGACAGACAGACAGACAGACAGACAGACAGACAGACAGACAGACAGACAGACAGACAGACAGACAGACAGACAGACAGACAGACAGACAGACAGACAGACAGACAGACAGACAGACAGACAGACAGACAGACAGACAGACAGACAGACAGACAGACAGACAGACAGACAGACAGACAGACAGACAGACAGACAGACAGACAGACAGACAGACAGACAGACAGACAGACAGACAGACAGACAGACAGACAGACAGACAGACAGACAGACAGACAGACAGACAGACAGACAGACAGACAGACAGACAGACAGACAGACAGACAGACAGACAGACAGACAGACAGACAGACAGACAGACAGACAGACAGACAGACAGACAGACAGACAGACAGACAGACAGACAGACAGACAGACAGACAGACAGACAGACAGACAGACAGACAGACAGACAGACAGACAGACAGACAGACAGACAGACAGACAGACAGACAGACAGACAGACAGACAGACAGACAGACAGACAGACAGACAGACAGACAGACAGACAGACAGACAGACAGACAGACAGACAGACAGACAGACAGACAGACAGACAGACAGACAGACAGACAGACAGACAGACAGACAGACAGACAGACAGACAGACAGACAGACAGACAGACAGACAGACAGACAGACAGACAGACAGACAGACAGACAGACAGACAGACAGACAGACAGACAGACAGACAGACAGACAGACAGACAGACAGACAGACAGACAGACAGACAGACAGACAGACAGACAGACAGACAGACAGACAGACAGACAGACAGACAGACAGACAGACAGACAGACAGACAGACAGACAGACAGACAGACAGACAGACAGACAGACAGACAGACAGACAGACAGACAGACAGACAGACAGACAGACAGACAGACAGACAGACAGACAGACAGACAGACAGACAGACAGACAGACAGACAGACAGACAGACAGACAGACAGACAGACAGACAGACAGACAGACAGACAGACAGACAGACAGACAGACAGACAGACAGACAGACAGACAGACAGACAGACAGACAGACAGACAGACAGACAGACAGACAGACAGACAGACAGACAGACAGACAGACAGACAGACAGACAGACAGACAGACAGACAGACAGACAGACAGACAGACAGACAGACAGACAGACAGACAGACAGACAGACAGACAGACAGACAGACAGACAGACAGACAGACAGACAGACAGACAGACAGACAGACAGACAGACAGACAGACAGACAGACAGACAGACAGACAGACAGACAGACAGACAGACAGACAGACAGACAGACAGACAGACAGACAGACAGACAGACAGACAGACAGACAGACAGACAGACAGACAGACAGACAGACAGACAGACAGACAGACAGACAGACAGACAGACAGACAGACAGACAGACAGACAGACAGACAGACAGACAGACAGACAGAAATCCTTCTTTATAGGTATAGATTAAAGATATTAAGCTATAGCATCAATCCCAAGTAACAATTTGTGTTTTATTACACTCTTATGATGGGATTTAAGACCAAAATTGGTCATGAAAACCGCCATAAGAGTACTCACATTGCTGCTTGTGATATAAAATATATTTTATTAGTGATTTCATTACACTCTTCAATGTTTTTAAAAGCTTAAAGGAAACGAGGAATTAACTCACTATTCATTTTCCTTAGAAGCAAAGATATATTATGAAAAATCCCAATCGAACTGTTTCTGCTCGAAGCTCAGGTGTTAAGAACAAAATTATAACCGTTTAAAAATAACAGGTCTTGTTACTTTTCAGTTGGCTCAAACTAGTAACTTTCTGCCCAGAATACGTGGAAGAATTGAGTGAAATCGATAACATTCAATGACAGTATGCCTGGAATCAAAACTAGTGTTATATCCGTTCCGCAATATTTCGGAAAAGTGCATGTCTGCGGTTTTTTCGCATCTTACAGGCTACTCAAAAGGTTTAGAGGTTAGACAAAATTAGATCCGTAATAAATTTTATGACTAATTTTACATAATTTTATTCTCTCTAAAGTTGAATGTGTTGAAAGGTGTACCTATAGTTTCACTTGAGTCCAGCCGGGACACACGACATTGGCGGTGCTAAGAACAGGCAGTAGGAAAAACAATATCAACTTTACATACATTTGATGCCGAGAGTTGCTTCACTATACAGGGGATGTCCTTATACAGGTAGAAAATCAGTGAAGCATTAACACGTGCTTTTAAAAACCACTCACCAAGTGTAATTGCGGCGAAATTATTTCAACGCAATTTTCGATTTAATGCGTAGATCACCCTTGCCTGAGAAGATGCAATCAAATTGATCACATGAGTCACCTCTTAAGCTAATACCACCACCGCATGATTGAATGCTGAAAATATGTGACCATTACTATTGCATTTTACCAATGCACAGATTGATGGCAACAAATGATATCAGAAATGTTAACATTAAATTGAGCGCTGAAGCAATTTCGCAGTAATAACCCTTCACTGATTTTTTACCAATATAAGAACTTTGCCTCTATCGTGGAGCAACATTCCACGTTAAATGTATCTACTATTGGTTTTAATTTTGCTACTGCCAGCTCAGGCTATCGATTTACCTCAGAATGGCATCGAGAACCTTACGAAAGCCGTTCTTAGCACCGTTAGTGCCGTGTGTCCCGGCTTGACTGAAGCGAAATTATACACTTTCGAACAAATCCCACTTTCAGACGTGGAATCGCTACTTTTCGAGCGCCTGTTGAGAGAGGAAAGTATTTCCAAAAGCTTGCACCATAATAGCAATCGGACGTGGTTTGAGAAATATCGACGGGACTGTGTCATTTTGATGACCGGAACAAAGACCATATGGAAGGGATGGCCGGCTTTTCGTGTAATTATAGTACTGGACAAGCAAACACTACAGAACGCTACAGCTCACAATAATATCTGCTTGCAATCTCAGTTTTACATTGTTGTAGATGATATGGAGACTCCAGTTCACTACCGGAACTGCTTCGAAAACCGCTGGTATCGATGGTCCACTCTTTTGAAAAATCCACAGATCGAAGCACAGAAAAATCTGTTTGGATTCAACTTTTCTGCAATGTTAGCGGAGGAGGTGGACTCATATTTATTGAAAACGATCGCAGCTAGAACTAACGGAACGTTTCTAACTCTAACGCTAAAGAAATCAACTTACGGAGAAGAAGTGACGTTTAATATACTTGATACGTACATACATTTCATCAAAAACTTTGTCTATTTGCACAGATCAAGGTACTTTCGATTCTTCGTTCCACCTAGCGAACCAAAACCGCTTTACAACGTGTTGACGGATCCCTTCGATCGGAAAACGTGGCTTTGCTACTTTGGTACCATTCTTATCATAGCGGGTCTTCGCACGTTTCTGAGTAACGCACGATCGGTTCGAAATTTTTGTAGTAGTTTGGCGGAAGTTTTTTATAGCGCATTTTTTGGATGCTACCTGCGATTGGGAAGCGAACTGGATCGTCAATACATAAGTCTATTCCTTTTGTTGAACATCACTTCTATCCAGAATGGGACACCATCGATCAGTTGAATCGAAGCTGTTGCTTTCCAGGATACAGCGGATTTGTTCGGCGTCCTCGAAACACTCCCAGAAGCATTTGTAATTATCAGAACCGGTGTTATATGCTGTCGAGCATGGTTCCGCCGTCGATTTTACCCGAGCCTAGCCGGTTGAGACAATCTAAGGCTACATATGCCAATTTTCCAGCGATGGCCTGTAAAGTAGATGAATCAAAGCTGCATTATATACTCAAGTTTTACAGTGATGCCTTTGCGCAAGGAGACTTGTATCGATATTTCAAATTAACACATCGATTGGACGACGTTCATCACTACGAGAGAAGTTCCTCGTTGAACAAAACTTTCATATCCACTAAACGATTATTAGATTCACACACAGAAAAAAGGACTTCTATGCGAGACCCTCCACGCTCCTACAAACGTCGTCGAATACAATGATTATAATCATGTGAGCTACTCTATTTCGTCTAGTGTTGAGTAGCCAACTAATTCCGGTTTCTAAGATCATGCAATAAAAATAAACCATTTACTAGAACAACAACATTTTTAATGTTCTTGAATCATACAATTTTTCCATAAAATTCGTTATAGGACCGTCATGGGCGATTTTGAAATCTATGAATGGGTCGTGGGTAGGGACTTGGTATTTAAAGGATCCGCGATGCAAAAAGTCAGAGTCCATTTATGACAGTCAGCATGGCACCGAATATCATCCTTCCCTTCCCTTCTCCAGTGTACTAACATGCTCCCATAGACTCGGGAAACCATCACAAAAATATAAAATTAGTCTAACTAACCTGCTAGCCGTAATAAGATCTTGCAACTCGAAGCACTAAACATTGCATTCTATGGGTTCTATTACTTTTTCGGTCATTAATTACACTAAATACTGAGATTAGTGACCAATTAATATTCATCACTATATTTTCACTTTTTTGCCGTCGGTTTTTCATTGATTTCTTTCAGCCGTTTCAGTCGTCAAATCACTCGCGAAACTTAGGTTAAGGCACAAAAAACTTTAATTTACCACCCGAACAGTTATTTAGAGAGATATTATAATCACTTTGCCCAAATTGTTCACTTGAATTGATAGGAAAAACTTCACTTCGTTTCGATTGCAATCCCGAATCCGCGACCGTCGTTGTTGTGCGTTGCCAAGGCAACGAACGTTTATATGCAGTGATGCCAAGGTAGACATTTGAGCATGAAATTGACCAATTATTTTCGCGACAGCAAAAATAGATACGCGATTCTACGTTTCATAATTGTTCATAACAGATTTTATTACCTACTACTAGCAACTCTATTCTCAACAAAACGATAGTGGCAACAAGTCCTGAAATCAGTAAAAAAGCAACTGGACTTTGACGACTTTCACCTTAAATCCTACCACATTTCGAAGGGTTTTCTTCTGACAGTTTATTCAAAAAATGAGGAATTACTTTCAGTCAAAGGTTTTTGCAGTCGACACTGGGAATAAACTAAAACATTCGATAACAAAAATTGAACACAACGAGGTAAAACAAGTTAGATGTAATATGTTTTGCATCATTTCAACTGAAACCGTTTGTTGGAAAGTTGTAGTTGGATAAGGAAAAACTGACTCTATTACATCATTTATTATTGTAATAATTTAATATATGGCAAGAATCCGTACCAAGTGAAACAATACACTTATATAATTTGTAATAATTAAAAAAAATTGTTTTTTTATTGATTTTTATTGCATGATCATTGCGGTACACAACTTCTCAAGCGATGCTTCATATGACCCTCCCTTACTCTCATCTTCCGCTTTTTCTCCTTCACACCTGATCACAATTCGTTAGGCCCTATCGACTCTTTGTTCTATCACTTTCAACTACCGTTCCCTTCGTAAGTTGTAAAAAACTGCCGTTATAAAAACTTAATTATATGCCTGACTTTCAGTAATATTGAAGTTGGAAACTCGCCCGTACGAGCCTGTAGTTATTCAGGATAAAGCAATGCTTCATTTAGTGATATTGCAGATGATGACTAGCTCTACAAGTGTTCCATACAAGACTTTATCAAACTCTCCTTGTTTTAGGCGACGGAATCAATGTTATATGCTATCGAGTATGGTTCCGCCATCGAATCTACCCGAGGCTGGCCGGATGAGACAATCTAAGGCTACATACGCCGATTTTCCAGTGATGGCATGCAAAGTAATCGAATCGAGACTACATTACGTACTCAAGTTTTACAGTGATCGCTTTGCGCAAGGAGACCTCTATCGGTATTATAAATTAACGCATCAGTTGAACGACGTCTACCAGTACGAGAGTAGTTTGTCGCTAAACAAAACAATTACGGTTAAGGATTTATCGCTGGTCTGGATCATTTGGGCGGTTGGATTGATTCTCAGTGCGGCCTGTTTCGCACTGGAGAAGTGCATTGCTCGATGCAAGCGGCATTAAAAAACGAGGTTTGGTTCACATCCGCGTAACCATGATAATAAGATGTTTAGATTTACCCCGGCACGTGCCGCCAGCAAGGAGTTTTTTTTTCTAGCATTCCCGCGCCTGGGAAGTGCATTGCTCGATGCAAGCGGCATTAAAAAACGAGGTTTGGTTCACATCCGCGTAACCATGATAATAAGATGTTTAGATTTACCCCGGCACGTGCCGCCAGCAAGGAGTTTTTTTTTCTAGCATTCCCGCGCCTGGCTGCCAGTAACATAACAATCACGATTTTTGCCCCCTTAAAACTTCAAAATACACCTTCAAATGTATCTTAATCAATAATCAAAATACCACAATACTTGACTTTAATTCCAACATCCGAAAAAAATCACGAAAATCCATTATTTTTCGACCTTCCAGAGTAGGGTCTCCCCCTTAATAGGACAGAATGCAAAAAACGAGACTGGAAAAGTGGAAAACCGCGAAAGAAAAATAAAAGGTAAATCAATAAAGGGCAGAGAGAGAGAAAGAGTAACAGAAAAAACAAGAAAGAAAAAGGAAGACAGGGAAGAAAGGGGACAGAAAAAGAACAGAAAACAAAAGACACCCAAAGAAGAGAGAGAGAGAGAGAGAGAGAGAGAAAGAATTATAACCGTTGCACGTTACAGCAATATTTAGTTTAGCAATTTAAATTAGCATATTTGAATTGAATTGGTTTATTGAGCAAACCATAAAATGGCCAGTATAACAATTTAGAATCTTACGCGAGTTCAAAAGGTACCGTTCGAGTTAAGTTGAAGTAAAGGGAAGGCTTGCGTAGGTCAAAACGAACTTAAAGATTGAGTTAAACGAACTAGCGACCAATCCCGAAGAGTTTTCGGTCAGGTACTTCCGCAAGTACCTAGATTCCTTGCTTTATCTGAGAACGAAACTTCCAATCACTTCATTCCCAACCGCCAAGTTAAGTGGAAGTGATTGTGCGCGATTCCGTTCTTTTTTGCTCAAAGGTAGCAACTAGTGATAGGGAAGTCTTCAGTGTGCTAAAGTTTCTGTATTCACAGGAGATAGAAAGATAGGCAACGTGCGAGTGCTCAGTGTGCGAAACCCGATTCGGGTAAATACTAGTCGATTATTAGGTAAGAAATGTGCAGTGGCATTGACCCTCGATTAGGGCTAATGACCTTTTTTATCTGTGAGCTAGACAGCTCAAAATTTCATCTAGCGCACGAATCGGAGAAACGACACGAGAGCGTATTCTCCGCTCGTTTGTCCCGTCGCTTGTCAGCCGAGTTGAGAGTTGGTGAGTCCATTCCATTTCTCGTCCGCATACAGTGAAAAAGTGCCGATTGTGGAAAACGCCACGTGGTTGAAGTGAAGCCGCTAGGTGGCCATTTTGTATAGTCCCACTTGGGACGGGTGCACCCGCCAAGACCCACAGGTAGTGGATTGAGCTTGGTCAGATATAAATTGTAACCGCATTTTCGGCCGTCCCCGAAACATTTTGCGTTCGCTCCCGAGAGTGCAAGATTTGCCATGTGACACTTGACTCTCGGGATAAGATTCATTGATAAAGTAAAGGTCATGCCCGCACAGTGACAGACAGATCGAAGAGAAACGTTTGAGAGATAGAACGCTTATTAGACCGGTTGTTCTCTACGGGCATGAAACATTGACAATGCTCGAGGCGGACCTGCGAGTGCTCGGAGTCTTCGAACGACGAGTGCTAAGAACGATCTTCGGCGGCGTACAGGAGAACGGAGTATGGAGGCGGAGGATGAACCATGAACTCGCACAGCTCTATGGTAAACCCAGTATCCAGAAGGTGGCTAAAGCTGGACGGATACGATGGGCAAGACACGTTGCAAGAATGCCGGACAACCTCCCTGCAAAGATGGTGTTTGCCTCAAATCCGGTAGGAACAAGACGACCAGGAGCGCAGCGAGCAAGATGGTTAGGCCAGGTGGAGCGAGATCTGGCGGAGAGTACTCGGTGTCCGAGGAATTGGAGAGCGGTAGCCCTCAACCGAGTCAAAAGGCGGGTATTATCGAGCAGGCGTCGCCAGGTTCGGCTCTCTACACGATAGCGCAATGCCGAATGTAGAGTGCATTATTCGCAACTTCAATCGTTGCTCTTGCTAAAAGGTAAATTTCATAATTTCTTTTTTCAAACCGTACATTAATTACAGCTTTTGATAAAGGCTAAAAGCATTATTGAGAAGTTGGACAAGCTAGAGATATATTTTGCAACAAATGACATGGAAAATTGTGGTCATTAAATCGGAAAGTGCGTTAAAGAAATTTCACAGTAATTACCCTCCATGAGTGATTTTTAAAAGCAAACATTAAATGCTTCACTGGCTTACGCCCTATATAAGAGCTTCACAACTACCGTGAATAACACTTCGCATTAAATGTATCTGCCGTTGGTAATAATTTTTCTACTTTTAGCTCATGCTATTGGTTTTCCCCAGGATGACATCGAGAAGCTCACGGAAGCAGCTCTTAGCACCATCAATACCGTGTGTCCCGGCTGGACCCAAGTGAATTTACATACCTTCAAAGACATCCCACTTTTCGACGTAGAAACCCTGCTTTTCGAGCGCCTCTTACGACGGGAAACTATTTCCAAACGCTTATACAATAATCGCATTCAGAAGCAGTTACCACAACATCGACGGGACTGTGTCATTTTGATGACCGGAACAACTCGCCTATGGCAGCAATGGCCGGCTTTTCGTGTGATTGTAGTACTGGACAAGAAAACACTGGAGAACATAACAGCTCACAGTGACATCTGCATACACTCCCAGTTTTACATTGTTGTAGATGATATCGAGACTCCCGTTCACTATCGAAACTGCTTCGAAAACCGTTGGTATCGATGGCCAACTCTTGGGAAAAATCCGCAGATTGATGCACAAAAAAATCTATATGGATTCAACTTCACTGCAACGTTAGCGGAAGCGGTAGACAAATATTTATTAGAATCAATCGCATTGAGACATAACGGATCGCTCCTAGTTCGAACGTTAGAGAAGTCAACTTACGGGGAAGAAGTGAAATTTAACATACTTGATACGTATTTACATTTTTATCAGCACTTTGTGTATTTGTACAGATCAAAGTACTTTCGATTCTTCGTTCCACCTAGCAAAGCAAAACCGCTCGTCAACGTATTGACAGATCCCTTCGATCGGAAAACTTGGCTCTGCTACTTCGGCACCATTCTCATCATAGCGGCCCTACGGACACTTCTGAGCAGCGCACGATCGGTTCGAACATATTTAAACAGCGTGGCAGAAGTTTTTCATAGTGCATTTTTCGGATGTCACCTACGATTGGGAAGTGAACTAGATCGTTTATACATAAGTGTATTCCTTTTGTTGAACATCATTCTAATTACCACGTATCAGTCGATGGTCATTTCATACATGCAGAATCCACGCTTTTATCCAGAATGGGACACCATCGATCAGTTGAATCGAAGCTGTTGCTTTCCAGGATACAGTGGATTTGTTAGGCGTTCTCGAAGCACTCTCAGGAGCATTTGTGATAATCAGAACGAGTGCTATATGCTAGCGAGCATGGTCCCGCCGTCCATTCTACCCGAACCCAGCCGGATGAGACAATCTAAGGCTACATACGCCGATTTTCCAGCGATGGCCACTAAATTAGAGGAGCTAAAACTGCATTTCGTACTCAAGTTTTACAGTGATGCTTTTGCACAAGGGGACTTGTATCGATATTATAAATTAACACATCGATTAAACGACGTTTACCACTACGAGAGAAGTTTCTTGCCGAACAAAACAATTACGGTTGCGGATTTATCACTTGTCTGGATCATTTGGGCTATAGGGTTGACCCTCAGTGCGATCTGTTTCGCACTGGAGGTGTGCGTTACTCGATGGAAGCGGCATTAACAAAATAGATTTTTTTGATAGTTTGATTTAACCTAAATAAAATATACATCAACGGAAACCAACGACAGTTTTTCCTTTCCGCTTCCGTTTCGCCTTCGCTCTTGCAGAACTGCATTACTCGAAATGTTAGTCGAGATGTCATTTTCCATCTTACGCCTCTCTGCATTGTTAATCTAGATCTGGCTTTATTTCGCTTGTATGAATATAATACGAAAGCTTATAGCAGCGAAAGGGGCCGTGCGTTCTGCTGAAAACCCATAACAGAACAGTGGGAAAACTGTTGACAGAAACAACAAATTGCGTGTGCGCAAGGGGTTTCCAGTATGGTGTGTAAGTGCGTAGCAATCAAAGATTACTTTTGTAGTCATTTACTTGCTGAGCCGGTCTTTGATTTTTTTCTGAGTGATAGAAACAAATGACAAGGAAAATTGTGGCCATTAAATCGAAAAGAGCGTTAAAGAAATTTCGCAGAAATTACCCTCCGTGAGTGGTTTTTAAAAGCAAACATTAAATGCTTTACTGATTTTCGTTCTATATAGGAGCTACACCCTAGGCCGTGCACAATACTCGGCATGTATCTACCGTTGGTAATATTTTGTCTACTGCTAGGTCACGCGATTGGTTTTCCTCAGAATGACATCGAGAAGCTCACGAACGCAACTCTTAGCACCATCAATACCGTATGTCCTGGCTGGACTAGAGTGAATTTGTATACCTTCGAAGACATTCCACTTTCCGACGTAGAAACGCTACTCTTCGCGCGCCTGTTGAAAGAGGACGGTATTGCCAAACTCTTATACTTTAATCACATTCAGAAGCAGATAGTGAGATATCGACGGGATTGTGTCATTTTAATGACTGGAAAAACTCGTATATGGCAACGATGGCCGGCTTTTCGTTCGATTGTAGTACTGGACAAGCAAACATTGCAGAACGTAACAGCTCACAATAATAACTGCTTGCAATCACAGTTTTACATCGTTGTGGATGATACCGAGACTCCTGTTCACTATCGAAACTGCTTCGGAAACTGCTGGTATCGATGGCCAACTTTACAGAAAAATCCACAGATTGATGCGCAAAAGAATCTATTTGGATTCAACATCAGTGCAATGTTGGCGGAAGAGGTGGACAAATATTTATTAAAATCAATTGCCTCGAGACACAATGGATCGTTTCTCGTTCCAGTGTTCAAAAAGACAACTTACGGGGAAGTGGTGAAATTTAACATACTTGATAGGTTTTTACATTTTTATGAACACTTTGTGTATATGTACAGATCAAAGTACTTTCGATTCTTCGTTCCACCTAGCGAAGCAAAACCGCTTTACAAAGTGTTGACGGATCCGTTCGATCGGGAAACCTGGCTATGTTACTTCGGCACCATTCTAGTCATAGCGGCTCTTCGAACATTTCTGAGCTACGCACGATCTGTTCGAAAATTTCTCAATAGCCTGGCGGAAGTTTTTCATAGTGCATTTTTTGGGTGCAACCTGCGATTGGGATGCGAACTAGATCGTTTATACATAAGTCTATTCCTTTTGTTGAACATCATTCTAATTACCACGTATCAATCGATAGTTATTTCATACATGCAGAATCCACGCTTTTATCCAGAATGGGACACCATCGATCAGTTGAATCGAAGCTGTTGCTTTCCAGGATACAATGGATTTGTTAGGCGATCTCGACGCACACCCAGAAGCATTTGTGATATTCAGAACGAGTGCTATATGCTAGCGAGCATGGTCCCGCCGTCCATTCTACCCGAACCCAGCCGGATGAGACAATCTAAGGCTACATACGCCGATTTTCCAGCGTTGGCCATCAGAGTAGAGGAATCGAAGATGCATTACTTACTCAAGTTGTACAGTGATGTCTTTGCGCAAGGAGACTTGTATCGATATTATAAATTAACACATGGATTGGACGTCGTTCACCACTACGAGAGAAGTTCCACGCTGAATAAAACAATTACGGTTGAGGATTTATCGCTGGTCTGGATCATTTGGGGAATAGGATTGATCCTCAGTACGGCCTGTTTCGCATTGGAGAAGTGCGTTGGTCGATGCAAGCGGCATTAAAAAAAAGATTTGGTTCACATCCACTTAACCAGGATAATGCGTTGATTATATTCACCCCAGGTAAACCGCTTCGACGAAAACCAACTGCAGTCAAGGTGGGAGTTCCGAGTCCTTCATGGTTCTCATCTAGGAAGCTTACTTTTTACTATCGTTCGAAACAGTTAATTCTTTATTCGTTGGAATTTACCGAATAATCAAATTTAGAAAGATATTTGCATTCCAGAAACACAGAGGAATTTTAAATTATGTTCAAACTCAATAGAAATAGAACTAACATTTCTGCCACACCAGTTTGCTTCGCTCTCAAATGTCTATGGATTGATGCAATCAAAACGATGCCGGAGATCGTCGATCGATCGATAAACGCCCAAACGGAAACGAAAACGAACACACAGGAAAGAATTTCTATTCGAGAGGCTACAACCTTCTACAATCGTTATCAAAACAAATATCAGTGATTATCATGTGTATTTAATTTCATTCAGTCCTGAGTATACTGAGATCATTTAAGACCAATTAATAAAAATCAAATCAACGATTTAAAATTATAAAAAAAATCGCTGTAACCTTTTCTTACGGGGCCAATTTTGTCTAATATTCCTCCATCCCTCTGCTTAGCCTGTAGGAAGGGAAAAGTCATAAATTTAAGATCTTGTGCCTATGAAAATAGGAGTGGGATTTCTTTTCGATTTCTTCAATCGCTGTACATATACCATGTGGGTAAAACATCGTTTTATTTCAGACTCGGACATTTTTTAAAATTATCCTACAGATGGCACAATTTTACTTTTTGCTTTCATCTTTCAAAAGTCTGGCAGGAATCGTTTCCAGCTTGTTTAGTACTCTCGATCCACAGTTTCACAGTGCTGTTTTCACAGCTTATTTATCATGCTCAATCTCTGTCCTGTATCTGTGACCCAAACAAGGATCATCCGCAGCACGATGGCGGTGATCAGGGAAGCTCTCATCTCCTTGACGGAGTGTACCATGCGCTCCCATAACCCACCTGTATGGGAGACGGATGACGGATTACGGAGGTGTTCGCACAGTTCTTAACTAACCGCTTTGAGATTCGTGTCGCCGTTGGACAAAATAGAGTTTGACTCGACTATTTTGACGTAGGACTACGTCTTTGTTTACTAAACCGGGTAGGGTAGCACTTTGTGAAAATAAAAATAGAAGTGTAACGTTTGAATGAAAGATTTCAAATGCTTATAACTTCTATACTACTGAACAAAACATAACTGTTAATATGTCGTTGGATAGTTGTTGGAAATGTCCAGCAACTTTATAGTAACATACTTATAACAATCTTTCATACGCTTAATAGTGAAAATGTATGTAAAAACAAGGTCAAATTTCGTTAACATGGAAGGCTAGTGGTAAGTACGAATGACAAGCGGGAGCAGACTGCAATGATGGCTACTAGTAAAAGCTTTTCGGTGCAATGAATCGATGCTGATAGCGTACGTGCCTGTTGCCATCAGAGGTGTGAAATTGTCGAAATTTAGCGGACAAAATATCCATGGATGGCGACAACTCTGAAGTATCATATCGAAGACTTCGGGTATTTGCGCTGAACTTGCTTTGGCTTTGATGTTATTTGTAACCAATGACCCTTTTAAGGGCCACCAACAAATTAAATGAAGGTTAAATAAAATTTTTTAATGATCCTAGCTGGAAGCGATAGATACTTCCCAAAGAAACATTCCAATAGCAAATTGGTCTTATTCATATCTTATAGTAGTTTTATCAGAGCATCGCAAAGTCTATCAGGTTTTATAATGTTTTTCCTCAAGTGAATTTTATCTTATTTGATTAACATTTCTGAGGAATGACTGAAGGAGACTTGAAGAAACACCCATAAAACTGGATTATGAATAAGTGTAATTCACCTTATAAGCGGTTTTAAAGGAAACTTGATTTCTGCCCAAAAACGACGCTCCTTAAAACTTAACAATAGTTTTGACAAAAATTTAAGGCATTCTTCTGTAAGATTGGTTTATCTTAACAATGCTGCCATAAAATTCTCTTAAAACCGTATATTTTTGAAAGAGAAATCATACTCTTAAGAAAGAACATTCTAGTGTAAACAACTAATCTGTCAAAACGGGTGTTTGAACCTAGAGTAAATTGGAAAAGTATGGATTTTTTAAACGAGAATTAAGCAAAAATTTGTCCAATGTTTTGTAAACTTTTTCATATGAACGATCAGCGAAGTCACAAAACAATGAAGATACCAGGAACAACTGACTATGGTGTGTTAGTTAGGGTAAGCTAGGGAAGGACGGTACCGGTGATGATGCACTAGTAGATTTGTATGAATTAGATAAATTTGGTTCGATTGTGTTTTGCCGGCGGCGGTGCGGGTTTACTCTAGAGTTGTTCGTATTTTTTAAACTTTAAAAGCCAGTGTTTTTGTTTGGAAAATGCTTGGAGGGGTTGAAGCAGACGAGGCATATTTTCTAAAAGCGATAGTAAAGATAAAGTACATTAAAAATTCTGTAGATTAAACTTTACGCATGGACGCATTGTCGTGCAGCCGTCTTTTAATTTTTTAAATCAATTTATATTGATAATCAACATGACTGCTATACTTTAAAAATATTGAGCTCAATGCAAGTATATGAATCTCCAGCACAAACAACACGTTACATCGACACTTCGTTGACATTTTCTTTGTTTATACTAGAATGGTAATCTTGCAAAGAACTTGGTGCCCTGAAGTAATTCAAACAATTCTTATTCAAGGGTAACTTGTCTTCTTCAAGAATGCAATAAGTATAGATGAACTTATCACCCTCTTGGATAAATTTTCTTTGTCTTGTGCAAGAAATGTAAGTCTAATAAGCGCTTTCTGGTTGATTTAGATAAAACCATTGAAAAAATGGCGAACAGGGTTGTTTTGAGTACTTTTGAAATTGTAACCAATTGCATATGGGTGTTTATAAATATGTTTTTTTTTACAATTCCGTAAGTGTTAAATGAATGTTTGGACATGTGAAAGGCTTTTTGCCACAATTTGTTAAAAATTTGGTAGTCATCAACTACTTCATGAAAGTATAGAATTTGTTTATTGATTAAATTTTTCAATAATCTAGCAAAACTACCATTTTGGAAAAGCAATATCTGTGAATTCTTTTTTCTCTTATAGCTCTTAGTCACTTTAAAAAATTCAAGGCTGTGAAAAGTGTATGTTGTCTTGCAAATGTTCTTTGAGAAGACAACCATAAAATCAGCAACACTTGAGGTGGTTTTCTTTTAGTTTTAAGCGACTCTTGAAAATCACTATAAATAGATATCGATAAGAATTACAATTTTTAAAAGGACCTTGGGAAATATTCTTGAGAACCTTCTTTAGTGTGGGCCTCCCTAGTTTTATAAGTGTTTTATGGCTGCTTTATAGCAGTTTTGTAGAATTACAAGTTTTATGATCGGTTTTAAGAAGCAAATGCTGGAGTGCATCTTAAAATTGAATTTGTTACTTGGGTTATGAACATACATATGCCAGAAATGCAGCCTGTATTAGTCCTTGCTCCAATAATCTGGCATAAAGGAATATTTCATCGATGTTAATGTTATCAAAATATTACAATATTATATTAACATAGGCCTACCTCCCCCTTTCGTACGTAACTTTCGTACAACCCTTAGGGCTGTATACCTTGTAGTTTTTATTTGGAATGGAATTTTGGGATTAATCAGTCAAGGAGTTTTTTATATCAAAAAACTTTCCCAAATGGCAGCAGATCAAACAAATTTCACGTAGAAGTACACCAGGACTTTTGTACTGGATGCCGATTAGATGGTTTGCGCTTTGATATTGGTATAACTAAGCTGTACTTCCATTTGCTAAGAAAGTGAGGAGTTTAACAAACATTAACAATCTCTGTAAATGAAACTGCAGACAAATCTACGCTTGGCATAGACATAGTTGGGACACTTGTAGAGCTAATTATTATCGACAATATTGCTGAATAAAGCGCTGCTTTATTTGTAGTATTAACTGTAGTATTAGACCTGGAAAGGGAAACTCGTCCGTATAAGCACTGTAATTACTAAAGATGTAATAATGCTTCATTTAGCAGTACTCTAGACGATGACTAGTTCCACAAGTGTCTCATATAAAACTTTTGCAAATTCGGCTTGCCCGAGGTGGTAAAATCCGATGAGCAAAATGAGCAAGTCAACTCTGTCACCTTTCAAGCTGATAGCACCTACAGAGTTGTGACAATGATTGAATTCTGAAAATAAGCAACCATTACTATTGTATTCTACAATTCACAGATTGATGGAAACAAATTGCATCAGAAATGTAAATATCAAATCGAAAATGGTGTTCAAATAATTTCGTAGTAATTACCTTCTGTGAGTGCTTTTTAAGAGCACACATTAATGCTTCACTAGCTTTCCACCTATATAAGGACTTCACCTCTATCGTGGAGCAACATTCCGCATTACATGTATTTACTGGTGGTTTTAATTTTTCTACTGCCAGCTCACGCTGCCAGTTATCCTCAGAATGACATCGGAGGCCTCACGAAAGCAGTTCTTAGCACCGTCAGTGCCGTGTGTCCCGGCTGGACTGAAGTGACGTTATACACCTTCGGACAGATCCCACTTTCAACCACGGAATCGCTACTTTTCGAGCGTCTGTTGAGAGAGGAAAGTATCGCTAAACGATTGAACCGTAATAGAAAACAGGCGAGGTTAGCGGGATATCGACGGGATTGTGTCATTTTGATGAGTGGAACAATGAACTTATGGCAGCGATTGTTGGCTTTTCGTGCGATTGTTGTACTGGACAAGCAAACACTACAGAACGTAACTCATAATGACATCTGTAAACAATCCCAGTTTTTCATCGTTGTAGACGATATTGAGACCCCCGTTCACTATCGCAACTGCTTCGAAAACCGTTGGTATCGATGGCCAACTCTCCGGAAAAATCCGCAGATTGATGCACAGAAAAATCTGTTTGGATTCAACTTCACTGGAGAATTAGCGGAAGAGGTGGACATATATTTATTAAAATCAATTGCAGTGAGAAGTAACGGATCGTTTCTAGTTCCAACGTTAAAAAAGTCAACTTACGGGGAAGAAGTGAAATTTAACATACTTGATGCGTATTTACATTTGTATCGACACTTTGTATATTTGCACAGATCAAGGCACTTTCGATTCTTCGTTCCACCTAGCAAAGCAAAACCGCTTTACAACGTGTTGACGGATCCGTTCGATCGAGAAACCTGGCTATGTTACTTCGGCACCATTCTAATCATAGCGGCTCTTCGAACATTTCTGAGCAACGCACGATCGGTTCGAAATTTTTTCAGTAGTTTGGCAGAAGTTTTTCATAGTGCATTTTTTGGGTGCTACCTACGATTGGGAAGCGAGCTGGATCGTCAATACATAAGTCTATTCCTTTTGTTGAACATCATTCTAATTACAACGTATCAGTCAATGGTTATTTCATACATGCAGAATCCACGCTTCTATCCAGAATGGGACACCATCGATCAGTTGAATCAAAGCTGTTGCTTTCCAGGATACAGCGGATTTGTTAGGCGTCCTCGAAACACTCCCAGAAGCATTTGTGATAATCAGAACGTGTGCTATATGCTAGCGAGCGTGGTTCCGCCTTCGATTCTACCTGAACCCAGCCGGATGAGACAATCTAAGGCTACATACGCCGGTTTTCCAGCGTTGGCCGTCAGACTACAGGAATCGAAGCTGCATTACATACTCAAGTTTTACAGTGATGCCTTTGCGCAAGGGGACTTGTATCGATATTATAAATTAACACATGGATTGGACGACGTACACCATTACGAGAGAAGTTCCACGCTGAACAAAACAATTACGGTTGAGGATTTATCGCTGGTCTGGATCATTTGGGGAATAGGGTTGACCCTCAGTGCGATTTGTTTTGCAGTGGAAAAGTGCTTTGCTCGCTGCAAGCGGCATTGAAAAAAAATGTTTGGTTGACATCCACTTAACCACGATAATGCAATGATTAGATTCACCCCAGGTAAACCCCATCAACGGGACGGGAACAAACAACAGTTTTTCATTTCACGCTTCCGTCTTCACTGTTACAGAACATCATTACCCGCCGCAATGGCATATCCGTAATGTCATTTCCTTTTCGCAACCAGCGCTCTGTGCGCTCAATACACGTGATCTAGATCGGCCCTAATTTCGCTTATATGAGTACACGCCCTCCGGTCGTCCTCGCTATCATCAGCTCATTTTTTCTCGCTCTAAAAAGTGTCTTTGGTTTGATGTTGCCAAAAACGGTACCGGAGATCATTATTTGTCGACCAGGCAGACGGAAAGGAAAGGAAAAGGAAAAGAACCCCGCATGACCTGGTGAGGACGTGGGAGAGAAAGTAGACGAGACAAAGAGATGCTCCCCGTTTGAGCCGAGGGTGGCGGTAGTGTGTTTATCTTTTGTGATCTGTAGCACCGAAGCGGTAAAAGATGTCTATTTGCATATTGCCAACTGCTATGGGAGTTGGTGGAAGGACCACGTCTAGAATCGGCTTGGATGCTGGATGTTGAAACAGAAAAGAGGACTACATGGCAAGAAGCGTTTGGTATCCCGGAGGTGAATGAAATTCTATTAGGGCAAATTTTGTAACAGCATGCAATCTTATTGAAATAAATTATTTGATCTGAGTTGTTTGGTTTTGCTCTCCGCGTTCAATGGAGGAGGATGAATGCGTGTCGCTGCTTCCAATACTATACACATGATAGTGAAAGTGGGAGGTAACTGCATACTTAACTTTATTTGAGCTTTTCCATCTGAGCTTACATTTCTAAATTGTGAATAAGACAATATGAGCGGAAAGAGAGACGCAAAGGCCATACTCAAAATTTAAGGAATGATCTAACTTACCAGCAAAATCCTATGAAAATACTATTAACCATTTAACCAATAAGAAATATAATGCCGAGTGTTAAAGTTACTAAAAAGTCGATGGGTTTCAATAAGAGAAATCTCTGCATACAGGTTCGAATTGTTCCTGTGTTTCTCGCGAGAAAAAGTCAAAATAATTCCTCGCGGTGTGACATGGAAGACCAGTTTCTAGCAAAATTTCAAGTTCTATTCCAAGCAGGGATGGTTCGATCACTTTGACTCAATTTTGATTCATTTGTCAGGACCGTATCAGCCGAGCCGAATATGACAACATTATGTATGGGACATTTGTAGAACTAGTTCTAATCTACAATTTTTCTCAACAAAGTTTTGCTGTATCGTTTGTAGTTACGGTGCTACAACGCTAGTAACTCATCAGTGACTAAGTGAACGTTCATTTAATCACTAATAAGATGCACCGCGCCGTAACTACAAAAGATAGAGCAAAACTTTATTCAGCAAAATTATGTTCCTGTTCAACAAATGTCTCATATATAACCCAGCTAGCACCAACGCGTATATCAATGTACGAAAACTATCGTAAATGTCTCCTAACAAACTCGAAATCGTAACTAAAGCTGGATAAAGTGGGATCAAGTTGATTTTCTGTCGTATATAATGATAATGACTGACATATATACGATTTTCAGCACAAAATCGTACAGTAGTACGGAGCGACTCGCGCTTAATCGGATATTATCGTATATAAATACTTATATAGTCGTAACGCTAAAAATTATTCGTAATCACGTGTATCGCCTCCAAAATAGTACGTATATGCCAATTTTGCGCATGAAATACGATTTATTTGGCATGTATATATGTACGTAATGCTGATTTTTACCTTTTTTATACATATGAAAATGCTAGCTGGGAACTTTGTCATATTTGGTCCCGCAAAGACGGTACTGTCAAATGAATCAAAATTGAGTCAAAGTGGTCGAACCATCCCTGATTCCAAGTCTGATTTTAAATCTGATTTAAAATCCCGTTTTCACTACAATTTTAAATCCAGTTTTAAATCCAGTCCATTCGGTAGAATCGTTGCACGTAATTGTCCTGTACTCTAACGGCCGGCTGCGAAGACAAGTCCTAGAAAGACGTTTAAGCCCAAAGCTTTCTGGAGAGAGAAAAATTAGAACGGAAGACAAAAGGAAAAAAGGGTAAAGAAACCCAGAAAGGGAGGTGTGCTGAAAACCGGTATACATTCCCTTAGCGAAGAGCGCCGATCCAGCAGATAGTGACGATTTGATAAGCTGATAGCCTTTAGTGTAGCATAACGAAAGTATAAACAAAAGATCTGTTGAAAAGTTTAGATTCATTTGTTCTCCGATTAGGTATCATTTATTCCTAAATTAAAATACTAGTGAAGCAAATAACTTTATCGAAGTTCGTCCGCAAAATAATAACGGTATTGATTACGTACCTGTGCGGTAAATTATTCATCTAAATATCTCTTAGGCTAGTTAAATAAAAAAGAATGTGCAAATTTCAGGTTAAAGTGCAAGTGGCTATCTTCGATTGAATTAAACTGTTTCGCTCGTAGAATCTATTACATAAAGGGTGCGCGCCGTTAAGCCGCCATCCAAAGCAAAGGTATATTAATACAATATATTATTAATGTGAATATCTAAAGCTAAAGAAGAAAAAAAAATTTAACTATATTTAGATTAAAAAGCGTTTCGGAAAACTCGCCAACCGTTTGTAGTACGAGGTCGTAGGGAAAAAACTATTAATTGTAAGTGAAACAAATTTTGATTTAATATCCAAATTATTAAAATAAATATTGATTGCAGTTTAAGCTGCTTTTAAAGCTGCTAAGGAAACGTGGTGCATTTTCCTCAAGGTAAATCCGAACAGGAGAAAAAGCAGGACATAAGAGGTAGACCGAAACATAAGCTTGAAATCCGACAAAAAACCGAAAGAAAACAGACGAAAAACGGAAATCAGGACTCGGGAAAAGGGCGAAAAACGGGATAGGAAAAAAGAGAAAATGAACAGAGAAAGTAAAAACGAGAGAAAAACAGGGAAAACGAGACAGGGAACTGAATAGAGAATATCAAACCAAAAGGGAAAACTAGATTAGTGAGAGAAATAAAGAAAACCGACAGAGGAAACGAGGAAACGGAAAAGGAATATAAAAGGAGAAAGATGGGACAAAAGAGACGAAAAACAGGGAAAACGACGTAAAACGGGCGATAAAAAAGGAAAGCCGAAGAGAAAGGGAAAAAAGAGAGCCAAAAACAGAAAAAACGTGGAATCAAAGAGAGGAAAACCGTAACAGACGAAGACGAAAAACGTGAAGAAAAGGACATAAAATGAGTTAGGAAAACACGAAAACTGAAAACGAAAAAGAAGAGAAAGAGACGGTAAAAGGCGGAAAACGGGAAATAAAATAAAAAATAAACATGAGAAAAAAACAGGGTTGAAAATAAGAAGGTCCCGAAACCAAGAAAAGTGGAACAATGAAACAGGAAACACGGAACAGAAAAAAAGGAAAATGAGAAAAAACGAGAGCAAAAATCAAGAAAATGGTACGGAAACGGAGAAAAAACGGAACAAAAAGTGTAAAAATGGACTGTGGACTGAAAAGGGAAAAACAGAATAGAAAAGAGGTAAAACATGTGCGAGAATAAGACAAACAATGTCAATTCTAACTTCAAGTAGAATTGTCCTTGTCCGCCTTAAAGTAAAACTTCAAGTTCAAATTAATTCAGGTCCAATTTCATGTCTAATTTCAAGTCCAATTTTGAAATTAATTTCATGCCCATTTCCATCTTTGATTTCTAGTCCAATTTCATGTCGGATTTGAAGTACAATGACTGAAGTTTTTGCAGTGTCTTAGTAGAATACGAAACCTGGAAATTAAATAAAAAGAAAACTTTTCCAATTTAATTCTACTATGTATATTTCATTCTTGACATATCAAGCATAAAATAGACATAGTAGAATTAAATTGGAAAAGTTTTCTTTTTATTTAATTTCCAGGTTTCGTATTCTACTAAGACACTCCAAAAACTTTTCTTTTAGGTCTTTCAGGAAGGTCGTTCCAAAAAATCTTTCTCGAAAAATGGTCCGGTTTTGAACGCTAATAGCTTAGTGGTTTCCCGATCGATTTTCAATATTCTTACACCAATCGATTGGAAAATCTTCTAAGAATTGGCCCAAAAGAAGAAAAGTATGGATTCTTGATGTTGAACTATAGAAAAATTGAAAATAATGAACCTATGTTTTACCAGAATTCTCGCTTCGTGATTGGTTGTTGGAAATGACGTCATCAAAGTGGAAACGCGTTTTCACGCTTCGACTTATGATGCAGTCAATTTTTATTAGATTTCCAAGATATTTACACTAATTCATCGGAAAATCGATTTGGAAAATATTGAAAATATAGAAAACTATTGATTTTCAATGCGCGTCTTTGAAGAATTGAAAATAACTCTAATTCGATCGTACTGGAAAATGTCGCTTTGTGATTGGTTGGAATAATTTCCAATTATTATCGAACAAGTCTTGGTACAGATCAGGAATCAACGAGAAAGTCGATGGAAAATTTCTTTTAAATCCACTACAACAAAGTTACAAGAGAACTAAATGAAATTCTACCATTTCTCCTTTATTGCTATTTGCCTTGATAATTCCTTATTGTGCTCAATATTCAATAATCGTCACGTTGTCCGCAGGAAAATGCATTAAAACTAAACCCAATGTTTTGTTTTAATAAATACTGCTGGTCCAATAAACTTTATTGTGATCAGCGGAGAACAATAATCTTCATCCTTAAAAGAACTTGATACAACTGTTAGAAATATCGGCATTCTTTCCACTTTTCTTGGGCAATACAACAGCTTGAATGTTTAGCAAAACACCTGTAGTAACTCCGAAGAAAAGTTTGTTCATTTTTCCGTCGATACGGACAGCCGGCTGCAGATTGGTCTTCTCGTCACCACACAATCTGCCCGCCTAACTGCGGATAAATCCAAAATTCCAGCTGCAAAACTACTACTGCTGGTTTATGGGCTCACGTAATTTTTCTTTGGCAGCAAAAGGCGAACGGCTCACTGGTAACTTTACTCTTTTGTTCAGACTGAAATTGAAATGCTCCATTTTATTCAACGTAGATGATAGAATGAAGGACCACGAAAAATAGGCGGGACCGATTTGTTGTCGCTTGCTCTGGTACATAACTCGAGGTAAGCCGGCGAACAGCATTATTCAAACGCTGGCTGAACTATTGCCAACATCTTACTGGCATGTCTGGACGCGACAACGGAGAAAGCATCAAGGGCAAGCGAAAGTCACGCTCGAGTCGTGCACGTCTGCAGTTCCCAGTCGGTCGTATTCATCGCCTGCTGAGGAATGGAAACTATTAAAGCTGGAGCTGGCTGCCGTGATAGAATAATTAACTGCGGAAGTGCTGCTCACGACAACAAAAAGATCAGAATTATCCCACGTCGCTTGCAGCTGGTCACCTGGACTGGCATTTCATCGTGACTCATGACTATACACGAACGGCTTCGTCGATCGCATAACTGCTGTGGCTTTCCGGTTGGTTCGTTGCAACAAGTCGTTTACCGAAAAGAAAATTACGTTAAGTGCGTTAGTGCAAGTTGATTGCAAGCTGGAGTTATGATAATCAAACAATCGGTTCTTTTAAGGACCACACAACAATTGAAAAGTTTATTATATTTTCTTGTCCAGTTAATACGATAATAACACAGCCAACGAGGGAAAATTTGAACAAATGGCGGGAATAAGTTTTCTGGTCACGGACGACATTTTCTACCACTTCCAAAACGTCTGCAGCTTGTAAATCAGTGTTCTTCGTTTTTAAGCCACAGAAAAGTTTTGCGTAAAATTTTAAGCTTTTTGAAAACTAGTGCGTACCGTGTACCGATTACCAGAGGAAAAGCACTATTAAACGTAGAAACAGATCATGAAAGTTGATTGACTGTTTGGTTTAGTGTGGCTGATTCGTTTTAATAAAATAGATTCAATCAATTCATGAAAATAACTCCGAAATCGGTTTAAGATTGAACATATACAATGTTACCACTTTGATAAACTTTGCGTATGTAGGTTATATACATGAAGAATTGTATTCTTACATACATGGATACATCCTACTATCACTACAAATAGACTTACGTAGTCCTACGTCACCTATGTGGTCGTGTCTTGTGCACAACCCCTCTGATTTTTATTTAATTTCCAGGTTGAAGTACAATTCCAATTCTAATTTCGAGTCCGATTTTAAATTTGATTTTAAGTAAAACCAATTTCCATCCCATTTCAAATGCAATTTTAAACTCAGTTTCAAAAGAAATTTTAGGTTTAATTTCATGTCCGATTTTAAATCTTATTTCCTGTTCGATTTGAAGTCTAACTGAAATTTAATTCCAATCTAAAGTTCGATATCCAATCGTCGTCGTAGTCGCCAGCAACAGCCTATAGCCGGCTCGTGCTGTTTCAAGAAGTAGTCCCATTCCATTCCGTTCAATTCGATCTTGAATCACTCGTCGCCAATTTCCCAGTCGTCTCCGAAGTCGTAAATCGCTTTCGACCTGGTCGAGCAATCTTGCACGTGGATTGTTGAAAAAAAAAAAACTGTGTGTGCTGAAATCTTATTCCGTCGACCACTTGCTCTCTATTAAATTGGGCCACATTGAGTCAAATAGTACCATTACCCTGTCTGGTGTTCCACAGGAGAGTAACCTGGGACCGTTCCGTTTTTCTTTATTCTTAAATGGCGTGTGCTTGATAATCTCTCCTGGTTGTATCTGTATTGGCTTTCGGAGTGATTTTTCTCGGCGAAACTATTTCTTGTCGTCTGAACTATGACGGATTGGATTGAACAGTAACGATTCTTCAATTCTTTTTCTGACTGGTGCTTGCGAAACTTCTTGGCTATTAGTGTGTCGAAATATTTTGTAATTTCTTTCACTCGTAAGAAACCCCCAATATTGTCTAACTATGCAGTATCTGGAGAAATACTCGAAAGAGTCATGGTAATCAACGCCCTAGATGTATTACTACCCCCACAACTACTCATGTAGAGATTTTCGAGTTCCAGTTTCAGGCTGTTTCTTTTGAAATATTGTCAGAGGGCCCAGATACTTGTTATTTATATAATTTTACGTAAATTGAAATGTCTAAATAACAAATTTTATTTCCGCTCCGGCTGCTCGAATTTTGTCGGATTTTCGATCAGTCAGTCTAGGATTAAACTATTCTGATTTATTAAAATCACTATTCTCACATCATGACACATGCTAGTAGAAACCTTGACTTTATTATGAGGATTACCAAAGACTTCACCGACTCGTTCTGCTTACGATCATTGTACTTAACAATTGTCCATTCCATTCTGGAGGCATCGGCCATAATATGGAGTCCCTATACCGATACCCTATATTTGGAGCAACCGGTTTGAAGCAGAAAACCGGGCCAGTAATTCCTACGCTTCGTTCTTAGGTTTTTACCTTGGCAAAATCCCAACCATTTGCCATCTTATGCTGACTGTTGGGAATCGACACACTGGTAAAGAGGCGAAACATTTTCCAAGTAGTTTTTGGGAGAACGTGTTTAACAGAAGAAATGAATGCTCCAAACATTCTATCTGAAAATGATTTAAATGTGCCTTCCAGAAAGTTCATATCAATTGGCAATTTTTCCAATAGTTAAAATTAATAGTTTTCTTTATTGCAGTTGATGCGTAGAAAATTTTCTGATTGATTGGTGTAAATTAATTTATTTATATGTTTGACGACTGTTGGTATTTAATTTTCGGATTTTTCTCGGCTTAACCAATCTTAGACTGTCAAAAACGAGTGTGATCTGTATATCCGATAGTTTTGATGTTTTATTTTACCTTTTGTAGAGGATCAGAAAATTTATAACGACAAAAAGGATGAATTTTATAATCCTCTGAAAAAGATTAAATAAATTATCGAAACTGCCGGATGGATGTGTATAGAGATCAAACTCGTTTTTGACATTTTAAGACTGATTAAGCCGAGAAAAAAATCCGAGGATTGACTAGTGTAAAAATAATGAAAATAGAACAGGATATTGATGAATTTTTTTCTGATATTCTTTGTTTTCTGAGATTTCTTGTTTTTTAGCTATGCTTAACGAATTCCATAATTCAATTCGCTGTGATTTAAATAAATATTTGTCAGGTCGTTTAACTCAGATTCAACAAGAAATTGATAGAGCTAACCTGAATTTACAACTACATTTTATTTCTAAATTAACTGATTAGCTTTTCTTCTTCTATTCAGGTAAACAACAATGCCAGTCATTAGAGCAAAAGCTGTAGACTATTTCCTTGACATAGCAATCAGAAAATTTCCATTTCAACTTTTCAACTTTTAATTACCGAAAATTCAATTTGAAAATGGTACGCTGTTGTCGACAAACAAGCAAACAATTCAACTTCAATTCAGTTCCACTGACTCTGCACACTCATTTTACATCCATCGAAATCGTCGATGTTCAAAAAGAAAAAAAAACCTTCCTCCCACGAACCAATCGGACTACACCGTCGTCAACTCGATCGGTAATCAAACAACCAAACATCACTGGCGGCTGCTGCTGCTGCTGCTAGAATCGTCACAAGCTCACGTTCCGTATAGGACCACGTGGCACACGTCCTACACACGTCGTCCTAGCTAGCTAGCTAGCTAGCTAGCTAGTGTGCCATCCCATCATCCAGTCGGTGGGTAGTCGATGATACGCACGTTACGACTGACTTTGCTGTGTGTGACACCTTCCTTCGCCCGAACTACTATGTTGCCATCCCCGTACGGTACGGACGGAAGGATGGGACAGTACTCGCAGTGCAGTCTTCCGTGCCGTTCGGTGTCGTGGCGTTCCTTTCCAATGGGAAAAGTTGAAGTAGACAAACAGACAGTAAAACAGCTTACTTCTACTATCTACCCGTGGCCAGGTGGGCTGCGGCGGTGGGTTCTCTCTCTGCAAACGATGACGATTCGGAAAAGTGAATGACAACGAGCAAAAGTTTTGCGGTATATCGTTGAATTGATATTTGAGCAGACTTTCAGACGAGGGGAATTGGAACGTAAAAACGAGCACCTAATATTGATTTTTCCAGAAGTTGTACATACCTACGTTTCGGGCTGATTTGGTTCTAATGCTTGGAGACATTGAAAGCAAATGTTGTTATGAAAAATACTTTTAACATGGCTAATTCAATCATCTTCATGGTCGATGAGCTTATAACTTCAGAAGTTCTACCTTCTTCTGATTGCATTCAAACAGAAAGGTCTTGCCGATTTGAGAAGGCAAATGTCTGCAATTTATAGCCAATGTCGAAGAATGTTTATTACAAGCAGAATAATTTTTCACTGGGTTGCTTATCCGGTGAAAATATTTTCATTCTACGTAGGATATTGGATTTTTTTGCCAGACTCGTCTGCAAATCCTGTCGCTGAACACAAAACAAGGACTGTGATCCAACCAGAGCAACAATGATGTCGAGGATTTGCGTAGCAAAAAAACAACAACAAAGTAACAACATATCTATTATGATGAATGTTTCTGACAGCTGAAATTGAAAAGTACAAATATACACACTCAACCGGCTCCAAATTGGGAAATTCTCATGGGAGGATAAAAGGCACACGCAACGCTCGACCCTCATCCCCGGAGGTGAGGTTTTCACCTCACTCTGCCGCGCGCCGGCACAGGCTGTGTAGCGTTTTTAGCAGCTTCCGTTTCAAGCGGTAAGTCCTGGCAAGAGATGACGATGATGAATGAAGTGACACACACACACACCCTTGTACGCACAGAACTGTGTATTACTTTGTTGGAAAACAACAATCAAAAGAAAACAAATCCCAGGTTTTCAGGTCTGACAGGCGAGGTGAAGCGAAAGATCCAATTTTCTGCACGTAAACAATCTAAAAGGGTAGGTGCCCTACCTGCAAACGGTAGATACATGAAACGAAAGTGCAAAAAAAAATGCTGAGAGCATATGTCAAAACACGACTGGAATGGGATCGGATAAGTCGGACGAAGTGAAGAGAATAAGTGCTGAGCAGATAGGGTTTCCAAGCTTTGCATCTGAGCGCAAACATGCAAGCAAGCAAGCAAACAAGCTTTGAAGAATCGATTTTGTTTTTCAAATGGATGCGAAATATCGTATACGATTTTGTTCACTTCGTTTGAGACCGAATCATGAGACGGATTGATGACAAACTAGACTCCTACATAATTTATTCAAATGAAGTATAGATTAATAGCGACAGGGACATCTTGAACAATGAATTGATAACAAAGCAACACATAGCGCATGCAGTGGAAAGCAATTCAAAATCTTATTAATTTGGTGTTTTGCATTCAGAAGAACACGCTTTAGATTGATATTAAAAGAAATATTTTCGTTTCGGAACCATTTTCCTTCTCTTTAACTCCTTTAAGGCTGTGAACCATTTCGCGAAATTTTTAACTTTTCAGTTAAAATTTGACAGTTTGATGGTTATTTCTCCTCGAGTGGTTAAAATCAGTTCAGAATGCGAACCATTTCATATTTGACGGATTGATAGTTTTTTTTTGTTCAATGAGAGCCTATAAGGTGAGGTGATTTGCTTTTATTTTATAGATAAAATTCATCTCATTTCAACCCGGGTTGTTTGAACAAATTTATTATGCGATACGCATCCATACCAATACAAAAAAAATCCAATGAAAAATCAGTGAAACACGTCGAAGCTCTCTTCCTCACCTGTGCATATCTCATTGGCTCTGAAGCGAACCATCGAACTGTCAAAACCTTGGTCAAAACTAACCATGCTCGCGAGCAGGGTTATTTTCGGAAAACCATCGAACTGTCAAATTTTAACCAAAAAGTTAAAAATTTCGCGAAATGGTTCACAGCCTAAGTTTATTATTCAAAAACAACATAAAATAGTGATAATCCAGCTACGGGGTTTACCCGAAATGAAAAATTCCTAAACGACATGAAAGAGTAATAAATTATAAAAAATAAAAATGAAACGGAAACAAAAACTGAAAATTTAGAATGGAATGCAAAAACTGAAAACTGAATCAAAAAGAAAATGACAACCGTAAAACAAAATCGAAAAATAAAATCAGAAAGTGACAAAACAAAATATAATAAATCAGAATAATTAACTGATAAACTGAAATTTGAATCTGAGAACAGAAAGCAAAAACCAGAAATCAGAACAGGAGAACAGATCTTAAAATAAGAACAGAAGAACAAACAGAAGAACAGAAGAACAGAAGAACAGAAGAACAGAAGAACAGAAGAACAGAAGAACAGAAGAACAGAAGAACAGAAGAACAGAAGAACAGAATAACAGAAGGACAGAAGAACAGAAGAACAGAAGAATAGAAGAACAGAAGAACAGAAGAACAGAAGAACAGAAGAACAGAAGAACAGAAGAACAGAAGAACAGAAGAACAGAAGAACAGAAGAACAGAAGAACAGAAGAACAGAAGAACAGAAGAACAGAAGAACAGAAGAACAGAAGAACAGAAGAACAGAAGAACAGAAGAACAGAAGAACAGAAGAACAGAAGAACAGAAGAACAGAAGAACAGAAGAATAGAAGAACAGAAGAACAGAAGAAAAGAAGAACAAAAACGAATAAAAGAACAGAACAGAATAAAATAAGTACAGAGGAACAATAGAATAGAGGAATAGTAGAATAGGGCCGAAGAACAGAACAGAATAACAGAAATATTTAAAGCTGTAAACCATAAAAGCGAAAACGTGCTGATAAATTAAACTTGAAGCTGAATATACAAAAAATAAAAAATCTGAAATTAGAAAACAGAAAGCAGAAAACAGAAAACAGAAAACAGAAAACAGAAAACAGAAAACAGAAAACAGAAAACAGAAAACAGAAAACAGAAAACAGAAAACAGAAAACAGAAAACAGAAAACAGAAAACAGAAAACAGAAAACAGAAAACAGAAAACAGAAAACAGAAAACAGAAAACAGAAAACAGAAAACAGAAAACAGAAAACAGAAAACAGAAAACAGAAAACAGAAAACAGAAAACAGAAAACAGAAAACAGAAAACAGAAAACAGAAAAAACAGGAAACCCAAAAGTTAAAAGTTAGAGAAAGAAAATCAACAATTGAAAATCGAAAATCAAAAATTGAATATCGAAAATCGAAAATCGGAAATCGGAAATTGAAAATTGAAAATTGAAAATGGAAAATGGAAAACTGAAAATTGAAAATTGAAAATTGAAAATTGAAAATTGAAAATTGAAAATTGAAAATTGAAAATTGAAAATTGAAAATTGAAAATTGAAAATTGAAAATTGAAAATTGAAAATTGAAAATTGAAAATTGAAAATTGAAAATTGAAAATTGAAAATTGAAAATTGAAAATTGAAAATTGAAAATTGAAAATTGAAAATTGAAAATTGAAAATTGAAAATTGAAAATTGAAAATTGAAAATTGAAAATTGAAAATTGAAAATTGAAAATTGAAAATTGAAAATTGAAAATTGAAAATTGAAAATTGAAAATTGAAAATTGAAAATTGAAAATTGAAAATTGAAAATTGAAAATTGAAAATTGAAAATTGAAAATTGAAAATTGAAAATTGAAAATTGAAAATTGAAAATTGAAAATTGAAAATTGAAAATTGAAAATTGAAAATTGAAAATTGAAAATTGAAAATTGAAAATTGAAAATTGAAAATTGAAAATTGAAAATTGAAAATCGAAAGCTGAAAATTGAAAATTGAAAATTGAAAGTTGAAAATTAAAAATTGAAAATTGAAAATTGAAAATTGAAAATTGAATTGAAAATTGAAAATTGAAAATTGAAAATTGAAAATTGAAAATTGAAAATTGAAAATTGAAAATTGAAAATTGAAAATTGAAAATTGAAAATTGAAAATTGAGAATTAAAAGTATAACATTGGAAACTGAAAATTGAAATCAGAAATTGGCAATTTCCAAAATGGAAATCGAAAACGAAAAACGAACAGCAGAAAGTCTTAAAAAAGATTGGAAATTTATAATCAAATGGTTTCAAATGTAAAAGAATTTAGAAATGAGAATTTAAAATTAAGAGAATCACCGTGTTTATTAAAATGCTTATTGTTTACGCTTACAATCAATGCAAATAATATAAGTTCTCCGCATAATGTAGATGTATGACAAGTTTTGATCTATAATTCTGGAAAATCTACACTACTTTGCGCAAAAAAATTTAAGCCCAAAAAAAACCGACCTCCAAAGAAAAATGAATCGTAATTTTCCGATCGTCCTCCAAACGACGACGCAGAGAAAAGAAACCGAGCACTGCGGCACATAAACCACACAAAGCGGCCTACAATAATAGGAGCCACTTTCGTTGATTTCTCCCGTGTGGCCTACCCGGTTCTCCGTTTTTTTTTCTTTTCTCTCAGTATTCCAAATGGTTGATTTGCCAGGCACTTTATTTTCATTAAAGCCGCCCTCTTTCTTTCTTTACCTCTCTACAGGATGGATCCAACTGGCACCACACCATTTCAAGCCTTCACTGTATGTATTACATCGCAGTTGCGTGCGGCGAAAGAAACCAACTGACGAAGATTAAGCAACTGGCAACTTCTTCTCTTCCCCATCCCACTTCTGTTCTGAAGTGGCACTCGAGAGACGACGGCGACGATGAGGACGATATGAAAAATTACTACTCGAGGAAAATTGATGACCGAAAACTGGACGTGAAACGAACCATCAGGCACTGTTGAGCTATCTCCCGTTCCGGTTGGGCACACTCACACACACACACGCCGACGTTCGGGTTTGGGCAGAGCCAATTAGATCCACGAAAAAGTGCAAATCCTTGCAATGCTCTTGCACACTTGCATGCCGAGGCCGACGAAGCGGTCGCAGAAGAGGAAGTAATTCATTATCCCCGCAGCGCTGCCAGTACGTTCGAGTGCAACATATGCCGGAATTCAACTTTCTCACGAGACCTCCCAAAAGGTCTGAGTAAGCATCGGTTTCAAGCTGCCCCGAAAAAGGAAAAGTTTGCTTTTTTTGCGCCATCCTAGCATCCTCCCTGCTACCATTGCATTGGGGGAAAGATTTAGAAAACTGACCTCAATCTGTTCGACCGTTCGGCCAGCAGCAGCAGAGCTAGCAGTCAGCTAGTCAAAACCAGCACAGCAAGAAATATTATCCTGCATCATTCACTTTTACCAAAACCCAAATCGCACCGGAGCGTGGCAGCCGGTGGCTGCAGGGGAGCGAGGGAAGAATCACGTGCTGCAATTGCACTTTTTATTCCCAGCTGCTCCCCGGCAGCTGAACGAGGACGATGACGACGACGACGGCGAAGGGCAACAGTAAACGGTGGTGTTTGTGTATGTGTCTCGGTGTGTTTTCCGGAAGCTGAGCAACAATCACGAAATGGTAATTCATTTATTATTTCTGAGCAGGATTCTCCCCGGCAGTCGTGGACGGCTGGCTGGTGGGTGCTGGGGGGGTGCCGAGCTGTGGTGAAATGGATTACGACGAGAAGCGCTTCCCGAGAGACAACCCGCTGCACGTTGGCAAACAGAAGGATTCGGTTCGTTCGTTCGTTCGTTCTGTGTATGAGTGTGCTTGGTTGGGCAGAGGAAGAAGAAGCAGCGTTCACAAACAATTTGTAACGATGCAAAATTGAATGTCCGTCGGAAGGAGGTTGGTTCAAGTGGCAGCAATGTGGGAGTGGGTGAAAGTTTTTCCGTTTGTTTGTGTATTTTGACGGATGACATGCATCGCGGTTGAAGAAGGTAAGGGAAGATTTAGAGGGATAAGTGACAGTGTGGCGGAGTGCACGTGGCCACCACCAGTTGGAATGAGCAGGACGTGCGCCGGGCACGCGTCCCGGGTTGTTGGGCCAACAATGTGAATACATGAGGTGTCGAATCCAATAAAATTTAGAATCTGTTTATGGAAGCATTGATCCAATGATTAATAGATGGAAGTCATTATTAAACAATTAAACCGTAGAGGGCAAAAGTGAGCCAAAGGATAGCAGTACAGATGTAAAAATGTGGTTCTTATTTTTCCTTTAGGAACTAATCAAAATCTAATGAAATTGGTACAGTCAGTCAACAAAGATTAAAAAAGTAGCAAAATAGAATAGAATAATGTTTACTTTTAATAACCTTGCACAATTTTTTGCGAAGAATGGTAATACATTCAAAAAATTCCCAAAAGATGTTCTGTGGGGTTCAAGTCTGGACTGCTTAAGACTGTTAAGGTAATCTTCACTTTTTGTCCGACTTTTCAGCCTTTTGTATAAATCAGAACCAAACTAACTGTGAATCAGCTAGACAAACTCATAAGCGATGGACTCTCCACAACCGATACCCAAGTTTGCAGCCTAAGAGAAAAAACTGCTCTCATAGAACACTGTATAGATAACGGCCACAGATTCGATCTATCAAATACAACAATAGTCGATCGTAACTATAAGAAAAATGCTCTCCCGATACTAGAAATGTTTCACATTTACAACACTCCCAACATGGTCAACAGAAGGAGTGATAGCCTGAACCACACATATGCATGAATACTAGCCTCGATAAAACACAACACAAACTTCCATTAGAAATACAGATTCCCTCCCACTCTAGCACTCAGTTAGAATACCATAGTAGGTGGAAAGCCACAATACAAAAAAGTCTGTACTGATGCTCTCCCAGACCTTGTGACTTCACGTATCCCCTCCCCAGTAGCCAGAGATATCATAGGGCAGAATCGGGCGGGCTTTATGGGGTTCCATGCTACTACGGATCAAATTTTCATAATATTTTCGTGGATTTCAAGGCAGCATACGATTCAGCCGAGCGCGAACAGCTATGGCAGATATTGCACGACGACCGGTTTTGGACAAACTAATGCTGCTGACACATTAACATACCAGGATTTCTGCTTTCAGAATCCCGAGGATATCTATTTCATAATACAGGCAATTGCTTTACCGAGTTATTGGTATCCCAAAGATTCCAATTTTGGATTCTCCTTCAAGAATGCTGGTTCTATAAGCAAGGCATTCTGCACGAATCTTTTGCAGATTCCTGTACACGAGTCCTATGCGAGGAATCCCAGAAACTTGCAGAGTGCGAATCTTTTCTGTTCATCTCTTTTTTGTTTTGTTTTGTACGTCTAAGTTCTGACCAAGTATAACGGATGTATTTTGATGGATGATGAAACAAACATTTAAATGGACTTTGCACAAATCCCGTCTCCAATAATACATTACTAGGCGTAAGTGGGATTTTCCGGTTAAGACCAAATTTGTCTTCGCAGATGCTTTCACTGCAAGTTGATGTTAATTTGGCACTGCATCTGTAGTTGAGGAAAAAAACAAAGGTTTACATCACTGGAGCAACTAAAAACGAACAACTTTACAAGAAGAAGTATCAGCAAAAGATGACTGTGCCTTACTTTCGACCACACGAAAATCTCGTGAAGCTCTGTATAGAATACATGCTTATAGTATGTATAGAATGTATGTGTAGGATAGTATAAGCAGAATAATATTAATTTTATTGAAAGAAGTATAAATCCATCCAATTGTCCTGGTTGCTTCCTGCCATCGAAAAATATTGGGCAATTGTTAAGCGTAAATAAAAGAGATGTGGCAAAACAATCAAAACTCTCTCTGATAGCGAAAAGCTCAAATGTTTATTAAAAACCTGATTTAAAAGGAAACCTTTGTTATACGGTCTTACTTGCTATTTGAGATAGAAATCGACACGTCTTCGGAAAATAATTCATCTATTGGCAGCACTTATAAATTTTGATAGTTCCTTGTCTCATGAAATTGTTTTATAGTATAACAAAGGTAAAAAGATGAAGAATAATATATCTTGCAGATTTTTTCCTATATTTCCTCATGGAGAAATTGGAAATTTTGCGTGACCAACTTCTAAATGGAACAGACCTTATGAACCACGAGCTGCAGGCAGTTTCCCTGACGGAAATTGGAAGCCTACGGTTAGCCGGCCCTGTCGTAAGGATGCACCACGGCTGTACAGTGATATCTGTTCTGATGGCTCGGCAAGTTTGAAGCCGACTTGACCAAGAACCGAGTAGCCGAGGATCAAATACTATGGCTAGAGTCAAAGCGTGACATTGTGGCGCCCTTGGCCTTCGCCATTATTTAAAACCAGTGTTCCATCCAAAGTTATTATTTTTGATAAGATTTTAAACCATGACCAACCAGATTCTGAACCTACACTGAATTCTGACCTCCATTTTTATCAGATTTTGTAACAAATTTTGAAACATATTTGGACTAGATTCTGAACCAGATTTTGGACCATATTTTTGATAAGATTTTTGACCACATATTGGACCACATTCTGGAGCAAACCCACATTTTAGACCCGAACCAAATTTTAGACCTGAACTTCATTTTCCACATTCTTTCATCAGATTTCGGAGTAGATTTTGGATCAAATTGTGGACCTGATTCTGGAACTGAATTTGGATCACATTTTTTGTCGCATTTTTTGGACCCCAGTTTCTTTTATCAGTGTTTTAACCCCCAACTATCATCAACTATTATCAACGTTTGTTTCATATTATGGAACAGATTTAGGCTGGGTCCTGCACCAAATTTTAAACCACATTTTTGATCAGATTTTGGATTAGCTTTTGGACCCAGGTTCTAGACCTGGTCTGGATCACATTCTGGACCTTAATCAGATTCTGCACCACATTTTTATCAGATTTTCGCCAGATTTTGGACCAAAATCTTTTTTTTTCAAATTTTGAATTATATTCTAAACCTGAACTAGTTGTTCAATTATGGACCACATCTTGGGTTACCTGAACCAAATCTTAGAGCTGCATCGGATTCTAGATCAGATTTTGGACCACATTTTTATCAGATTTGATCTGATTTTGGATGCTGCTCCATCGTAATTGCCTACTCCCATCCTATCTAACACAAATTATTAAAAATATCAGCATTTTTATGGCACACAATGCAAAGCTAGTTATTCCCTAATATTTTAGTTTGTTGTCTATCATATGCGATCAATCAAAGTGAGCTGAGATCTATTTAAATGCTTTTTATCATTAAACAAGTCCTACTAGCCAAATTTCCTACGTTTTTTCGTGCGACGTAGAAGAAAATGTCGACTAATCGTTTTAATTTCCGTCATTCATAAATGAAAATAACTGACGCAAGGCATTGTCGTTATTCTACAGCCAGGAAAACTTGCCTGACCTGCAGAAATTTTGCAGAATAACATTTGTCATGCCGTCCTACACAAATACATGCGCGTTAGCTTCGTAAACATTGTTGTGATTTTTAGTTCGGACGATGAAAAATTTTGATGGACGGATTTTGAAACGGTACGACCAATTTAAGAAATAAAGTCAGTTGCGTAATTTCAATAATATGCTTTAATAATCGCTTTTCAGTGATTTCAAAGTTCACGAATCGGAAGGTAAGTATGTTTTAGTGAAATCAGCACAAGAACTTTTGGAGTATTCATTAAATCCATCCGACAAATGATGAAAACTAGAATGGCGTTATTTACTACGACGGGAATTAAAAATAATCCCTAATATTTTTGACCACATTTTTTAACAAATTTTAGACCAGATTCTGAACCTGAATCAGATTGTGGAGCTTGCCCCGTTGCTGAACCACATTTTTATCAGATTTTGGACCAGATGTTAAATCAAATTTGGGTCCCGATTGTGGAACTGGACCAGAATTTAAACCAGATTTTGGGCCATATTTTTCGTCAGATTTCAAACCACATTTCGGATCAGGGTTTGAACCAGATTCTGGACCTGGACCATATTAGATTATGAAGTACATTTTTTATCTGGATTAGATTGTGAAGTACATTTTTTATCAAATTTTGTTCCAGATTTTGTGACAAATTTAGGAACAGATTTGAACTAGATTCTACACCAGATTTTAGATTTAGACATTTGTGATTCAATTTCGGCGAACCTTCATCTAGGTCAGATTTTGGACCAGGTCTTGGATAATATTTTGGACCACATTTTTAATCAGATTTTGGATCAAACGTGGGACCAAATTATGAACCACATTCTGGATCAAGACCAAATTTTAGACCTGGACTGGATTTTGGACCGCACTTTTTATTATATTTTGGTCCAGATTATAAACCATATTTTGGACCACATTTTTGATCAGATCTTGGACCTAGAGCAGATAGACTAATCTCAAGTTTTTTAGTCTTGACCTTGAAATGCGGTCATACATATATATTAATATTTTTTGAAACAATGGGTTCTACAATTGATGAAGGGACGGTAGGGGAAAGAGAAATGAAAATTTTTTGGTGAAGGTGGGGAAGAGCGGAAAGGAAGGGGGGGGGGGGGTATGACTACTAAATGACTACTTGTCAAGCATAGCTACCAATGTTTTGAATGGCATCAAAACATTGAAAGATCGATCGACAGAATGCCAACCAAGCTGTATTTGGTGCAAAAATTTTACAAGCTGAGATTGAGAGTCCCGTCCTGCTTGGTCAACTTCATAACTACGCTCCACAGCGCATTCTAAGGCCCAGACAGTGCCTACGACAACCTCCTAGAAACACTGTATATGGGAATAATTACCCTATGATAAGTGTGAGCAGGCGATTCCAAGAGGTGTATCATTTATTCGATTTTTAAGTGTCTACAAAGACCTTCCGGTAACGAATTTATAAAAGCACTAGGTGAGCCCGCCGAATCTTACGATCCGGAAAATATAAATGTCTGTTCAGAATTCAGAAAACTGCGGATACATTCCATTGGCCAGTGTTTGCGAAGATGGTTAATTTTTTGTATTATTTCTTTGAGTTCTTATATTGCATAATATAGTTCTAAGATATTGTACATAAAAGAGTCATAGCCGGAAACCGAAACAAATAGTATTTATGGTCGTATTGAATTTTTTTTGACTGAATAAAAACTTCTGGCTGTTTCCAGCACTTATGTAGTCTGATTAGAGTAAAATGTTGCTAAGCAAATTCTTGTTCGTTTGCTATAATTAACTCATTTTTTATAATTTCGCGACTTGGTCTGGTCTGATTTAACACAGACCATATAGTAGCGCGACAAGCAATCGAGTCGAGTAGTCGAATCAAGCAATCGAGTCAAGCAGTTGAATCAAGTTGTTCAGTCAAGCAATCCGGTCGAGCAGTTGAGTCGAGCAGTCGAGTCGAGCAGTCCAATCGAGTGGTCGAGTCGAGCAGTCCAGTCGAGCAGTTAAATCGAGCAGTTGAGTCGAGCAATTAAGTCGAGTAGTCCAGTCAAGCAGTTGAATCGAGTAGTCTAGTCGAGGACTTGAGTCGAGCAGTCGAATCGAATGGTTTAATCAAACAGTCAGGTCGAGTGACTAAGTCGAGCAGTTGAGTCGAGCAGTTCATTCCAGCAGTTGAGTCGAGTAGTCCAGTTGAGCAGCTGAGTCGAGCAGTCGAGTCGAGTAGTCCAGTCGAGCAGTTAATTCGAGTAGTTGTTAAGCGAGTAGTTGAACAGATGAGTCGAGCAGTCAAGTCGAGTAGTCCAGTCGAGCAGTTTAATCGAGCAGTTAAGTCGAGTAGTCCATTCGAGCAGTTGAGTCAAGTAGCCTAGTCGAGCAGTTGAATCGAGCAGTCGAGTCAAGCGGTTCAGTCGAGCAGTTAAGTCGAACATTTGAATCGAACATTTGAGTCGAGCAGTTTAGTCGAGTAGTCCAGTCGAGCAGTTGAATCGAGCAGTTAAGTCAAGCTGTCGAATCAAACAGTTAAGTCAAGCCGTTTGAGTCACACAGTCGGGTTGAGTGGCTATGTCGAGCAGTCTAGTCGAGCTGTAGAATCAAGCTATCAGTTGAGTCGAGCGTCGAATCGAACAGTTGCGTTGAGCAGTTTAGTCGAGCAGATGAATCATGCTGTCCAGTCAAGCAGTCCAGTCGAGCGGCCGAATCGAACAGTCCAGTCGAGCAGTTCAATCGTGCAGTCAAGTCGAGCAGTCGGGTCGAGTAGTAAGTCAAGCAAATGTGTCAAGGAGTCGAATCGAGTAATTAAGTCGAGTAGTCCAATAGAACAGTTAAATCGAGCTGTTCAGTTAAGCAGCTGAGTCGAGCAGTCGAATCGAACAGCTCAGTCAAGCAGTTCAGTTAAGCAGTCCAGTCGAGCAATCAAATCGAGCAGTCTAATCGACCAGTCCAGTCGAGCAGTCTAGTCAACCAGTTGAGCAATCGAGCAGTCCAGCAATCGACCAGTGAGCAGTGAGGTGACTGACAATACAACCCATTGCTACGAAAGCATGACGTCCAGTCAGGGACCTGTTTTTAGTTGCCGATAAGTCTCTTGTGACGTCCTGTCAGACACCTGGTTTTCGGTACAGACATAAGCCTCTTATATAAATATATGTGATATATTATGTTACTTTAGATCATTAGGACCATATGTTGTCAGATGATTTTTATATAATAAACAAATAAACAAATGAACAAATAAAAATTTGGAAGGCTACAAATGGTACAAGGAGGAGATTTCTGAACGAGGAGAATAGGGTGGCCATTGGCATGGGGGAGATTCGAAAACGTAAAAACAGCTTTGTTTCGCTTTATATTGAAAAGATTATTGAAAAGAATGCATCTTTACAAGTGACTGGGGGACAATAGAAGCGGGGAGTTGACAAAGGGTAGACACATTCAAATGAAGAAAAAGGGTTTTGTTTCTTGCATTGTGATGATTTTCGTTACAATAGCAGATGTACAAATTGCTGAGAGACAAAGGAACTCCGAATATTTTCAAATATTTTTCTCAAATTTTTTTCTTCAATGCGTCGGTTATTTTCCAATCCGATCGGCATGAAAATTTGTAGGTCAACCAGAGGATGGTCTTTTGTAGTGCGCGTAAATTCTCCAACAAAAGTAATAAACGGCGAGTCAATTTCACTGTATTTTGCATTGACATTTTACTTCATGGCTCGTCTGGACAGCAATCGGGATACAGAGATAAATTTTCCGCGCCGCGCCAAAGCAAACTACGCAGGGCCAATCGAATTCGGTTAATCGTAAAATTCGAAGGTTCCAATAGAGCTAATGTGGAGTCCAAATTAAGCACGCATTTTTGAGAAAGGGACGAACTAAGGCACAATACGGTGGTTTAAGGCAGTACGGGTCCTCAAAATCTCGTCCTATTTTCGGAATAAATGCCAACTGGCGAGGCGCTTTTGAAATTATCGTTGTACGGTGACAATTCAGATTCAGAATCGCATCAAGGTCATTCACATGCTCTACCCTTTTCAGTACCTGGTCATTAATTTTGTAGTTGAAAACTATAGGTGATTTGATTCGGTGGAACATCAGTCAACTCACTTTTAGACGCTGATAGTTATTCACTTTGCACCAATTTACAAACGTATCGAAGAGAAGTTGAAGGCAACGACAATCCTCGATGTAACGAGTTGTCAAGTAGATTTTAAAATCGTCAGCATAAACCAGTCTGCAGCCTCTTTCACGGGTAGAGGTTGCATTGTTAAAAAATAAAATGAACAAAAGTGATCCTAGTTTTCTGCCTTGCGGCATCTAAAATGGTCATGTTCCTTCAACATTTCTAGTTTTTTTTTCAACGAAACGTTGTACCATAGATCGTATTGATTGGATAGTCAATATTTCATCACCCTAGACAGGTCAATGTAAAACTACATTTAGAATATTGGCATATTCAAATTCAGCTATGTGAGAAATCAGGAAACAGCTGCGAAGCAGAAACTCAACCAGTAGCACATACAGTTGAAACAATAGCTGAAAGGTGAAATTCATTCCAGCTTATTTGGGACATATTTTTCCCTCATCGCAGGGCACAAGAAAGGAAAGTTTTCCCATACGAGACCCTGCGCTGCACCGAATCCACCGGTCGTTTCAACACCGGCAGCCATAACCGGTAAACGATGAGCTGCTCGTGCATATTTTATTGGCTGAGGCTGCCGGTTGTACAGAGCGCGCGGCGCGGGTGGACCCGCACGGAAGCTCCAGAGGATCAGCTTCCTACATCGGAATCGTGTTTACTGATATTCCGGGGCGGGCGAGCGAGCAGACTGCACGCTGGCATTTGCCCATTCATCCGTGTTTGGTCCCAAAGCACGAGTTCGTTTCGATTGTTTCACAAGCAATAACTAACCATCAGCGACGCCGGCAACGACAACAACGACGCCGACGTCGACGACGACGACCGACAGCTAAAAGCTAACGACAGTGACGATGAGGCGACATGCTGCACCGGTGACGAAGGTGGCGTCGGTCGCCCGAGAGGATGATGCTCACACAAGTGGAATATAAGATGAAATGTTTGCTTTCTTCCACCATTCCTGCTGATGGTTATACGCTCTTGTTAGAGGGTAGTAAAAGCTACCGGAACACGATTTATGCGGGACCTCTGTTCTGTTCTGCTCGAAAAGCTACTCCTTCGAAAGTGGCAGACGTCCTCGAAGTCGTTGTTGCCGTCGTCGTCGTCGTCGTCGTCGTTGTGGTTTTTCTTGTGATAAATATTTTGTGTTATGCTGGTTCTATGTGTTTCTATTGTCACACTTCTTCCGGGAGCGTACCTTTCTGCTTGACTCCGGCGGCTGCCGGAGTGAATCGCTGCCGGAATTACGAGCTGTCTTATGGAAATATGCTTTCTTTGTCTCGTCCGGGTAGATAAAAGCTATTACTTTAAACGATACAACCATTCCCGTAGTGGCAGTGCCAGTGCGATTTCATCGGTACGACTTCGGCAGTCCATTCGAATGAAGATTAACAATTTTGTACATGCATTTATTCAACCGGGCGGGCAGATGTTACTTGCTGCTGTTGTTGTTGTTGTTGCGTTTCAGGATTTATGGATCTAACGTGCATTCATTCGAGAGGTTGTAGTTGTTCAACGTCAGAAAGCAATTTAGAATTTTAATGTGGAACGTGGTCAATATTGTTTTTTATTTAGGAAAGTAGGAAATTTGAAAGATTTATTGAATATGATTTTGCCACCCAGTTTCTAAGAAGACTAATTAACAAACTAATTTCATTGGCAATCATTTTCACCGAACATTAATCGTGGGCGTAATCTGAATTACATAGTTAGGATTGCGTTCCAAGTCATCATTAGGTAAAATTCCCATAAATCCTGCTCCCAACGATCTGAGCAAAAGAAAAGAAATCCATTCAGTCACTAACGCTGCTGTACTCTGACCTAAATGGCTACTGTTCACATCCCATTAGCCACAGCAACAAAAGAAAAAAATCCACCCTCGACGCTCCCCGTTTCCCGGCTAGCAACAACGGTCCGGCATTCCGTTGATAGCGGCAATCGGTGGTTTATTACACGGGACTGGTCAAGTTTCGTTCGTGCTTCCGTTATTGTTGGTAAGAATAATGCCCCACCTGAAGTAGGTTGCACGGGGACAATGTCCAATAAATTAAAGCATATCCCCTAACTTCAAACAATTGCGCACTGTTCCGTTGGATTAGTTAAAGTGGGAACCAAGCTGGTTGGTTTTATCAGAAATTTTATTTCAAATGGTGAGTATTGATTCTCGATTCAGCATAAGTTTTATTGTTTGGTTATTCCACAAGGTAGTAAATTAGGGTCATTACTATTCACGATATACCATCCAATTGATTCTATCAAAAATGATGGAAAACAATTTTCAGTGACTTCAAATAATGAAATCATTTCATACATTCGTTGTAGGTGGCAACACTCGTCTTTCGTTCTTTAAAGCAACCTTTAAAATCAGATTTTCCTTATTTTCAAAAAGAAACGCTTCGGCATCGTAAGTTTTTTTGTGTGTTCTGACTAACCTAGTCAGGTCAGTTAATTGTTCAGCCATCAAGAGGGACAATGTTATCTAGGCATCGAATGTATTTTCCTCGGTCCAATCATCTGTTGCGTACAGTACCTCTCGTCTGTCCACTGCAAAAAAAGAATGGCGTAGGATGCGTGTGAAAAGAAAATGTGGAAAGATTTTCTCTGTTCTCTAGCGTTGATGATGACGGTGACGCAAAACAACGCACCACCGGACGAACAGCCGGGATAGGACGAAAATTCATGATCTTTTGAGTATGCAGTAAACGCTTTAGATGCTCATAAAAACCATTCAATGCACTGCCACGAGAGTTCAAGGCGAGAAACAATTTAACGGGATCAGGTGGAATCCTTGCCGGCGCTTAAAGTCGTCACCCTCAGGTGAGACGGTCGGACAACGCTTCAAGATTGTTGGGGGAAAAAAACGGTTTACGATCTGCTAAATGCTAGCAGCATCATTTCGGACACTTTAGCAGGATTTTGGTTGAGGCACACATGAGCCTGTTTGTACAATTTTCCTAATAAATCGAGCCCGGGCGATAAACAGTAATTACGGTAGTCGTTGCCGTCGGTAACAGGCAACCATTTTCAGTACGAAATGACAGCGGATAATTGTTTTCCCGGAAGGCTCGAGTGCGGTTTTAATACTTTCATCGTACTGTGGTATTGCGCTGGGCTGGTTTATTTTGGTCACTTCATTAGGCTGATAATGACAGGGCATCTTATTCACAACGTGAAAAACAAGAGCTTTTATTACTGTAATCAGTTTTTCAGCGTATAAAAATGATAGCATGCATCCAAATTGGCAGCTTCATATTTCAGCTTACTCTGAACACGTTAGTTTATTAACAGTTTTCCATATTTGAGTCTTTGTTCGGTTATCAGCGAGTTCACATCGTTTTGTGTAATTGGCGATTATTCGATTCGATTGACTATCTACTTTCACGGATACCCTCTTCCCCGGGACGCATATTGGAGAGTTGTTGTATATTTTGTGCTTACGGCGCTGGTTCATATAGCTCGTCGCGCAAAGTGGTGTTTTTCGCGTGGGCCAATCTTGGCATACCACGGAATAGGTTTTGACGGTGCTTAAGACTGGTCAAGGTCGTCCATTTTAAACAATAGTGTTGAACAATACTGTGCTGAGTGGTACAGGGAGAGAAAGTATATATAAACTCTGAGTGACATTTTCTTTGGTCTTTCTACGACTAGTTATCAAAGTGTTTGTAGTATTGAGGTTTTAACAAGCGACATTCCCCCGTCGCTATGGCGACCGGAGGGTTTCGTAGGGGAGAGAACTTCCCAGTGTTAGGCTCTCCCCCTAGAAGTGGTGATGAGATCAAGTTCGCTCTTGTGGAACGCGATGGTGAGAACCCGTCCCTGACCGGTGTTTCACCCTTCGTCATACATCGCTCCATTATTAGTGTAATCGGTGACGTTGAAGATTCGCGAGCAGAACAAAGTGGGGCTAGAATCATTCTCAAAGTGAGAGGCTCTCGAAAATTTGAGAAGCTACTGAACATCACTACACTTTTCGATGGAACAAAGGTAAAAATCACTGAGCACCCAACGCTCAATTACTCGAAAGTAGTCGTTTACGCACCGGAGCTCATCGGTATGCCTGAAAAGGAACTTTGCGATGAGTTAAAAGATCAAAAGGTTACGAAAGTTGAAATGATAAAAAACACAGGTAATTTTATTCTCACGATTCGAAGTAGCACTGCTCCGTCAACAATAGCCTTCGGATTTTCAAAGAAGATTGCAAGAACTTATTATCCACGTCCCATGCGCTGTTTCAAGTGTCAGAAGTTTAGACACATTGGAGCAAAGTGTAATGGACAACAAAAATGCAAGAACTGTAGCGAAAATTTTCATGGAGATGAAGTCTGTACTCGTCCAGCAAAATGCGTCAATTGCTCACAACCTCATCCATCTACATCATCCGAATGCCCTATTTTTAGAGCAGAAATGCAGATTGTCAAATTGAAAGTCGACCACGATGTACCTTACCCTGTTGCTCGAAGGATGTTCCAAGAGGAATTTGGAAACAAGTCCTATGCCGAAGCATCTAAATCTCAGCCTAGCTCTAGTTCTGCCCCAAGTACCAGCATCAGTTCTTTTCCACGTCGTAGCTGTGGTTGCAAATGTCTCTGCCAAACTACTACTCTAGATTCCTCCCAAACTAAACCAGATAGTTCTGCCTCTATTGAATACAATACAAAGATTGCTTTTCCAAGCAATAACAATACTAATTTAAAACCCCGTGAAAATCAGTTCGAAGCCTACTCTGGTTCAGGCATTGGTAAAGATAATGAATTTTTATCTAATAATGACATTAATACTAAATCTGATAGCAAAGTTACAAAAAATAAAAACAAAAAGAAATCAGATCCAGTTCAACCTAAAATTCAGACGCGCAAACAAAAATTAATATCATCCTCTCAAAAAGACGGTTCTCCTAAACAGCCTTCAAAAAAACTTCGGACGCAGTCTAAATCCCCAGATCATATGTCATCATGTTCCTCAGAAGCTTTTCATGAAACTGATGTCAATATAGATATTGATGCGATATAATCGCAATCTAAAAATAAGGGTACCCCTCTCCCCTCCTTTTTTCGCATTCACCATCCTCCAATGGAATATCAATGGAGTAAACCCACAACGAAATGAGTTAAAATATTTATGCCACAGCAACAACCCTCATCTCATTGCTTTACAAGAAACGCGTCATAAGACTCCAATTCAACTAAAAGGTTATACGCTGTATGATAAATCAGGTCCAGGCTATTCTTCCTCTTGGGGAGGTGTAGCAATTGCAATAACAAATGATTATCCTCATAGCTCGATACGCTTATCAACCACCTTACAGGCAGTTGCTATACAGGTAACTCATCCGTTTAAAATATGCATTGTTTCATTGTATCTTAGATCTGGTCACTGGAACAAGACTGAATTAACTCAGCTTATAGAAAGTCTACCAACACCATTTTTGATCTTAGGTGATTTTAATGCCTCCCATCCAGCTTGGGGCAGTCAAGAATCGAACACCCCTGGAAGGGTTGTTTACGAAGTAATAACAGAAAATGACTTGGTAATTCTCAACGATGACTCAGGAACACATTTTTGCAGCACCTCGGGAAATATTACAGCCATTGATTTATCGTTAGCTAAAGGATCTGCAGTTTTAGATTATCATTGGGACGTATTACCGGATCTTTATAGTAGCGACCATTTTCCAATCAAAATTACATTAGGAGAAGATAGTGCTGTCACACTCAGACGACGGAAAGGATGGTGTACTCGTAGGGCAGATTGGGAACAGTATGAAATGTTGATCGATATGGAGCTTCCCCCGGGTTCAATGGCCATTATACCAGAAATTAATGACGCTATCATTAAAGCCGCTAGTGAGTCTATTCCGCAAACCAGTGAAATTGTTAACAAAAGAAATGTACCGTGGTGGTCTCAAGATGTTCATAATGCCGTAAAGAAAAGACGAAAAGTCCTCCGTGCTCTTAGGCGAATAAGCAAGAACGATCCTCGGTATAGTAGGTTCCTCGACGAATTTAAAACAGCCCGCAGTGAATCAAGAAAAACCATAATTAAAGCTCAAAAGCAATCGTGGTCTGATTTCACATCTTCGTTCAATACAGACGCTCCCATAAATGTGTTGTGGGATAAGGTGCGCTCCTTGAAAGGAATAAACAGCAATACAAAAACGAGAATCGTTCAAACTCCTAATGGTAGTTCTAGTGATCCCATCACTGTTGCTGAAGTTTTAGCAGATCATTTTTCAAAAGTATCGGCCGATTCTTCATACGACCCCGAATTTCTAAAAAGAAAATTACGTCAAGAGCAACACGCATTAGAGATACTACCCAGTTCAACAGAAGATTATAACGCTCCTTTCAAAATTAATGAACTGCTTTACGCTATAGATAAAGGCAAAGGGAAAAGCTGTGGTCTTGATAATATCAACTATGACATGATTAGGCATCTCCCATATCACGTGAAACAGACACTCCTAAAAGAGTTTAATAGGATCTGGGCTTCTGGAGATTTCCCAGAAAACTGGAGAGAGTCACTCATTGTTCCCATACCTAAGCCTGGTAAACCATTTACGCTTCCTGAGAATAATAGACCAATTTCACTAAACTCGTGTTTATCGAAAACCATGGAGAGAATGATATGCAGCAGACTAATAACAACTCTAGAAGAAAAACAACTATTGGATGCTCGGCAGATTGCTTTTAGGAAAGGAAAATCCATGGATGAATATATCTGTACTTTTATAGGCGATGTACAGGAGGCTTTCAGGAAAAAACATATTGTTGATGCAGTATTTCTAGACGTAGCCAAAGCTTTCGACACAGCTTGGAGATATATGATTATCAAACAACTTTATGACTGGCATATAAGAGGAAATATGTTGGTTTTCATCTTCAATTTTCTCAAAAACCGAACTTTCAAGGTGATTGTCCATGGTGCCCTATCGTCATCAAAACCCCTAGAAAACGGAGTTCCGCAAGGATCTGTTCTCAGCGTGTATTTGTTCCTAATTGCTATGAATTCTATTTTCCCGTATATTTCTCCGAATGTTAAGATCCTAGTATATGCTGATGATATATTAATTTACACTTCAGCAAAAAGTGGAAAGCGTACCAGAAAAATTCTCCAGAAAGTACTTAAAAGAGTCGAAAAATGGTCTGCAGCTACTGGATTTTCTCTGTCTCCGAGAAAGAGTATAGTTGTTCGTTTCTGCAATAGTAGGACTCCTCTACCTCCTAAACCATTGTTATTGAATAATGTAACGTTGCAGGATAGAAACGAAGTTAAATGGCTTGGAATCAGTCTTACGTCCAAACTAAGTTTCTCTCCTTTCATCCGTGAAACTTCTAAACGTTGTGAAAAACGATTTAACCTTCTTAGAGCTATTTCCAACATCAATTCTGGGGGTGAAACTAAAGTGCTTCTCAATATTTCTCAAAGTCTTATCTTAAGTTATTTATTTTTTGGAATGCCAGCCCTCATCCATGCAAAACAAAGTGACCTCAGAAAGCTCGAAGTTATGTACAATAAATGCATTCGTACATCAATAGGCGCGTTTCGTACTAGTCCTATAGTCAGTATTATGGCTGAAGCTGGAGTCCCTACTTTTAAGTATTTGTTTTTGACCCACAGCAGTAAACTCTTAGCTAGGTTGTCAATGACGGACAACTCAGATCTAGTGCGTGTTATTCAAACCCCTCGTTTTGAAGCAATTAAAAACTCTGTTCAGTGCGAAATTTCGTGGAATCTACCTGATATTGAGTCCGTTATGCCATATTCCGTGGACTGGAAGTACTCTAAGCTACCTGTTAGTTTGGATCTGCTTACCTCCATTAAAAAGAATGACCCGGACTATGTTGTCCGCATAGTATTCCAATCTTTCGCAAAAGAAAACTTTTACAGACATAAATATGTATTTACAGATGGTTCAAAAAAAGATCAATCAGTGGCTGTTGGAATTTTTTACCAAGAAGATAATCGCTCAATAACTGTAACACTTCCGGGATTTATTAGTATATTTTCGGCAGAGGCATTTGCAGTTCTATATGTGTTGCGTGACTACGAAAATACCACAACACCCGTGGTCATTTTTACTGATTCCGCTAGCGTACTGCTAGATGTCGATTCAGAATATTCACGGCATCCGTGGGTGCAACAGATTATCACCATTTTGAGAAAAAATCAGCTACTAAGACTGTGTTGGGTACCGGGTCATAGAGGGATTGAAGGAAACAAAAAGGCAGATGCTTTGGCTAAGGCAGGATTGGATAAAGATCCAATCTCGATGGCTGTACCATTTAAAGATGTAAACAACGAAATCAAGCGTATATGCTCAGTGCTTTGGGATAGAGAGTGGACTGAAATAACGGAAAATAAATTACGTGAAATCCGTGGTACGACTAGGAAATGGATATATAACACTAAGGTGAGGCGTGAGGAGGTCGCACTGCATAGATTGAAAATAGGACACACTTGGTTGACTCATCACTATTTAATGGATAAAAGTAGTTCAACATGCCAAACATGTGGAGATTCGCTAACTGTAAAACATCTATTGTTAGAGTGCAGAGAATACGAACAAGCCAGACAAGATTGTGAGTTAGGAACTACAATTGGAGAAGTATTGGGGTATAACGATGAAGCCGAAGAGAAAATTATTAAATTTATTAAAGTTACTGGCCTGATCAACAAAATCTGAATTATAAAACAGTGTCGTGAAATTTGTATTACTAATATTATTGTAATCTAGCTATTAAGGTATTATTGTATTTGTTTTTGCCGGACCTGAATGAATAAATCTATTTAAAGGGTCGTTAATAAAATAAAAAAAAAAAAAAAAAAAAAAGTTTTCCATATTTTCATCAACAACAACAAGGCAGTCGACCGCCTCAACGAGAATAATTGCTCATCGTAACAGAACGAAATTGATGAACTTTGCGCACTGGACCGTGCTTGATAAATGCCTGACTGCTCACCGGCTGAAAGTGGTACCATTTTTCAGAAGCTACCACTCTCTGTCGTATGTGCCTCCTGGCCTATCAAAACAATGTCCTTCCCCAAAGTCGACGGAGTGACGCAAAATGGCAATCATTTATCGCGCGCGCTAGGGTTTGACCTGCAGGACGTGGAAACGAACCAAAAAAAAATCGACATGTTTAGATTCAACCACCGAGTAAAGACTCGTGTTTGCCTTTCGCATCACCGAACATCGGTCGTTGTAAAACATACAAACCGACTGAATCACCACGCCGCACCGGTACGGTGCGGTCCGATCCGGTCGTGCGTCAGTGGCCTTCTTGGAAATTTAATTTCCAACATTTTGCTCACACACACCGTCCAGCGTCTGCTGGAATCAGATCAGACCGAACCCGGCGCAAGTACGGGAGAGATCTTTTTTTGTTTTTGCTGCCGTCAAAAACAATTACACTTTTCCCGGGCGAAAGTGGACCCTGAAATGAAATCCTTGCCATATGTCAAAACCAGTAGTTCGGTTACCGAGCTTTTAGCAACGGAATGCGCTTGACTACCTGCTGCTGGTTGGTTGACTGATGAAGAAAGTGGAAAAGACATGGTTAGCTAAAAGGAGCAAAAGGAAGGCTCTCCCATTGGAAGAGGGTGTCACTGTTCAACCAATTATATTGCTTTGTTTTGAGATAGTTTGACGTTCAGCCTATAAATAAAAGTACAGGGCTTGGCATGCACTTTTCGCTTCGATTTTGCTCTTTTGATTACTGCACATTTAAAAAAGTGGTGTACGGGGCATTTGTAGAATTAGTTATTATCTACAATATTGCTGAAGAAAGTAATGTTTTACCTTTTGTATTTACAGCGCTATAAAGTTGTTATTCTGTTGGTACCAAAAAGAGCGCTCTTTTTGCTACCAACGGCATTGCAGCCTTATAGCGCTGTAAATACAAAAGATAAAACATTACTTTCTTCAGTAATATTGTAGACTAGTACTTGTTCTACAAATGCCCAACACACCACTTTTTCAAATTTTGCTTGGCTGAGGTGTAGTAATCAAAAGAGCAAAATCGAAGTGAAAAGTGCATGCCAAGCCTGGTTAGAGGCATGTTCTGGATCTCGATTTGTAATCACAAAAAGATACTTAAAGAAGATCTAGTTCTTCGTTATCCCCTAGAGATGACGTTGTCTAATCATGAGGCTTTATTAAAAAGAAAAAGAAACACAAAAATAGCAAAATTTAAAGCGCAAAATTGTAAAATTGAAAACTGAAAAACAAAAAACAGAAACAGAAAAAAAACAAAAAAGAGAAGAACAAAAAATCTGAAGACTAAAAAAGAAAAAAAGTAAATATGTTAAAAAAAATAAAAAAATAGAAAATAAAAACAGAAAACAAACGGAAAGCAGACTACTGAAGACTGAAAACTGAAAAATAATATACATATGTAAAATGAACAATGGAAAATGATAAATGAAAACTAAAGTATGGAAAATGAAATATAGAAAACAGAAAAAGGGAAACAGAGAACAGAAAATAGAAAACAAAAAACAGAAAACGAAAAACGAAAAAATGAAAAACGGAAAACAGAAAACAAAAAATTGATAACAAAACACAGAAAACTTAAAACAGAATACTTTAAAATATGTTATATAGAAAACAGAAAAAAGCAAACAGAGAACAGAAAATGGAAAAGAGAAAACGAAGAAATGAAAAATGAAAAACGGAAATCAGGAAACAGAAAACAAAACAAAAATGATAAAATAAAACAGAAAACATATACCAGAAAACATAAAACAGAAAACAGAAGACAAAACAAAAAACAGAAAAAAAGGAACAAAAAATGGTAAATGGAAACAGAGTATTAGAAATTAGGAATAAAATAACAGATGGAAAACGAAAAATTCAAAATGAAAAATAGTAGCGAAAGAAAAGCAATAACTAAGCCTAAATGATTAAGCTAAAATCTCAATAATTTAATTTTCAAAACTCAAAATCGAGACACCGAATTCAACGCTCTGAAATAAAACCTTAACATTTAAGAGATTGAATATTTTAAGAAGCAAAGCTCAGCCTTCAGGAGTAGACAATACATAATAGAAAAACCCGATTTAATCCACCTAGTGGTGAAAGGAACCTTTGTTATACGGTCTTACTTGCTATTTGAGATAGAAATCGACACGTTTTCGGAACATAATTCATCTATTAATCAACCTTGCGTAATGCGTTGGTTTACATAAAATTTTTGAAAATTGAATAAGTTTACAAATTTTGAACAAAATCGGAACACTTTTAAATTTTGATAGATCCTTTTTTCATGAAATTGCTGAGTAAGGATAAATAAGTTGTTATTAATTTGAGTAAGTGCAAATAAAAGTAAGTTGTAAGAGGAAACTTTATTCTTTAACATATACATTGCCTAGGAAAGGTCTAGTTTATAGGTTTTTGAACTATGCATAATTTCCTGTAATGCCATTCTATTTGATTCACATCAATAGAGTTTTCTAGAATAATTTTCATCAATTTTTATTAACCTTCGGTTACTCACGCTGTTGTATTTTGTACAACACGTGTAGGTTTTTCAACGCCATATTGTTATAAAGTTACAAACCGTTGTTTAACTAACGTATATTCTTCAATAAACTTATTCTGAGCAAAATGTCATAATTGTCATAAAACTACCCAATGTAAAATGTTTAAAATGTATCCGTCTGCTGGTAGTCGAGTAATTCGTAGTCAAAATTAGGGTATTTTTTATAATCAAAGTTCTACAGTTCCTAAACAAGCAAATATAGAGGTATACTATATTCAGCAAAATTGTGTATTTTTATCATTTGTACAACTTTGTAATATATGAAAAAGTCATACTACAATTACAAAAAGAGCAAAAATATAAAACCTGATTTTACAAATTCATATACAATAAATAAGATTTTTCTATCTTAGCTGCAGAGATGGAAGGTTACTGTCTTTAGCAAAATTTCTTGTAATAATATGCTCTATAACTTTGCAGAACACATCAATGTGTTATATTGACACTGAAGAATAATAATTTTTTTTATTCACTTTTAGGGGGATTAATCAAAATTTAGATTCCACCAGACGATAGAGCTTTTAATTTCAAGAAACTATTCTAAAGGTTCGATAAACCTAAAACCAAGTTTTCCCAGTCAAAACTCTAGTACGCACGTTTTCTTTGGTTTGAGGCTATTGGGCGCGCGAGTAACTGCGTTACAAAAGTTGGTGCGAGTGTTCGAGGGTTAATATCTTTTGACCGCTACAACCAATTCTTATGAAATTTTGCATATATATTCGTAGTGTCAAAACCTCTCGTTTGATATTAAAATAATTGAAATTAGGTAAATTATCTTGGTTAAAATCATTATAAATTATTGTTAATTTTGGTGTGGTGTATTCGATTGCTCATAACTTTCAAATTAAACGTCCAATCAAAAAACCATTCAATAGTGATCTATTAGGATATATTATCTTTCAAATGAGACTAATAGCGCATAAATCGGTTTGGCCATCTCTAAGAAACAGGCGATAATTATTACCTTGTCAAAACAGGTTTTTTAAGCATAACTTTTAAACTACTTGTTTGTTTTCAATTAAAAATTGCTGAATAATTTAGCTTTAATAAGAGCTTTTATTTGACACTAAGAACGCTGAAATCGGTCGTGTAGTTCTAGAGAAACCCGTGTCACGTATTTTTCACATCTTTGCTTATCACTTTTAAACGAAACGTCGTATCACGAAGCAACTCAATAGTGATCTACTAGACAATAATACCTCTCAAACAAAAGTAATAGCGAACGATTCGGTTCAGCCATCTCTGAGAAACAGGCGATAGAAAAAATCATTACATACATACACACACACACACACACAGACATTGCTCAGTTCGTCGAACCCTGTCGATTGGTATATGTGGCTCGGCCCTTCGGGCCTCGGATCAATTTCGTGTTTTTCGACCAATTTCTAAACCTTTGTTATAGTATAACAAAGGTAAAACGAGGAACTCAAAATGAAAAATAAGAAATGATAAGCGAAACAAACAAAAATTTAAAAAAGAAATATGAAATATGAAAATTGAAAAATGAAAGAATCCAGAAAAGAAACTGAGAAAATAAAAGAAAAGCAGAAAACACAAAACGGAAAACAGTAATTAGAAACCAGAAAACAAAAAAAAAGAAAACAGCAAACAGAAAAAGTGAATGCAGAAAACAAAAAACGAAACAGAAATCAGAAAACAAAAAACAAAAATCTGAAAATATAAAACAGAAGCAGAAAACAGAAAATTACAAATGGTAATTGAAAACTGAAAACAAAAAATTGAAAACATTGAAACTTAAAATTGAAACGAAAAATTACAGCGAAAGCAACATAATGAAATGAACCAAAAAAATCAAAAAAGCTCAACATTGGAATTTTTGGGTTAGAATTGTGAATCATTATAGAACAGAACATTCCAAAAATTTTAGTAGAAAAAAGATAATTCAACGCTCTAAAACATAGAATTAACTTTCAAAAGATTAAACAACTTAGGTATCAAAACTGAGCGTTCTAGAACAGATCAAAAGTATTCTTATTCTTTTAATGGTTATAATAAAGAAAATGGAAAAAGAGGATAGATATAGATAAATAATGGGCTAAGCTTAAGAGCCACCGATGCCACTGATAAAAAGCAAAAAGGCAAAAACACAAAAGCTATAAAATAAAACGCTGCAAATTAAAACACAAAAATCAAAAGTTAAAAATGTAGGGGAGTGTCGTCGTGGATGGGCCACGTTTTGAAATTCGCCCATAACTTTCGTTTCAAAAGGAATTTTGGAAATTTAAATACATCGTTGCAAAGGTCTAAGAATAAGGTATAATTCCTGAAAGCTTTGAACTGGTTGCTTGAAAAATAAAAAAGTTATTGGCATTTACATGAAGACAAAAAATGTTGTCATAGTCGGGCCATGTTGTGTATGTTGGGCCACCGCAGAAAATCTAAGACATACGTATTGAAATTCTATATAGAGACATGAAAAGAATGAATTCCGTGAACAGCGACTCATATAGGTACAAATACCCTATTTTTAGTTGCATTTTTGCGAAATTTTGGCGATCTTGTAAAATCAATATTGCTAAAATCGCCTTTTCCGAAGTGTACAACTTCAATGAAAAAAAACAACAAAAATCTAGGTTTTTATCGTATTAATTTTGCTTTATTTCATCATATTTTACGTGACTGACATTCTCTAGCTTTTATTACTCACTCAAGTGACCCGACCTTTATAAATAGCACTTTTCTAGTATTTCACCTTAGCCTTTCCAAACACCTTACTGGAGGGGATTTTTCTTTAGTCTTCGTGTGCAGCACAACACACTTCATACATTTTCAAAATTTATCTCGTTAATTGCATTTCATGAATCATTTCTTGAAGAAAAGCTCATTGCGCCTGGAAAACTTTTTTTGTAAAATTTAGTCACTGAATTCACTACGGGTGTTTTGAATACACGATTGAAACTCACAATATTGTGAAAAGTTAGCTGTCACAGTAAGAAGTTTTACAATGGTTGGATCATAGATATCATGAGTTACTAAAACTGTAAAATCGTGATGGCCCGACCATAACAGTGGCCCGACGATAACGACAATACCCTATAGCCTGCAATCAATCAAAAAATCAAAAAATAAAAATTATTTGTTAAAAGTGAAGGTCTAAAATCTAAATTCGAACGTCCATAAGCACAAGTAAGAAGTGAAAAAGACCAAAATAAAAAGCTAAAAGTCAATATTATGAGCTAAAAAGTCGACAGCTACAAGTCAAAAGTAAACAGTCGAAAACTAAAAGTCGAAAGTTAAAAGTCGAAAAGTCAAAAATCAGAAGTTTAAAGTCAAAAATCACAACCCTACTAGCACGGTTGTTACAAAGTTGATGTGGCAACAGAAATATGACTAATTTTAGTCGTAATTCGGTTGCATCAACTAAATGGACCTCTAGTGTACTATATAGCAACCCAGCTAGCATTTTCATACGTATATAAAAGATAAAAATCAGCATTATGTACAGATATACATGCTAATAATTCGTTTTTGATGCGCAAAATTGGCATATCCGTACTATTTTGGAGGCGTTATACGTGAAGCGTTATGACTATTTATATACGATAATGTCCGATTCAGCGTGACCCGCTTCGTACTGCGAAACCATTTTGTGCTGAAAATCGTATGTATGTCAGTTTTCAGCTGGGCCCATTTTATCAAGCTTTAGTTACAATTTCGAATTTGTTAAGAGATATTTACGATAATTTTGGAACATTGATATACGAGTTGGTGCTAACTGGGAAGCCTGTAGTCAACCACCAGAAGTCAAATTTAAAAAGTCAGAAATGGAAAGTCAAAAGTCGGTAGCCAAAAGTCGAATGTTAAAATCCAAAGGCCAAAAATCATAAATTAGGAATAAAGTAGTCAAAAGTCATACCTCAAAAGTCAGAAGCCACAAGTCGAACGTTGAAAGTCAAAAGTCCAAAAGTCAAAGATCAGAAGTAAAAGGTCAATCGCCAAAAATCAGAAACCAGAAGTCAAATGTCGAAAGTAAGAAATCAAAAGCCAGAAGTCAGAATTCAAAAGCCAAAAGCAGTAACTTGAAGTTCAAAGTCAGAAGAAAACAAACCAAAAGTTAAAAACCAAAAACCAAAAACCAAAAGTCAAAAGACAAAAGTCAGAAACCAGGGGTCGAAAGTCAAGCGTCAAAAGTTAGAAGTGAAAAGTTAGAAACCAGAAATCTAAACTCAAAAAACGAAAGTTAAAAATCAAAAGTTCAAAAGTAAGAACTAAAAAGACATAAGTGAAACGTCACAAGTCAGAGTTCAGAAGTCGAAAGTCAAATTTCAAAAGTTTCATGAGTGAAAAGTCATAAGTTCAAAGTCAAAAGCCAGAAGTCGTGAGTCAAAAATCCAAAATTTCCCAATCAGAAGTAGGAAGTCAAAAGTCAACCGTCAAATGTCAGAAGGCACAAATCGTTAAAGTCAAAAGTTGAAAGTCAGAAGAAACAAAGCCAAAAGTTAAAAATCAAAAACCAAAAATCAAAACTCAATCTCAGAAATCAGAGGTCGAAAATCAAACGTGAAAAGCAAAAGCCAGATGCTAGAAATCGAAAGTCGAAAGTTAAAAGTCACATGTCAGAACTAGAAAGTCAAAAGTCGAACGCTACAAATCAGAAGTCATAAATTGAAAGCCTAATTTCAAAAGTCAGAAGCCAGAAGGCGATAGTCAAAAGTCCAAAGTCAAAACTCTAAAGTCAACAGTCAGAAGCTAAAAATCGAAAGTCAGAAACCGAAAGTGAAAGCCAAAAATCAAAAATCCAAAGTCCAAAGTTAAAAGTCAAAATTCAAATTTTAAAGCCAAAAATCAAATTCAAAAGTCGAAAGTCACAAGACAAAAGTCAGAAGTAGCCAGAAAAAAGTCAAAAGCCAGAAGTAAAAAGTCAATCGTCAATAGACCGAAGCCAGTTTAAATTTAAAAATCAGATGCCAGTCTTAAGTCGAAAGTCACAAGTCAAAAGTCAGAAGTTGCAAGAAATAAACCAAAAGTCAAAAGTCAAAAGTAAACAGTCAAAAGTCAAAAGTCAAAAGTCAAAATTCAAAAGTTAAAAGTCAAAAGTCAAAAGTCAAAAGTCAAAAGTCAAAAGTCAAAAATCAAAAGTCAAAAGTCAAAAGTCGAAAGTCGAAAGTCGAAAGTCGAAAGTCGAAAGTCGAAAGTCAAAAGTCAAAAGTCAAAAGTCAAAAGTCAAAAGTCAAAAGTCAAAAGTCACAAGTCATAAGTCAGAAGTGGCAAGAAATAAACCAAAAGTCAAAAGTCAAAAGTCAAAAGTAAACAGTCAAAAGTCAAAAGTCAAAAGTCAAAAGTCAAAAGTCAAAAGTCAAAATTCAAAAGTTAAAAGTTAAAAGTCAAAAGTCAAAAGTCAAAAGTCAAAAGTCAAAAGTCAAAAGTCAAAAGTCAAAAGTCAAAAGTCAAAAGTCAAAAGTCAAAAGTCAAAAGTCAAAAGTCAAAAGTCAAAAGTCAAAAGTCAAAAGTCAAAAGTCAAAAATCAAAAGTCCAACGTCAAAAGTCAGAAGTAAAATCAAAAGTCAAAAGTCGAAGTCAAAAGTCGAAAGTCGAAAGTCAAAAGCCCAACGTCAAAAGTCAGAAGTAAAATCAAAAGCCAAAAGTCGAAAGTTAGAAGTCAAAATTTCAGAAGTCAAAACCACAAGTCAAAGCCCACGGTCAAAAGTCACAAGTCAGAAGCCAGAAGTCGAAAGTCAAAAGTCAAAATTTAAAAGTCAAAACTTCAAAAGTCAAAAAACAAAAGCCAGAAGTCAATACTTAAAAATCAAAAGTCAAACGTCCAAAGTTAAAAGTCAGAAGCCAGAAGTCGAAAATCAAAAGTCAGAAGTGAATCAGAAGTAGAAAGTCCAAAGTCAAACGCCACAAGTCAGAAGCCAGGAGTCGAAAGTCAAATTTCAACAAACTAAAATCAGGTCAAATTTCAAAAAACTACAATCAGGTCAAAAACCAAAACCCATAGCTCAAAGGTCAAAAGTTTAAAATCAGAAGACAAAATTCAAAAATTAAAGACTGAGTTTTTGGAGCGTCTTAGTAGAGTACGAAACCCAGGCAAAAATTAAAAGCCAAAAGTCACAAGTTGAAAGTTTGAAATCAAAAGTTAAATGTCGACAAACTAAAATGAAAAAAAAAGGTCAAAAGTCCAGTGTCAGGCAAAAGACAATGGTCAAATTGTTAAAACTCAAAAGACAAAAATCATAGAGTACACAGAGCCCAATGTCAAACTATGTTGAGAAACAATCGACCTATAGACGTACATTCGAGGGCGAATTTCGAATGAGGTTGCGGCCAAAATGCCAAAAAATGAAGGTAATACAAACTTTAATCAACAATTCGAATAACGCAGAAAAGTGATCCTAGAAGCCCCGCAGGGCTCTCATCTAGGACCACTGTTATTTGCTGTTCATTCACTTCCTTCAAGAAAGTATGCAGAATATTTTTGGCGCCGACGTTACGTACATTCAAATCGAACGTCAATCCCCACCCGATCAGCAGTCCGCTTGGTTACTTTTCCTATTCCACACACTCACTGCTTCAGAAAAAGCGAGACCCTGAACGGGCCAGTAAGTTTTTGGACGAACGGTTGGACTTTAACGGTTGGAAATGACCGACAGGCACTACAGATTCCGGGTTAAGGCCTTGGCTTATTCACTAAGGGGAGCGCACGATATCCTATTATACTACCAGTTGTAGCCCAGCTACTACTTATCTCTGTTACCGCCAGTAGTACAAATGTAGTCAGTTAGTGCAATGCTGGCTGCTTACATCTGTAGCCGCCAGCATATTAGTTCATCATTAGTAATTAGTTGAATTTTTAAATAAATCCCTAAACTATAATGCTAAATACTGCGACTTACCTGTTGGACTTACATTTATAATTATTTATTTGAAAGTTGTGATGAGAAAGTTCCATTCTTATACATAAGCTAGGGTCGAATTAATAGAAAATCCTTTGAAAAGTACCACTATTAAAAAATAATAATTCCCGAACGGAGGCGATAACGCACTGTATTCTTTTATCGATGAGCAAATATCGACTAGCCGGGAAGTGAACAGATTTAATCCCCCCAGTTTCAACCTCCCATTTCTGAGGGACTTGGGAGAGAATAATTAAGAACCTCAAATCAGTACTACCAAAGCCTGTTAGGTCAGTTACACCTTGAAGAGACTTTGAGACTTGAACACTTGAAGACATGTTATGCAGGACGGATCGATTCCGTAAATAATTGGTACTCGCAGATTGCCCATGTCACTGCGTGTCATATGAATAGACACAAATGATACAAATTACAGTACTCAAGAATAAGAACCAAGACAGGACAACGATAACCTACTGCATTCGTTTATTAATGCAGAGATATCTGCTGGTCGAAAGTGGAATCGATTCACAATTCAACCCCCTGGCATTTCCCCATTTCGGAGGGGTTGGGAGAGAGGAGTAAAGGAAGTCAAATATTTACTGCCAAGCACACCTGGTTGATATAAATAAAGAATCATTCGTGAACGACATTCTAAACAAAAAGGTTATTACCAAAGTACCAAAGTACTAAACAGCTCAGTATGGTGTGTACTCAATTACTCGAGTCTCACACGAAATTAAACGAAAAGCTTTTACAAACTTTTCCAGTTTGAATTAGTTTCAAAAAACCAGTATGTAACGATTATTGCTTCCAAAATAATGACCACCTCGATGTAACCGTTCCGTACCGGTTGCGGCCCGCAATGGGATGATGATAAAATGTTTATTTTTATAATCCTTTCATAACTTCTGCTTTGCACGACTAATTAGCATTTACTCCTATTCCTAGAGGAGCCATGCCCGGCCCTAAAGCCGGATATGTAATCAATTAAGAACGTGCTTTTGCTCCCCGATTGAGCCGGACCAAGGCGAAGGTATGACGGCAGCCGGCAAACCAGGCAATCGGAGGAAGCGGTCACACAGCCAGCCACAAACGGTAGTAGCCCCGTTGCCTTGACCAACCGAAAGCAGCACCTAGCCTTAATCCGGCGCAGCCGGGCGAAGCAATGTGGGAAAAGCAGGAAAAAATATGAAAATACCATCCGCCCATGAAATGGAAAAGAGCTAATGATAAAGCCGGAATAAGAGCTAAAATCATTTTTAATCTCGGCAAATAAATTTGCTACTTTACTGGCTTTCGCAACAAACTGCCCTGCACTGCTGCCGCCGCCGTTTGTGGAAATGGCTTCATTGCACGTGTGTTTCGGTCAATACTGGCCGTCCTGCACCGAACCCAAAGTTGGAAAAATGAAAATAATGAAAAGAGCGCGCACACACACAAAAAAAACACACCAAACGCAGCATAAACTCTGCTTGTCTGCTGTGCAGTCAATGAGAAACTCGCGGCACAGGATTCCATAAAGTAGTAGATTTTTATCGAGTGCTATGTAGACGGAAAATGGCTGTAATTGACTTTATTAAAGTTGGAATTACTTTAATGAACGAACGTGGATGAAATCATGAAATCGGAAAGTAACTAATTTTTTTTAATCGTGTTAGGATCGACTTACTCACTCGAAAGTAACTCTTGATGGTGAAGTGTTGCACATACCTAGAAAGAGAAGACAGTAAAAAAATATATTAACCAGACGTGACTGAATGAAAAGCTGCTTTCTTCTTAAACTCGCGCTGTAATAAACTTCGTACTCAGCGTAAAGTGTCTGATCCGGCTTGGTATAAATACATAAAAGCACATCATGTGGAAAAATATCTTTTATTGAAACTTCCCTAAATTTAGGGATTTAATTTGTGAACCTTCAGCCAAGGCAACCCTCCGGCTGCTAACCAACCGGAACGCTTTTCGCACAGGAAAGAAAAGCAAAATCCTGAAAGCACTTTGCCGAGGCACTTCTTTACTGCTCGTCCGGAGATTCCTTTATTTGTGTTTGATGACTTTTCCATAACTCGACGAGTGGCGCGCGTTTAGCTAGAGCTTGAGTGTGCATGCATTATAAATTCGGCTTTCCCTGGCCGGGGCCGCGGCGCCGTTCGTACTTGGCTTTTACAAACGATCCATTTTCCTGCGAGAAGAATGCTCTTTTCATCTCATCCTCCCATCGCCATCGCCATCGCCATCGGTCCCTTACTTGTTCAGACGTCTTGGCAGCAAAGCAGGAAGGTTTGCCCGTTTCCACCAACTTAAGATGTCAGCAACTGTGTGGCACCCTTTTTCCCCGTCCCGTCCCATCCCAAGACTTTTGGTTCGTGCCGAAATCTGGCAGTCGTTTTCTTTTTTATAATTTCACTTCCGGACTTTGCGCCCCGGTTCCGCTTCGGGACACATATGATCCACTTACTGCGGGGCGAGTTCTTTGTTCTTTCCAGTGCGTGCCTGCGGATGGAGAAGGGATCCTTCGTCTCCGTCGTCGTCGTCGGGGTACGGATGCTGTCTAAGAAGATTTAAAATCCATTAGAGTTATTATTCAGCGAGGTGAACTTTATGTGCTTTATGGAGTTTTTGCAACAGCGAGCGGTACGGTACCGGGTGGGACGGGCAACTAGCCTGATGGCCAAAGCGTTGGCCTAGTGGACCGAAAACGGTAATTGGATGAAACGATATTTTTTATTTTCTGTTCCATTTCTTAGACAAAGGTAGGTTTCAATACAATTCGACCAGAAAAGTAACTAATTTCAAAAGGAAAATTTTACAATTTTCAATTCTTCTGAAAGTATTTTGAAAATCCATTTGAAGAGTAGTTTCTCAGCTGCACTAACAAAATAAGAAAAAAAAGGTGAAACCGGACCGAAGAGGGTGTGAGAAAAAGACCATTTGTCTTTTCCTCCAGCTTGGAAATAAATCACAACTTTATCAGCGAATCAGTAAATCGTTCTGATGGGTGCTGTAATCTCCGGATTTGTCGGGTTCTACTCGGGTAGAAACAGATTTGTGAAAGTATTTTACCGCCGGGCAAAGATTATTTCTTCCACGGTAGTTTTTGCCTGGTCCAACTACAGCTTAAAACAGTTAAATTACGCAACGTTTATCATGGTCACCGTTTAAAAGCCACCAAAAAACCGCACTAATAGATTTCTTCCATGTCCTACATCTCACCATAACCTGCTAGAGTAAGCTGTGTGACCCGTTTAGCACAGAAGAAATTCCAGCGGAACCTAAATCCGACAAAATTGGACGAAGACAGGCAGGTGTCTCCACCACTGCCATCGTGACATATTTTCATCATGGCATTAGCAGGAAATCCCTACAACGTTCTCGGGTAGAGCTTCTGTGTCCACTCCGTGTGCCTGCCAGTTACTTTATGCCGTTGGATCCGGCATCGAAAAACTCTCCTTTTCTGTTGCTCCCTCCCTCGTCCTCTGACAAGGGACGAGGGATCATCCCGAAATCCTCCCGCCCCGGCGCCGCCGTACCATCAAAAGATGGTTTATTACATTGTCTTTGCCATCATTTTATGGTCCCATATGTTGCTGTCACAGACGGAGCTTCCATTTTCTCTTCCTGGGGATGACACTTTTAATATAAATAGCGAAAATGATATCGAAGCACTGACTACCGACTGCGTGCGTGTGCCATTTTCCGGTGCTTCCTTTCACCAGCCACGATGCGAATGGTCGCTGGTCAGTGGGACTATATCAATTTTTTTTGACACCATCAGAAAATTAAAAACAAGCATCCGAACGTGGGGATGGTCTTTTGTTTTGGCCGAAAGAAAAAAAAAACCCATTTTCAAATAATCTGTTTTTCCAGAGTTCTCCCTCAACCAACCGCCTATTCGACTGACCGGGACGGGTTTAACCAACTGGACAAACGCTCGCTGGTTGTCGGTTCCCTGCATGTATATCTTTCCCCGCTGGAACCATTGTTATTCTGGAAGGTGTAATTTCAGTGGCGCTTTATATGCTGAATTTACGCAAACAAAAAAAAAACAACCCAGCGGAGAGCGGAACCCGGAGCTGACGTGATATTCTTCTATTTTTTTCCTCGTTTTTGTCATGCCGGTGAGCAAATTTAATTCAAAGGTGTCGCCTTTATATACATTTTGAATGAATTTTAATGCACAGCAGATAAGCCGAATTGCTGCGAAAAGGTGGAATGCAAAATCCCATACAATTCCGGAATGGATGTTGTTGTTATTTGCACTTCGGAGCCGGCGGTTGAGCATCGAAATGTAGTTTAAAAATTGTGAAAGAGTGAGATTGCATCATTGTTTATTTTTGTAGCATTAGATTTTGTTTATTTGCCGTTAAAAAGTAATAATTCAGAATGACAAACAGTAGTTTTTAATAATTTCCTATCAAGTTAGGAGTTTTCTAACAACCATGTTTTTAAAACGATTTCAACCAGACAAAATGTGGGGCACCTGACAGTTCAGAAGAATGTTTTGGCCTAGAAAAACGGATTCATCGTAGGATGGCGAATCTGTAATCAAAAATACCGGCTGAGTAGGTGAAAAATTCCGTACTTTCGGGTGCAATTGGCTTCAAAAGTTCAAATTGGAAAGTTGAAACTAGACTTGATATAGGACATATTGAACTTGAATTTTCACTTCAAACCGGACAAGGACACAAAATTAGACACGGAGTTTTAGTCAAAATTAAAATTTCGATATTTTGCGTCGTTTTCTCTCCCATGTCTTACCTGTTTTCTGCTCCGTTTGCTCTCTTTCCCGGTTCCGTTTTTCTATTTTTTGTCTTCTTTTTCTCTCGGTTTTCATTTTTTCTATGCCGTGCTTCCTGTTTCATTGTTTTGTTTCCTGATTTATTTTTTGCTAATTTCGATCCTGTTTTACACCTGTTTTTTATTACTTTTGTTCTCGTTTTGCTCTCTTTTCTAACGCATTCTTCTCTTTATTTTCTCGTTTCCGATTTTCGTCTTTTGCTAACTCTTTCTCTCTACTTTCCTTCTCGTTTTTAGTCTTCGTCTGTTCCGTTTCCTTCGCATTTTGCTGCCTAGTTTCTTCGTCTTTTTTGTCACGTCTATTCTGTTTTTGGTCCGGTTTTCATTTTTTATCCGCCATTTTTACATCTTTTTTGGTACAGTTCAACCGTTTTCTGTGGTCCGTTTGTTGTTTTTCTTTTGTTTTTCTTACAGTTTTTTGCCCCATCATTCTTCTTTTATATTACAAATTATCGCTTTTTCCCGTTTTCCTCGTTACCTCTGTCGATTGTCTCGTTTCTCTTTCACTATTCATTATTCCCTTTTGATTTCCTTTGTTTTCTGCTTCATATTCCCTATCTTGTTTCGTTTCCCCTATTTGTCTCTCTCGTTTTTTCTTTTTCCGCTTGTCGCTGTTTTGTCTTTCTTTTCCATTCCCAAGTAACAATTTGGTTTTTATTACACACTTATGATGGCATTTAAGACCAAAATTGGTCATAAAACCCGTCATAAGAGTACAATAAAACTCACATTGTTGCTTGGGGTTTTTTGTCCATTTTTCACCCTTTTCATGAGTCCTGAATATCCTGTTATTACTTCTCCACTCCTTCAGATGAGTTTTTCGATTAAGTACATCATATTTTTGTTATGCTAATATATTTTTGGCAATTTTTATGATTTATATAATTTCACAGAGCGAAATAAGGTCCTATAACATTGACCTATTGCAGATTGGCTTATAGTTAATGCCATAAGTACATTCCTGAGGGTCCGTAGTAACACTTAACCTTTAGGCCTTTGCAAATTATTTTCAAAGTTTTTGTCACCCCCACCCCCCTTGGAAATTGACTTGAAAAATCGGGAGGCAAAAAAATAATTTGTAGAATATGAATTAAATTTTTTTTATAAAATCAACTGTCTGTGGGCTCTACAGCCTGAAAATATCGAAAAATGAGTTTACGAGTTGAGTTAACGCTTCTAGCGCGAAATAGAAATGGAAGTTCAAACAGTGGCATTTCCGAAACTCGGCCAAAAAAAATTTCTTTCGTTTTTGTCTTTTTGTTCGTAAATTTTTGCATGAAAAATAACAACGTATTTATTAAAAGCAAGAATAGATTTGGTTTTCACGTTTAAACTTTAAATAAAAATGCCTAAAATCCATATTTTTTTGCTCGATTAAAAAATTCTTTTTGTTTGTTTTTCGCCCCCCCCCCCCCTGCAGTGGCCTAACACCGGACGGACAAACATTTTTTTAAATATTTGTAATGGCCTTATTAGCAATGGTTATTCCCATTCCCATTTTATTATGTATAAAAATGGGAATGGACGATACTGTTGTCCCCGTTTCTTCTTCCTCTGTAGATTTGAAAATGTATCATTGATCAAATTATGTTTGATCTTGATACATTTATAGAATGTTGCCCAGTCGGCCTGGCCGATTCAATATTTATTTTGTATATGCCTATGTTTTTTATATAGTACTAGTTGAGCTCGAATCCTACGATCCGGAAAATAGAAATGTCTGTTCAGAATTCACAAAACTGCGGATACATTTCATTGGCCAGTGTTTGCGAAGATGTTTGATCTTTGTATTAGTTCTTTGAGTTCTTATATTGCATAATATAGCGCTAAGATGTTGTACATAAAAGAGTTATAGCCGGAAACTACAACAAATAGCTTTCAAGGTCGTATTGGATTTAATTTAACGGAATAAAAACATTATCTCCACTGTGCTGATTCTATTATCTGCCGCAAAACAATTCATATGGTCGGTTTTAAGTCAGACAGAACCGAGTGGCAAAATTTTGACTTCGAAAAAACGCATTCAAAGTTTGCTGGATTCGAAATCATCTTCTAACTCGGGCTGTTTGCAACATTTATGTAGTCTGATTAGAATAAAATGTGGCTTAGAAAATTTCTGATCGTTTGCTATCATTAACTCATTTTTTAAAATTTCGCGACTTGGTCCGGTCTGATTTAACACTGACCATATATATCGCGACAAGCAATCGAGGTGAGCAGGCGAGTCGAGAAGTCGAATCAAGCAATCGACTCAAGCAGTTTGGTCAAGCAGCCGAGTCGAACAGTCAAGTCGAGCAGTTGAAACGTGTGGTCGAGTCGAGCACTTCAGTCGAGCAGTCAAATCGAATGGTTTAGTCAAGCGATTAAGTCGAATAGCTGAGTCGAGCAGTTCATTCGAGCAGTTTATTCGAGCAGTTGAGTCGAGTAGTACAATCAAGCAGTTGAATCGAGCAATCGGGTTGAGCAGTTGAGTCGAGCAGCCGATACGAATAGTTCAATCGAGCAGTTGAGTCGAGCAGTCGAGTCGAGTAATCCAGTCGAGCAGTTGAATCGAGCAATTAAGTCAAGCTGTCGAATCAAACAGAAGTCAAGCAGTTGAGTCGAGTAGTCTAGTCGAGCAGTCTAGTCGAGCAGCCGGGTTGAGTGGCTAAATCGAGCAGTCTAGTCAAGAGGTTGAACCAAGCTGTCAGTTTAGTCTAGCAATCAAATCGAGTAGTCTAGTCGAGCAGTTGAATCGAGCAATCGAGTTGAGCAGTTGAGTCGAGCAGCCGATTCGAATAGTTCAATCGAGTAGTTGAGTCAAGCAGTTCATTTAAACAGTCGAGGTGAGCAGTTGAGTCGAGTAGTCCATTCGAGCAGTGGAATCAACCAGTTGAATCGAGTAGTTGAGTCGTGCAATCCAGTCGAGCAGATGAATCATGCTTTCCAGTCAAGCAGTCCAGTCGAGCAGTCCAATAGAACAGTCCAGTCGAGCAGTTCAATCGTGCAGTTAAGTCGAGCAATCGGGTCGAATATTAAGTCAAGTAAATGTTTTTTAAGCAGTCGAATCGAGTAGTCCACTCGAGCAGTTAAATCGAGCTGTTTAGTCAAGCCGATCTGTCCATTCAAGCAGTTGAGTCGAGCAGTTGAACCGAGCAGTTCAGTTAAGCAGTCCAATCGGGCAAGCAAATCGAGCAGTCTAATCGACCAGTTCAGTCGAGCAGTATAGTCAACCAGTTGAGCAATCGAGCAGTCCAGCAGTCGACCATTGCTACTAAAGCATGACATTCTGTCAGGGACCTGTTTTTAGTTAAATCGTCTTATGACGTCCTGTCAGGGATCTGGGTTTCGGTACAGACATAAGCCTCTTATATAAATAGATTATACATAGTAACTATTAATACAAGATAAGATGTGCATTTGAGATTAGCTCTAACAAACACCAGGATCAAATTGGCTGGGTATACATTAGATTGATTGATTGATTCATAAAGCCTGCCAGTTGGCTTCGAGGTATGACGCTGGCCTAATAAGCCAGTCGTCGTATGTTCGAATCTCGGCTGGGTTAAAGTTAATAGAATCGTAGCAACTGGCCCTGCAATTGTCCTGTACTCTAACAGCTGGCTGCGAAGTCTGTCGTATAAAAACAGAAGGTCAAGTTTCGATAACGAAATGTAGCACCTAGGCTTTGCTTTGGCTTTTGATTGATTGATTGATTTTCATGAGTCCTGATTATCCGTATGTCTCGGTTTTCTTGTTATTTTTTATCCAACTTTTGACGTTTTTTCTTTTCCTCGGTTTCGGTTTTTGTCTTTTTTCGCTTTTTAGCTCCTTCCTATTCCGTTTTTCGTTTTCGACTATTCCGCTCTTCCTCTTAGTTTGTCTTGCTTTTCCTCTTTTTGTGTCAAATTTTGTTTTTCTGTTTCATTCTATCTTTGTTATCTTCCGTGTTCATTTTATCCCTCCATTTTATTTTACTTTTTTCCATTCTATATCCTCTTTTTCTGTTTTCCCCTTTTTTGCGCTCTTATATTTTCTCCTTTTATTTTCCTCTTTTTCTAGACCAACCTCGAGTTTTTAGTCTTGAACTTGAAATGCGGTCAAACATATTTTATTAATATTTTTTTGAAACGATGGTTCTACAATTGATGAAGGGACGGCAGGGGAAGGTAATGATTTTTTTTTGGAAAATGGAGGGGAAAGAGTGGAAAGGTAAGAGGGGGAATAGGTAGCTACACTTAACAAGTCGTCGTTGTGACTCCTACAAGCGTAGCTACCTATTTCCCCCCCACCCCCTTACCTTTTCACTCTTTCCCCTCCATTTTCCAAAAAATTTTCATTACTTTCCCCTTCCGTCCCTCCTTTTCTAGCCCGTTCTTTCTCGTTCTTTGTTTCGGTTTTATTTCTTTTCTGTCTATTTAATCCTTATTTTCTTAATTTTCTTCAAGGGGTTTTCGTCTTTTCTCTAATTTTCCTTCTTTTCTCTTCCTTTCTTCAAAATTTTCGATACAATTTCCTCGTTTTTTGCTTCGTTTTTCCTCTTTTATTTTTCCATTTACTTTTTTGCCACTTTTTTATTTTTTATGTCTCATTTTCCTTCCCATTTTGTTGCGAAAAAACAACAAAGAGATTTTTTCAATCGAACGAAAAAATGTATTTTAAGCATTTCTATTTAAAGTTTAAATTTCAAAATCAAACCTATTCTGGCTTTTTATATTCGCGTTATTGTTTTCTATGCAAAAACTTACAAAAAGAGCGTTAAAAATGAAAGCAAATTTTTTTGCCGATTTTCGGAAACTCATTTTTGTACCATGCCACCATGTCGTATACTCATCTTTTGAGTTCTTTAGGCTGTAAAGCCCACAGATAATTGACTTTATAAAAAAAATTATATCCCCATCCCATAAATTATTTTTTTGCCCCTCGATTTTTCAAGCCAATTTCAAGGGGGGTCGGTGTTCAAGTTGGGCATGGTATTCAAATTGAATTTGAGCTTAAAATTAGGTTTTAATTTGGCTTGAAATTAAGCTTGAAATTTTATTTATAACCGGACTGTAAATGGCACGGTGAAACTGGAAATAGTGGCCGATTAAATTCGAAACTGCGTACATCTGCGGGGTTACAGAAATTGTTTTGTTTTTGCCTGGGCACGCCAGTGATCCTGAGTGTAAAAACTATTGAGGTATAATATGCGCTTCGTTGTCTGTGGACTGGTCTTGGTCTGTGGACTGAGACCGTTAGCGGAGTCCTTCGTTGGTGACTACCAGGCTGGCTCCACGACGGATCAAATGCTTACCCTGCATTGGTTACTAGACACGTTGCGGCAGTACAACTTGCAGACTTATCATCCGTTTGTGAGCTTTAAGGCGACGTACGATTCAGTCAAAGCAAATGAGCTATGGCAGATAATGCTAGAATACGATTTTCCAACAAACCTAGTAAAGCTGATTTGTGCCATACTGCGGGTTTCATGACGTTGGATGGACTGAAGCAAGAGGTTACACTCTCTAACCTGCTATTCAACATTGCTTCTTTATATTATTATTATAGTGGTCGTTCAGCAACTCCTATTTCTACCTCCTCGTGAAATAGGTATAACATAGGCATAACTTGGTGTTCGTTCTGCGAAATCACAATGATAATGTTCACATCGTTCTCGAACCACTATGAACTCCGGAAAGTTAACCGATCAGCACATATTATTTGCCATTAATTTTAAACTTTGCACGAACAAAGCGCACCCACTTAAGCCAACAGCAACGTGCAATTCGATTTATTTACATGCATGAGGTGTTACAAAAATTTCATGACAAGCAGCTTCCCGCCTCCATACAGACACCGGCATAGCATGGCATGGCACTGCAATGGCTGGCTCTCCCAATAAACACGCCGTCTCATGGATTAAACAACTTTGCACGTTTGTTTTGCACCCTAAGAAACTCTTTTGCAACTCTTTTTTTTTCTCCGTTTGTTCTTCAAGCTGTGCTGAACTCAAAGTTATGCTATAACACCTGATGTCACCGTTCCGTTCCACACGGAAGAACTTGCGCTTCGCCGGTGTCGTAAAATATAGATCACTGTGGTTCTTCTCCGCTTGCCAACCTCGGCCCGTGCCACCCCGTTCACCAAACAAACTTCATATACATAAAAAAGGCAGTTTAAGAACTCGAAAACGATATCGCCCACCCGCCCCTAGTGTGGTAGGGGGACAACGGAAAAGGGGGGAGGCGGTCCGCTGAAGGGATAAACCTCAACAAAACGGTAGTATTATTAAAATACAATTTATTTACGAGAGCAGGAAGGAATTAATGTTTCCCGGTCAACCACAGACAAACGGACCTGTTTTATCCGAGCAATAAGTTTCGCCAGCCGACTACTGCGCTCTGTTAAAAGTTTTACGGCTAACGGAAGAGATAGGCTACGGATGACTGCCACCCTCGCAGCGAGAACTTTTATTTTTATTTTTCAGCCTGCCGTTCGTTTAAAGGGTAACGCATTTCCACGCCGCGCTGCTGACGGCTTCGAGTCAGAGACAGCTGGTGGAAATCGATTTCCGGGCGTGGATTTTTTTCCAGATTCACCTCTTTGGTGTCTGTATCTGTTTTTTATTATTATTTTGCTTGGTACAAGCATCATTTTCCAAGCGAACATCCGTCTCCGGTGCACCTGTTCTTGGTTCCAAGGTGAAGATCGACTTGATTCTGGGCGCACAAAAGCGACATGTTTACTCAGTATTTCGAGTGGGGGGGTGGAAAAATGAAAAGAAAATATTTACTCACTTTTGCTTGGTTGGAGAAAAAGTTACCCTCCGTTTTTTTTACAGTCACATCATTTTGGACGGCACAGAAGCGAGTCTTCTGAATTGGCATATTCAGTCAGTCAGTATTTACGTCAACGGAACATTTCGATGGAGTCGCCGGGTTGCCGGGTTTTGATGTAACGCGTGTCTAATTCGCCGCCTCCATTGAATGAAATGGTCGATTTTTTATGTTTTGAACCATCATCAGCAGGATCGGGACTGAAAACATGAACCGGCTACAGTCATGCGTACCTTCTTCAATAATGCAATGCTTTGAAAGCCTAACGGCACACGGCACGGCTCGTAACTGAATAGACCCTACTTTTGAGCCGGCTTTCATTTGCAATTCCCGTTAGCATATTTACATTCCGAGCCGACTCGAGGTTTGCCGGCACCGGAGCGCACCCCCGCTCAATCACCGAGATTGAGCGGTCCTCCACAGACGTAATTTGGTTATATCGTTATTAATTTTTCATGCCAAGCGCCCCAAAACTCACGGTTGTCTTCAAAATGGAGCGAGTTGAATCTGCACACAGTACAGAGGTAAAGATGGCGCCGCCGCCGCCGCTGATGATGATGATGATGGCGATGATGACGGTACTGATGATTACTTCAGCCAGTTTGAGGGTCCTCGAGGGCATTTTATTCCCACGGTTCCACGCCCCAGCGCAGCGCTGCTGCCTGGGCTCACAGTCGGTTCTCGGCAGAGAGTAAATACCTGCCTGCCTGACGGTTGCACCAACAGCAGACGTTATTTTTTTTAACAAATTGTGTGTATCTTTTCATCTTGTTTCTGTCCGTTTTGCTTTGGTTGCCTACCAAAGAAATGGTATAAGTTTTTTTGCGCTTTCTGTCGAGTTAAAAAGCTCGCGCGATTCTGTTTTGTTTATTGTCTGAGTTACTATTAATTTAAGTGCGTCTTTATAGCAGTTTCAGCCTTTATTTGACTTGAGGGAGAATTTGCTTAATTAGATTAAAGATGGGTAATTTCGTATCATTTCAATAAAATAGAAGATTGAGTTAAAATTATATTTATTTCTATACGGCGGCTTTGTAATATTTTTCCGACGACCGAAAAGCTAACGGTCCTTGTACAATATGGGCCTCTCTTTTGTCACTAGCCACCCCTTTTTTGTCTTCGAGGCAGTGCCCGAAAAATTGACAGCCCTGCATGAAAGCGAATACAAACCCCTTTTATTCAGTGCATTCAGTTTTATCGTTGGTAGTATTCTTTTATCTGTCAGCCCATGCACATGACTACTGAGCTGCTCACAGTGTTTATCTTTCTCAGTTTTCTACCCTTCAATACAAATCATTCAAGAATTGCAGTACTGAATGATTGCTCGTCCTGACAGACAATTTTTTTGCTCTGATATTTTAGGTCTCAAAGTTTAGTTTTAGTGAATAAACCAAAAATCTGGTTGACAAAAATGTATACGATTATTGTAGTTTCGTTTGCCGTTTTCGGCAGTTCAAAATGAATGGAATAATCACATTTGATTCCATTCACTATTGTCGAGAAAGAAAGAATGTAGAGAACAACACGAACATGAACACAACGAACATGAATTGAAGTTGAATTTAGAAAATATGCCAAAAGCTAACTAATGGGTTATATTATATTGTCTTATATTAAGTTTGAAAAGTATCGGTCAACAAGGTAATTTTGTACATCGTGATACAATTTGATGAGAGACACCCTACACTTACTCAGCAATTTCATGAAAAAAGTGTCTATGAAAAATTAAAAATGCTTCGATTTTGTTAAAATATTGTAACCTTATTAATTTTTCCGTTTGACATTTGAAGTGCCTCTTTCTGAAATAGGCTGACCCAAAGATCAATGTTTTGCTAAACTTTTTAAAAATCATAACTTTTGAACGACTGACTCGATTTTCATGATTTTGAAACCTGAAAGGACAGTTGAAATTGAGACAGACATCGACACGTCTTTGATCGATGTCAGTCTCAAATAACAAGTAAGATGGTATCACAAAGATTCCTTTCGCCACCAGGTGGATTAAAGCAGGATTTTAGATAAACTTCCAGCATTTTTGGTTGATAATAAGTCATTTTAATTTTTTTCTATACGAGAACAGTAAATGTTTAATATGACAAATTAAAAATAAGATGAACTAAAAATCTTGATCTTAGACTAAAAATATCGACTAAGCGAGGGTGAGAGTCGAACTCACAGCTCTCAATCTCTAGTTGAGCATGTTGTTTAACCAATTACACCACCAGGCCGTCTGATATCTTACAGACTAACATCAAATTTTATTACGTAATCGAACTTTGTAATTTTATCACGCATTTACACAACGGGAGTATTATTTATCAACTCGTTTTGTTCTTGCCACGCTGGCTAATAGCTTGGTTTGCTATTCGGTTAGCATATGAGAACGGTGAATCGTGGTTGCCGTCCCGTCGATATTTTTAGTCTAAGATCAAGATTTTCAGTTCATCTTATTTTTGATTTGTCACATTAAACATTAATAAACTTCTTAAAGTTAGGACATTAGGTTTTGGTAAACCCGCCTAAAACAATTTTTTTATTACGCCCCTGCACAGAGGTCCAAAAGGGCTAAAAGCGGAACTCAATCTAAAACTGTCAAAAGTTTGTCATAGCCTACTTTAATGAAAATAAAAAAATTACTTTTTTGTGTTAGGAAATATAGACATAGTTTCTTCAGCACAGTTGTAAATATTGTAAAAACAAGCAACTTTGCTGAAGAAATGAAATTTCTATTTTTATCGAGTGCTGAACTACAGGGCATATTTTTTGAAAATTCTTTAAAAATTAGTTTTTCATTCTTAGCTTTTGTTAGATGCATTTTTCAAGAATACAATGTTCTAGGTAATTATCGAAGCTCTCAAAACTCACATTTTTTTCAGAAGACCACAAATCTCTAGGACTTTTACTTTCTAAGTTAGGCCATTACAAATATTTTAAAAAGTTTTTGTCCTTCCGGTGTTGGGTCACTGAAAAGGGGGGTGGGGGGTGCGAAAAATCGATTTTTTAAATTTTAAACGTGAAAATCAAATCCATTCTTTCTTTTCACATACACGTTATTATTTTCCATGCAAAATTCTACAAAAAGACAGCCAAAATGATAGAAAAATTTCCCGGCCGATTTTCGGAAATTCCATTGTTCGAATTTCCATTTCTGTTTCGTGTTAGAAGCGTTAACTACACTCGTACACTCATTTTTTGAGTTTTTTAGGCTGCAGAGGGGGGCGGTTGACAAAAAATAATTTGCAATGGCCTTATCAAATATTCAAACTTTAAATTTCCGTATCTTAACAAGCCTATGGGGTAAAATGGGGCAAGTGGATTTATGAAATTAGTGCTTCATCTTAAAGCTTAAGTCGAGTACTATAAACTTGTATGGGTTCCGCTTGTCCCCACCTACCCAAATGAGAATACGGCAATCTCTATCGAGTGCAGAGCTATAGAGCATTTTCCTTGGAAATACTTTAAAAATTAATTTTTCATACTCAGCTTACGTTAGTTGCATTTTACAGGAATACATGGTTCTTGGCGATGATTGAAGGACTCAAAATACACATTTTTGCAGAAGATTGCAAATCTCTAGGACTTTTCCTTACAAAGTTATCGCTTTTGGCTCGTGAAATTAAGGAAAAATAAAGCTTAAATAATCGATAACTTTGTAAGGAAAGGTCCTAAAGAGTGGTTAGCGGCAAGCGGAAGCCATACAACTTTATAGTACTCGACTTAAGCTTCAAGATGAAGCGCTGATTTCAAAAATCCGCTTGGCCCGTTTTACTACATGGCTTCGTGAAGCTAAAGAAATTTAAAGCTTGAATATGCGATAACTCAGCAAGTAAAGCTACAAGAGATTTGCGGTCTTCTGCAAAAACGTGTATTTTGAGATCTTCGATAATTGCCTAGAACATTGTATTCTTCTAAAATAAAACTAAGAAAAGTTAAGAATAAAAAAATTTTTTTTAAAGAAGTTTTAAAGAATATGCCTTATAGTTCAGCACTCGATAAAGATAGAACTTTTATTTCTTCTGCAATTTTGCTTGTTTTTACAATATTTACAACTTTGCCGAAGAAACTATGTCCATATTTCCTAACACAAAAAAGTAAGCGATGACTAACTTTTGACAGTTTTAGATTAACGTGAATATAGGTGCTGAAGACCATAAATGATAAAATGAAAACAAAAGACACTAGGAAAAAAGTTCCAGTTTTTCGCCCTTTTGGACTACTGTGCGCTGTGCACTTTGTAACCTTATTAATTTTTCCGTTTGGCGTTTGGGGTGCCTCTTTCTGAGATAGGGTAACCCCTAAGATCGACGTTTTGCTAAACTTTTTAAAAATCATAACTTCTGAACGACTGACTCGATTTTCATGATTTTTTCATGATTTTTGAAAGGACAGTTGAATTTGAGACAGACATCGACACGTCTTTGATCGATGACTGCCTCAAATAACAAGTAAGATGGTTAACCTAAAATTAAAAAAGAAGAAAACTTATCCAATTTAATTCTACTACGTATATTTTATTCACGACAGATACGTATTTCGCCTACGACTTGCAGGCTTCCTCAGTGTCTGTTTTCGAACTCTAACAGACACTGAGGAAGCCTGCAAGTCGTAGGCGAAATACGTATCTGTCGTGAATAAAATATACATAGGAGAATTAAATTGGATATGTTTCTTCTTTTTTAATTTTAGGTTTCGTATTCTACTAAGACGTTCCAAAAACTTCTGTCAAGTAAGATGGTATCACAAAGGTTTCTTTCGCCACCAGGTGGACTAAAGCAGGATTTTTAATAAACTTCCTCCTTTTTTTGGTCGACAATAAGTCACTTTACTTTTTTCTATACGGGAGGGCAGAGTAAATGTGACAAACCAAAAATAAGACGAACTGAAAATCTTGATCTTAGACTAAAAATATCGAGCGAGGGTGAGAGTCGCACTCTCACAGTTTACAGTTTTTCATCATGTAAAAAAGCTATTAATTAGCAATTCGTCAAACGCAACTATACAGCAACAATTTTTTTACTACGTTATAAAATCAAAATACACTGAAGTCGCTTTTTACGCGACTATTTTTATGCGAATTTCGGAATTTACGCGGTTTTTTTACTTGAATTTCGGAATTTACGCGGTTTTTTATGCGAATTTCGGAATTTACGCGGTTTTTTTACGCGAATTTCGGAATTTACGCGGTTTTCTTTACACGATTTTTGGAATTTACGCGAATTTCGAAACTCACGCGGTTGTTTAAGCGATTTTCGGAATTTACGCGGTTTTTTACGCGAATTTCGGAATTTACGCGGTTTTTATACGCGGTTTTGATTTACGCGGGACGTATCCTTCGCGTAAAAAGCGACTTGAGTGTATCCATATTTGAATGCCACAAAAATTTCATCGGCAAATTTTAATATCGAAAGTCATGGAGCACCTGCTACCATGGGACAGGGAGGGTTAAAGTTAGGATTTTAGGTTTTGGTAAACCCCTGCTAAACCAATTTTCTTGCTACGTCCCTGATATTAATGACTGCATGTGAGTCCCATCTGTTTCGATCACTATTCTCTGCTTATAAATGACTTATTTTAGTTGCCCCTTTGTCTGTCAGTCACTTGTACATATGTTATTGTAACGAAAATACTCTTAATGCAAGAAACAAAACCCTTTTTCTTCATTTGAATGTATCAGCTTCTTTTGTCGGTTCGCCTCCTGTTGTCCGCCAGCCACTTGCAAATCTGTCATAATCTGTCATGTCTGTCATCTTTCGTGATCCCCATAAATCGACACAAAGCCTTTTTTTCTGTTTGAACCATCCCCTGGTTAATGGTCACCTTATTCCCCGCTCATTCTTTTATGTCAAAAACATGTGTATGACAAACGACGTTTAATGAAGAACCGTCTAGACGTTCCGGAGTTATGGCGGAACATACATTCATACTCCTCGTTCCTCGTCCGTAGAAGAATCCTCTCCAGTAAGGTGTTTGGGTAGGGTAAGGTGAAATGCTACAAAAGCGCTTATTGTAAAGGTCGGGCCACATTCATGGCTTAATGTACACTAGCACCATAAGCAAGCTGTTGTCACTGCAAAACTAGCTATCTTTAATGAGCCTCTATGTAGGCAACACCGACATGTTAACCATCTGACTCTCTTTTGATCTGATTTTGAAGGACAGTAGTCCACCGAATAGGCACCACCTGGGTGGTGCTATTTACTCATTGTAATTTCTCAGGTTTCTTCACATAGATACTGGTAGCTTGTTTTTGGTAGACGATAAGCCTTTGATGAGTCCCAACAATGTGCCAAAAATCAGCTTTATTGTTCATTGCGCAACTAAGAACTTACGGTGGGCGCACGCACAGTACAATTCACTGAGTTATTCGGGGGATTGCTTTAGAACTGTTTTGGTTTGTACCATGCAGGCTTTTTCACCCTGCCAGAAATTTAAACAACACAGACACTACAATAAAAAAATGGGCCTAAAATAATCGCAGCCATTTTATCATTTCTGGCGACTGTTGCTCAAATTTAATAGCGTTTTATTAAGACCAAAATGCACTCAGATATTCAGTAAATGTTATTCTACCAACTGGTATAAAAATCTTGTCTCAAATAAATATAGTTTCAACGTATTTCCTGAATATTGTTCAGGCTGCCGCCTAATGGGCCGAAAATACCCGCATGAACAATACTCCAAACTCCACCAACATTTATTTTTGGACACAAATTGTCGTCGTTCCGTTAGTAAACGAGTTAGATTCAACTTCTCGTCCGGTGGTGTAACTACCATAGACAGAAGAAGAGACACAGCTTGTATATCTAAAATAACTCATCCCGCTGCTAGTGTTGGTGGAGTTTTTACTTATTACACTTGTTAAGCTCTCCCGTCTGCCAACCCCCCGGTGCTTATATTAGTGCTATAACGGCTACTTAAAATCTTTTTTTTTGTCGCAAGGTTAGACCACTGCGGTCATTATTTTGATCTATTGTCTATTATTGATTTTACTTTATTTTACTCTTTACTTTATCCTATACTTCTCTTTTTAGTCTCATAATTTTATGAGGTGCTTCATTATTATTTTTAATAATCAACATATTCCAACGTGGAACGGCCAGACTAGTATAAACTAGCAGACTACCGAAAACCTCTCACGGAATGCTTACCTCTCTCAACTTATTTTATCATATTGTTTCTTGTGAGTCTTCTAGTATAGTACTCTTTTTTTGTTGTTTTTCAAACTTTCATTTTCTTATCTTTTCTATCATTACTTTTAAACATATTTAAATATATATCTGCATTCGCGTGTTTTTCCCGGCGGGCCAGCCAACCGTTTGGTTATTCGACAACGGAGGTCGTTACTGGCAGTCAGAAACGTTTGTTCTCAAGTCATAATTGCAAACCGTTGAAAATGAACTTTCCGGTTGTTCGTTCGCAGTTGGAAGCTCAAAGCAAAAGCCCGTCATTAAACGATCGTAAACAAACCAGGCACACGGGCGGCAACCGGCACCGAAACGACGATAAATAATGCACCATAATGTATGGTTTGAACTATCTAGCTACGCTCTGCAAACAAACAAGCGCCTCAGACAGATAAACATTATGCAAAAAGCATTATTTGAACTCCATATGACAGCAGCAGCACAAAAAACAACATGCCGTCGCGTCGTGTGAAGCTCCGAAGTGTACTGCAACCGGCAGTGTAAATTTCACGCTTTGCCAGCCGTGCGACCAGGTATTTTCGGATACCGTGGGAAAAGCCACCCTCCACGTGTGCTTTCTTTTTCACTCACTCTAGCATTGCGCTACACGCACACAATCGCACACGTTATTGCCTGGCCTGGCAGAGGATGTGTCAGCCGGCAGTATAAGCTTTAGAGCATGGGTATTTAGTAGGATGTAAATCCCGTTCGCTTGAAGGGAGTAGGTAATGCCACCCAACGTTTGCTGCATATTGTAAATCTCTCTTTGTAATGTTGCTGTAGCACCCTGCATGGCGTGCATGGTCCAGTTGTTAACCTTCCGAACGGAACGTTAGCTGTTTCCGGTTGTAATGATTGCAGGGTAGCATTTGTTCGGTTTCTTATATGCGGATGAATATTATGAGCAATTGCTTCTGCTACTGGTTTCGTGTGCTTTTGAACTGATGTATTCATAAACCCAAAAATACCGAGCTGTGATTTATGAGTGTTCAGTTCAATCGGGGTGATTGTCGCTGTAGAATTCACGCAATGTCACGGTAGCAACAAACTATAAACCCCTAAAAAAGCAGTTGACTTGAGCACAGGTAATCCGGTGCTGAGCTTTACAAATGAGTACAATGTAAGCAGAGGATATATTTCATATTCTTGCTTATGGCTGTGAACCAGTCTAACCAACAGCTGTGTACCACGCGGAACGGAACGGGTGCAAATGCTATCACGTGATTAGCCCACCCGAAGTAAACGCTCAGTCTAGCGAACGAACGAGCGGCAGGTTAGAAGTTCGAAGGAGCATAACTCACAACTTAACCTGAATTTAAACAGACAAATATTTATGGTGCATTAACGCGCACCACGGACGTGGCAAAATACACACAGCACTAGGAAGGAACTAGTCCGCTTGCTTTCGGGACATGCTACGTAGAACATTCTATCCGCCAGTTCCGCAACCTTGTTCCGAAGGAAAATCACGTTCCCAGTTCTTCTGCGAGAAGGTTAACACAAAATTTACCGGCAATATGAATAAATTGCTTCAATAGGGGCTGTATATTACCGGTTTTAAAATGAGCTCAGAGAAATATCATACATTATGAAGTTAACAGCTGCATCTGGGTTGCAGTTGTATGCCATCGAAACAGTTCCAAACTTCTACAGTTCTATTTTACATTAGGGACTTTTTATGGTTTCTATAAAATCATATTGGCGTTATTATTTTGAGGTTGAGCGTTCTGAAGCGATTTCCAGTATAGTGGCATCGAAAACATTATACCGATGATTGATAGCTGGGCAAAGCGCCGGTCAATCATCGATTCCATCAAATCTTCTTCCGCATCAACGAACAGAAAAATCATTCCATCATACCATCACACTAAGCGTGCACACACACACGATCACAATCCCATAGACCATTATTGTTCCGGTTGATTCCAGGATTTATTTTAATGGCGGTATCATTTTACAACCGATCGTAAGATTTGCTCATTACAGTCAGCCGTCGGAGAAACTTCCCCACTGATGCGCTTGGAGTGACGCCGGAACCGCCGATTTTATCGTCCAAACGGCCATCGGAAATGGTCCCAGCTCATCAATTTCAACACCGAGCGTAGCATTAAAATCACCGGTTGTATCCCGTATCCACAGTCAACCCGCGGAGCCGCCTGGAACTGGAACTGGAACTGAAACTCGAGATAAGTTATAATTTTACCGCCAGCAGAGCTGAAACAAAGACCAGTGTCGATGTTCCCTCCCACTCCAAGATAATAGCAAACCGGCGTTGGCGTTGGCGTTCGGTTAAGTCGAATGGAGCAATTTTCAATAAAAATAAAATTTCCAGCTAAACTAGCGCGCACACGGCGGCCACAGTTAAGTGCACATCGGATCGGATCCGTCGGTTAGCCACGAGCAATTAAATGCACTCGTAAAAAACAGTCATCACCACACTTGATGTATGACCATGCGTTTCCATTGCAGTGATAGAAGACAGAGAAGTCTTCCACCCAGACCAGAATGAGACCATCATTGTTCAGAGTTGGGTAATTCAAGTGAGCTCTAAAACATCGACATCGAAAACGGCAAAAGATTAGAACAGTCGTCATCGTCTTCGCTTCCGTTAATGGTCCGGTCGATGAGTACGAAATGGGAGGGGATCATGAAATTCCCGCGAAGTTAGAAGATTTCCGCTTCCTTCGTGCGTTCGGAATAGGGGCCGAAGTGAAATTGAAACATTTGCATTCGTCCTGCTGTTCGGCGCCAATAAAAGCAACCGCAATCGGTGGGATGCTATTAGGAAAGCGTTCTGGGAAACATTTTCCCAATTAGAGATTCACTTCGGCAGGCAGGCCGGTCGAGTGCAAAAACGGTGCGGTGCGGTGCGTCTGAAGATGCTAAAGTTAGTGGTTTTTATTTTTGCCGGTATTGCGATGTTTTCCTGTTAAGATTGCTAAACAGACAGATCGAAAAGGGAGGCGATTTGGAGCTTTGGGAAAAAGATAAATAAATAACGTCTAAATGGTGAATCACATACATTAAGCGATAATTAGTTTTTTGTTTGGTCGACGGCTAATGAGCATTTTGTATAAACTGTATAGCTGAAAAAACATTTTAGAAATTCAGAAGATTAAAATGTACGTAAAAGATATTTAACTTTAGAAGCGATAATCGATGCTAGTAATTAGATTTCTTCAGAGAATTTGCTTTAAAAATTATGTTTCTAGAACTAGCTTTATTCAAAGACAAACATACCAAAATATACGAAACAGTTTTTCCTGCTAATAGTTTAACCAATATATTTTTCGGTAGCTCAGATGGTTCCGCAGTCTCGATTAAAAGCAGACATAATGATTGTCTGCATTTGGTGTTGCACTACTATGTGTAAAAGCCTAAATTACACATCTCACGTCTTCTCACAAGATAAAATATGATAAAAAAAACTACTTAATATACAAGCATAGAAAAACATGTCTAACTTACACGCTTCAAAACTATTTTTATTGACGAAAAAGCGGACTTTATCATGCATTTAATTGGTATCTCCCGAGCGAACGAAATCCTGTAGATAGCCCTTTCTAACGAAATTGGAAGATTGAATTGTTTCTGATAGGAAAAGCCTAAAATGAACTTTATTTTTCCAGTAATGCGCAAAATTACGCTTACTTCTAGTCTGTCAAGTAAATCTTTCTTCGCGCGCTTTATTGAGTCTTGTTGACCTTGGCTTGCAAGGTTTGGGCTCCATGCTAGTTCACACGGAACTTCTGTCGTCTTCTGAGACTGGATCAGGGACGTTGAATGTAGGGCACGGGATGGTATTTTCAGCCCACTAAGCGAAGGCATCTATTTTTTCAGCCTATGGCCTAGTTCTAGTGGAAGAACAGGTGTTTTTGACGTCCTTTGAATAAAAAATAGTACCGTGACCGCTCCTAATTCTGCACATTTTTCTTTATATAAGTATATTTTAACATTGTGCATAACTATGATCATTGCGTTATTTTTTTTATAAATGTCTGAATATTACGCCATTATTCACTAACGGGCCATAATATTTGAGAGCGAAATAATTTAACGTGAAACTGAAAGTATTTTTTATGGCAGAAAACATCGTCGTTAGCACCAGCGCAAAGATTGTCCTTCTAGAAAATTAACAAATTTAGGATCGAAATTCTTTGCAATGATCAAATTACCCAGCATAATTAGAAAGAATAATTAGGTTTAGTCATCTTTTAGACAGAAAGAGTGATTGCATGCATTGCTTTCCTTAGAAAAATGCGTTGCAATAATGCGCAGATTTAGGCACAGATTTTTTATTCATGTTCCAAATTCTGCGCAGTAATGTATCCTACGAAGAAATCGCGAAAGAATACGCAACCTCACCAAAATGGCTGAGGTATAGAGGCTTGAACATTCAAGTAGAATCTTTAACTTGCATTGATTGGAATCCTGTGCTGTGTCTCGGGGTCTGAAACTACGAGCGTCAATTCATGAAACCATGTCTTCTATTTTTTTGAATATCCAACCTCATGGGGCTGTCAGAGAGTGGGGAAGTGGTTTCTATATGAAAACATAATTTTTAGTATTAGTCTAAAGTGTAATGTTCAGTATGCAGAAAACTCGAATCAATTCGCTCTTCACGTTATCGAGAAAAATATTTAAAATGAGGCAATCAAAATGATAACAATATTCCTTTGCTACCCGGACAACACAAGAAGGCCGGATCATGGATTTAATTATGGTAATGGCTAATGCCCGATTTTTTGGTGTGCTTTCAGCGTATAAAGACACAAACAGCATGGCAGGAGTATTTATTATCACTTTTTGGGTGCGCAGAATTAGGAGCAAACATGCGCAGAATTAGGAACATGGACAAAAGAGTGCGCAGAATTAGGCACCGTGGATAAGTTTACAAAACAAAAAGTATACTCAATTGTTGGTCGACTTATAAATCCCATATTTTTTACCAGATATTATAGACCGTAGCACTACACGTTGCTGCTATCCACGTTGTTAATTTAAATCTAGAATACTTAGAATAGCGGAAGAATCATAAAAATGTCTTAACTGCGCAGAATATGGTACGTTCACGGTAGATTACTTACAGTCTTGAGCAGGGATGGAAGATCAGTGATATTGATAAAATCTGTAAGTTATCGCCAGACGCACTGATCACGATCCGTACAGATCATAACAAACAGTGAATCTTTAGCGTTGGTCACAAGATTTTGTTCTCTAAATAGTCTCAGCAGTCGATCACACTGTTACATCTTACCTAGCTGAGAGCACAAAGGTCACACATGTTGTTTGTATTGTGATTCATACGATGCACACAACCAATCGTCTGTATCTGTTATATTTCTCAATGCAATCATGCAATGAACATGATCTGACATGAGGTTTGTCATAATCTGTACGATTCGCGACAAAGTGTTTGTCGCTTACAAGTAGTGATGTCAACGAATCTGAATCTGATAGCTTCTATGATCTTGATCGCTAGAAGCGATTTTTTTCCATCCCTGGTCTTGAGAAAATAGTTATAACATATTAAAATTGTATGTCGGCAAAGTATTGTTATTGGCGAAAGAAAAGGCAAATAGGCTGAATTTAGAAACCTGCTGAAAATACCCTCCCGTACCCTACTGGTTGGTGACAAACATTTGAAGACATTTGCATTTTTTCTTGCTACCAGACTTGCGTTATGATACTGGTACACAAGCACCGAAAAGAAATGCAAGAATAACGAAAACATTTTTGCCTTTCTACTATATAAATATATAGTATAAAGGTATAGAAATCACTTGGAAAACCGGAAATGGAAAGAAGGTCCTGCGGGCCGAATGTTATATACCATTCGACTCAGTTTCGAAAACTGAGCATTTTCTGTGTGTGTGTATGTATGTGTGTGTGTGTGTATGTGTGTGTGTGTGTGTGTATGTGACGCTTTTAATCTCACTCACTTTTCTCGGAGATGGCTGGACCGATTTTAATGTTCTTAGTGTCAAATGAAAGGTCTAGGTGTCCCATTGGTCGCTATTGAATTTCATACTGATCGGACTTTTAGTTCAAAAGTTATGTATAAAAATACGAAAAATATGGGACTTCATTATCTCATAGGTCTCTTAACCGATTTGAACAAAATTGATTGCATATGAAAGAGGAGTCTTGCAAACCCTTAACTTCCAAATTTCATGACGATTGGACTTGTAGTTTGAAAGTTACATAAAGAAATGTGAAAAAATAGTTTTTAAAACATATTTATGTAACATATAAGCATTAATTTAATGAAAAACATCACACATTTTATGATTATTTGAAAATTACTGCTGAGATCTATCAAACGAAACCGAGTTATTTAAAATCGGACGGTTCACTCAAAAGTTATTTAAACTTTAGATGCTCTTTTCAATCAATAGATACTAGAGCTTAGAAATGTTATATGAAAAATAAGAAGTAAACGTTGCACAGAAATTTTGTAAGATTTGTTTTCGTTAGTGATATTTTAAAGGACAGAAGTCTTATGTCATGTATCATGTTTTAATAAATAAATCAAAAAAAAGACAAGCACTGGGAATCATATCGATCGTATTTCCCATTCTCAAGCATGTTTATGGCGCAGCTTTGGCACTATTTTTCGACCTCATCTTGTTTTCCTAACCCTTTAACATTGTAAAAACCCGAATTAATCCACCTAGCGGCGTGACCTAGCCTTTCTACTGCCACAATAATAATTATTTAATTTCTCAGGAACATCTATAATTAACTTGACTATATTTTTAAATATCCGTTCCGTATTCCTCAAAATCTTTATTTGCCAGTAAAATTCACAACGTATTGCAAAGAATAATTATATTTTCATTCCTTGGGTGCGTAAATACTTGTAAGCGTCATTTATGTTATTTGATGAACACCTTATTTAGTTTTATAATCGGTCGGCCTTAACTTTCGGGTTTCAGAGCCACATACGAAACTTGTTTTGAACTGACAATATGAGATATGTTTTCATAGCAGATTTTTTGATATTTTTTTTGAGTGGTTTTACCCAAAGGGTAGATTTTTTTTGATATTTTGATATTAATACCATGCGTTCAAAAATTAGCATCTTTGAAAAACAAGAGTTCAGAAAAATTATTATTATACTACGCTTTTGAAGAAAAAGGATATCTACAACAAAATGATTAATCTCAAAATTTTACTATTAGTTTGCTTGGCTTCAATTTTGCAATATATCTGAATTAGAAAAAATAACTGAATAGAGCATTAGATATGAAAAAGAGAAATTGAACTTTTTCTTAGCTGGCGCTCCTTCAGATAATTATTTTTGCATGAAAATCAAAACTTGACCTTCTTTTGAATGTACTTTCATGAAAAGATAGTCATTAGCTTGATCGCATCGTTTTTACAATGTTAGAGGGTTAGGAAAACAAGATGAGGTCGAAAAATAGTGCAAAAACTGCGCCATAAACATGCTTGAGAATGAGAAATATGATCGATATGATTTCCAGTGCATGTCATTTTTGATTTATTTATTAAAACATGATACATGACATAAGACATATGTCCTTTAAAATGTCACTAACGAAAACAAATCTTACAAAGTTACTACTGTGCAACGTTTACTTCCTATTTTTCATATAACATTTCTAAGCTCTAGTATCTATGGATTGAAAAGAGCATATATTGATGTGCAAAATTTGTTTGAAATTTGTATAAATTTATTTGGAAAAATCAACTCACTAGTATTTTGATCCTATACACCACTATACTTATATACTTAAATTAATTGCTTTTCTCCGCTTTTTGCTTTTCGTGTACAATTGTGAGTAACAACAAGTGAAGAAAATGACAATTGAAATCTAAAATCAAAGAAAAGAAAAAACTTTGCAATTGAATCCCGCTATTTAATATTTATTTGCGACAGATACGAAGTTCGCCTACGACGTGCAGGCTTCATCAGTGTCTTATTTCAAAGCGTATACGTATCTGTCGCGAATTAATATTAAATAGTGGAATTTAGTCGGTAAAAGTTTTTTTCTTTTCTTTTATTGCAGAGTTCGTATTCCACTAAGAGGCTTCAAACATTGCTGACTATTGACATGTTTCTCACTTTTCTTGAATTTCATTGCAAATTGTCATCACATACACATACATACATACATACATACATACATACATACATACATACATACATACATACATACATACATACATACATACATACATACATACATACATACATACATACATACATACATACATACATACATACATACATACATATATACATACATCGCACTCATTGAATACAATCAACATTTGATTGATACGTTTTGATTTCACACGTTTTAACGGTTTAATATACGGTGCTTAAGTGTTAAAGTTTGAATAACTTTTGAATGAACCGTCCGATTTTAAATAACTCAGTTTCGTTTGATAGATCTCAGCAGTAATTTTCAAATAATAATAAAATGTGTGATGTTTTTCATTGAATTAATTCTTAAATGTTACAAAAATATGTTTTAAATATTATTTTTTCACATTTCTTTATGTAACTTTCAAACTACAAGTCCAATCATCATGAAATTTGGAAGTTAAGGGTTTATAAGGCTCCTCTTTCATATGCAATCAATTTTGTTCAAATCGGTTAAGGGATCTATGAGATAATTAAGTCCCATATTTTTCGTATTTTTATACATAACTTTTGAACTAAAAGTCCGATCAAAATGAAATTCAATAGCAACCTATGGGACACCTAGACCTTTCATTTGACACTAAGAACATTAAAATCGGTCCAGCCATCTCCGAGAAAAGTGAGTGAGATTAAAAGCGTTACATACACACACACACACACACACACACACACACACACACACACACACACACACACACACACACACACACACACACACACACACACACACACACACATACATACACACACACAGAAAATGCTCAGTTTTCGAAACTGAGTCGAATGGTATATAACATTCGGCCCGCAGGACCTTCTTTCCATTTCCGGTTTTCCAAGTGATTTCTATACCTTTATACTATATATTTATATAGTAGAAAGGCAAAACGATGCGATCAAGCTAATGACTATCTTTTCATGAAAGTACATTCAAAAGAAGCTTAAGTTTTGATTTTCATGCAAAAATAATTATCTAAAGGAGCGCTAGCTAAGAAATAGTTCCATTTCTCGTTTTCATATCTAATGCTCTATTCAGTAATTTTTTTCTAATTCAGATATATTGCAAAATTGAAGCCAAGCAAACCAATAGTAAAATTTTGAGATTAATCATTTCGTTGTAGATATCCTTTTTCTTCAAAAGCGAAATATAATAATAATTTTTCTGAACTCTTGTTTTTCAAAGATGCTAACTTTTGAATGCATGGTATTAATATCAAAATATCAAAAAATCTGCTATGAACAAATACTTTATATTGTCAATTCAAAACAAGTTTCGTATGTGGCTCTGAAGCCCGAAAGTTAAGGCCGTCTGTAGACCCGTTAGAGGGTTAATTTCTTATTTTCTATACATATTCATTCAAGTCTGTAAAAATTATCTTTTGTGTTTACATTATTTTTCTATAAATATTATAAAACTAAATAAGGTGTTCATCAAGTAACATAAATGACGTTTACATGTATTTACGCACCCAAGGAAAGAAAATATAATTATTCTACACAATACGTTGTGAATTTTACTGGCAAATAAGGATTTTGAGGAATACGGAACGGGTATTTAAAAATATAGTCTAATATAACATCTATACATCTACAATTAAGTCCATGAGAAATTAAATAATGATTATTGTGGCAGTAGAAAGGCTAGGTCACGCCGCTAGGTGGATTAATTCGGGTTTTTGTTCTATGTGTCGTACACTTTTCAGTATGTCGGAGAAAATGTCACCAGTCTTGGAGACACTTTTTTGTATTCTCTTTTGCTGTTGTGCTCGTAAGCCAAACATATAGCTTTCCTCCAAACAACACGGTTTTAAATAACGAGGTTTCCCAGACACCTTATTCTCTATCACTACTCCATACTATTCCAACTATAACTCTAAGTAAAAAGCGGCAAATGCATGTCATTTCTACACGACATTTTGATGAATGGTCAGCTCACGTACAAAACTGTTTGCTTATTATCATGTGCTTATTCGGGCTAGTTTCGACACTTACAAGAGATAAACACTGTCGATACAGAAACAATACTGAGCGATGGTATTGGTTAAGACCAAAAAATAAAAAATAAGAAAACTTATCCAATTTAATTCTACTATGTGTATTTTATTCACGACAGATACGTATTTCGCCTACGACTTGCAGGCTTCCTCAGTGTCTGTTTTCGAGTTCGAAGTTTAGGTTTCGTATTCTACTAAGACGCATCAAAAACTTCAGTCAATTGGTTAAGAGTCTGCCATGGCATTGCATGCTGGTAAATGTATAGACAAAGTGTAAACGTTTCGGTCCCTGGACTGGACACGCTTGACAGGCATCGCAAACTACAACAGGTATAACTCGTAAGGACTCTTGTCCATAACAAACTTTCAGGCATTGCCTCCCAGTTGGCTTCGAGGTATGACGCTGACCTAATAAGCCAGTCGTCGTATGTTCGAATCTCGACTGGGAGAGGCTGTTAGAGTCAATAGGATCATAGGAATTGGCCCTGCAATTGTACTGCACTTTAACAGAAGGTCAAGTTTCGAAAACGGAATGTAGCACCTAGGCTTTGCTTTGCTTTGCATTGCAACGTGTCCCAAGTAGGTTGGATGATCAAATACTTTTAAAGCAGATAATATTCAATCCTTGTCTGGGCAAAAGTTCCTTAATACAAATAGAAACTTTTGTTCAGTTCTAAAGCATTTAAATCTGGTGAATTTATGAAGCTTTTGTGCTTCTTAGCGGTTGCTTTCGAAGCTGCAACGGAGCTTAACAGAAGCTTTTCCACGCTTTTAAATAGCCGGTTTACGCAATACTGTTAGTTATATTTTTAGAATGCGAAATAGTTTTGCAATGCTTTACTGAGGGGATTGGTGCTGGAGACTCGAGTAGGGTTTTAGTGGGTCTGGATCCTCACGCCCCATTAGGGGGTCGGGATACCCAACCCCACTGATTCAACAATCATTACGCTAATATATGGTCATACCGAACCAATGGATCATTAAATTCATCTATGGTCGTACCGAACCATATACAACATTCAACAATGTTCGTACCGAACCATTTATCTCATCTATGGTCGTACCGACACGCTCTTCAAAATACCGTTATTAAAAAATAAAATAGGCCATTTAAACGGCAAATGCCAGTTGGTTTGCCACCTCTGAGCTAATTTTTAAAAAAAATCGTTCGACGAATTTTTGAGTTACGCTCTTTTGAAGTTTTAAAGGGCAGATTGCTCTTATAAAGTAAATTAAAATCTGCAATGACACTTCCAAAATGAACGTAAATCACAGCCGGTATTGATTTTTATGCAACATATGCTCATTGGCGACCATTTTAGGAGCTTTACGCTGTATTGGGACTAACTGGAAAAGTTCCGGATTAAGTTATCGCTGTGGGAAATAGCCAGTATCGAGTATGAACGAATACTCATCATGCGACACCTCAAATTATGCCAGAATTTAAAAACTATATCAATCGAAGTTAGATCAACTACCTAGCAACACGTTGGTTGTATCACCCAGACAAGTGACCAGTTTCGTGCATGAACAAAAACTTATCGTGCGACACCACGAATCACACAAGAATTCAATAACTGGATCAATGGAAGTCAAATCTGTTATCTAGGGTCGAGTTTGGTCATATCTGGACATGTCTGGGGAACTTCAGGAATCCCTAGGAAATGAGCAGTTTCGAACATGAACAAAAACTCATCATATAACACCTTCAATCACACTAAAACTTTTAAAATAGATCCATGAAAACCAAATTAAGTACCTAAAACCGTAATAGCTAATTTCGAACAGAGTTTTATTATCAAAGATATACCACATAGTGTTATTGACTTTCATAGGGGTTCCCGGAGTCCCCCAAACATGTCAAGGTATGGCCAAACCTGTCCCTAGATAGCAAATTTGGCTTCAATTGATCTAATTATTGAATTCTAGTGTAACTTAAAGTGTCGCACGATAAGTTTCTGTTCATGAACGAAACCGGCTGCTCTTCTGGGTATTCCTGGAAGTCTTCGGAACTTGTCCAGATATAACCAACGTGGTGCTAGGTAGTTGATCTGACTTCGATTGATCTAGTTTTTAATTTCTGGCGCAATTTGAGGTGTCGCATGATAAGTTTTTGTTCATGTTCGATACCAGCCATTTCCCACAGCGATAACTTTATCCAGAATTTTTCCGGTTAGTCCCAATACAGCGTAAAGCTCCTAAAATGGTCGCCAATGGGCATATGTTGCATAAAAATCAATACCGGCTGTGATTTACGTTCATTTTGGAAGTGTCATTGCAGATTTTTATTAACTTTATATGAGCAATCTGCCTTTTAAAATTTCAAAAGGGCGTAGCTCAAAAATTCGTCGAACGATTTTTTTTAAATTGGCTCAGAGGTGTAGGATGGCAATACAAACCAACTGGCATTTGCCAGTTAAGTGGCCAATTTTATTTTTAATAACGGTATTTTGAACATTCTGTCTGTACGACCATAGATGAGACAAATGATTCGGTACGACCATTGTTGAATGTTGTATATGGTTCGGTACGACCATATATGAATTTAATGATCCAGTACGATCATTGTTGAATAATGTATATGATTCAGTACGACCATAGATAAGCTAAATGATTCGGTACGATCATTGTTGATGAAGTATATGGCTCTGTACGACCATGATTGAATTAGATGATTTGATACGATCATTGTTGAATGATGTATATGGGTCGGTACGACCATAGATGAGCTTAATGATGCGATACGATCGTTGTTGAATGATGTATATGGTTCGCCTATGCACTGTCTGTCCCGTTTGTGCTATATGGTAGTCTTCTCTGCTGTCCAGTCTCTCTGTCCAGTCTGTCCCATCTGTCCCATCCATCTTGTCTTTCCTTAGTGACTGGCCTTTTCAGTTACTGCTGTATCTCCAAACTATTCTTTTTAAATTTGACCTACAAAATCATTAGGCTTTAAACTACTGAAAATGTCTTTAAACCGTACAAACTCAGATTTCGAGTAGAAAGTCTGTCCCATGTTGACTACTTGCTACCGATAATGGAGTTTTCGTTTAACTGGGAAAACTATCAAATTGACACTGACCACTGACGGACGCGTTGACGCACAACTCTGTTTGGGCCTTTATAGCTGTGCTTTCTGCAACATTAATTCCGTCTTTCTTATCTGTCCTGTCCGTCCCATATATTCCATCTGCCCTGCTAGTTCCACTTATCCCGTCTGTCAAGTCTATTGTGCCTGTTTTGTTTGTCCACTTTTTTTCGCCTGTCTTCTGACCTGTCTGTCTGCAATGCCATCTACCGTGAAAGCACCTAATTCCGATCACCTAAGGCATGATTCATCTTCTAGTTCTCACTGAAAAATAAAGCTTTGACACTTATTTACCTGGTATGTATTTTCAATTATGTTTCATGGAAAAGTATTAAAATGCCTAAATTATTTACCGAAAGTTACAAAAAATGCATCAAACTATGATGTATCAGTGCACCTCCGATTCCGATCACCAATTTTAAGGGGTGATTCCAATTCCGATCACAGGTGTATTATGGTAACTTTGAGCGTTACCGGTATTGCCGCGCGGACGACTTTAGCAGGCTGACTAAAAATCTGCAGTATGGATTTCTTTTTGGTGTCCGGAGTGTCTGCGTACAGATCCCGGATCAAAGTAGAAGTGTCCACTGCGGACGGTTCTAAGTTACTGCTTACTTTATTAAATCAAACTTGCCTTTTATCAGTTGCATTTTTTACTGATTTCAGTACTTTCACGACGGGAACAGAGTTGCTAGTAATAGGTAATAATCTGTTATGAACAATTATGAAACGTAGAATCGCGTATCTATTTTTGCTGTTGAACGAGATCCGACAGTAATTCTATCACATAAAAAGTTGTTTACGGTGAATTTTATTATCAGTGAATTTTATAAGTATATTTTCGACACTATACGACCGTTAATTTATTAGCGAAAATTATTGGTCAATTTCATGCTCAACGTAAATATGGCATCACTCCACACATACACTCGTTTCCTTGGTAACGTACAACAACGACGGTCGCGGATTCGGAATTGTAATCGAAATGAAGTAAAGTTTTTCATATCAGTTCAAGTGAACAGTTTGGGCAAAATCATTATAATATCTTAGCAAATAACTGTTCGGGTGGTAAATTAAAGTTTTCTGTGTCTCAAGTTAAGTTTCGTGAGTGATGTGACGACTGGAATGGCCGGAAAAAAATTAATGAAAAATCGACGGGAAAACGTGAAAATATAGTGATGAATTTTAATTGGGCAGAAAACTCAGTATTTAGTGTAATTTATGCCCCAAAAAGTAATAGAACCTAATGTTTAGTGCTTCGAGTTGCAAGATTTTATTACGGGTTGCAGGTTAGTTGAACTAATTTTATTTTTTTTTGTGATGGTTTCCCGAGTCTATAGGAGCATGTTGGTACACTGTAGATGGGAAGGGAAGGGTGATAATCGGTGCCAAACTGACTGCCATAAATGCCCAGCAAACATTTTGGTCTGTATAACTTAATTCTAAATGAGATAAACGTCAGCATATAAGGTTTATCAAATCATATATCATGCGCAGAAACGGCATATACATGCAAAAGTGGAGGCGATATACATGATTTAGTTCTTCAGAATAATTGAAATGCCGACAAAACAAAACAGTTTATACGACTGAGCCGATTGACTGGATTGCATTTCGACACAGTTACGATAATATTTCTACTCTACCCTTCGCCTTCCCCCATGTGGTAAATGACAAGTGTCAAAAATTGCATACAGAGCAGGCTATTTATAGCTAAATATTCGCCCTGAAAGTCAATGAGACAAAAAGTAAAAGCTTTTTTTCATAAGCTTCCAGATATTATCGACCTGTCACAATATTTAACTTTTTTGTTTATATCATTTAAAACAAAGCTGTACTCACCTGGTTTAGAACCAAGAACCACCCGTACCGCAGTATTTGTTCATTACCTTTAAGCTACTGGTACATCAGTACCTCAATGATATTTTTGCACATCTTAAACCGAAGTCATCGTACATGTAAGCAAAGAGATCCTATCTGATGCATTAAACATGTAAGTACGGATTTGATTTATTCTCATCCGACATACGAGTTTGTGTCAATTGTGACTGAATTAAAGTGTCGTAAATAAGTTTGCATTTGATCGTTAATTTTAATGATAATGCTGACTTCATGGAATGATATGCACTACCTTTGTTAGCATTCCGTGGTACAGATTGTTCTAAATATACATTAGAATACGTTATATGCATATTCATATTTGATTACATGGAGATAATATTATTAAAGCTCAAGTACAAAAATGATGTCTGTTATTTCAGAAGTTCTTAAAAAGAAATTAAAAGTTATTTAAAATAGAATGCTGAACATTTAGATGCTATATGACAGCTCAAAATTGCTTACAACAATAAGCATCAAACATTATTTTTTACTGTACCAGTTTAATGCTGAATGTCTTTTTCCAATTCCACTTAACATTTGCATTTCTTCTGAAAAGCCATAAGATGCACTGATATTAAGGCATTTAGATTAGCGGAATGGATCATAATCTAGACTTGCCCAGTTCTGAGAAATACTCTCCTTAGTAAATTTTAAGATTTCCGTTCGTTCACTTACCTATCAGAGAAATATCTAAAAAATTATGAGTTTCTATTTTTAACATTTTTAATTTTTAAAACGTTACGTTACGTGATTTTAATACGCCAAAAAACAATCAAACTCCTCAAAGAGTGCTTTTTCAAAAAGATCTTTTATTGTCTTGTCAGTATGACTTAATCATTATATGCTTGCTGCTTAATATTTAGGCGGGCTTATTTGAATTATTAACATTTTAAAATAGTTAAAAAGGTAACTGTAAAAGTTTTTCAAATCAGATAATAGTTTTTTGAATATTCCGCCACAATAAAAATAAGTTCAATGCACCCTTACACACAAGTTTAATGCACCTAAAATCTCATGATTATCACTGCTTGCATATAAATCTAAAACGATGTCATATAAGACATTTTGCAAAACATAATCCGATGAAAACTGTAATTAAATACGATTACATCTTCATGATAGCCATTGTTGGTAACTAAATCTAAGAAATCGTCATGTGCGATATTCGCTAAGCATAACCCGATTATCTTTCGACCTATTTATGATTTTTACTATTAATTCGTATATCAATCATCGTGTGCATTACATACGATGAAATTTACACAATGTGCTTACAACACGTGTACATTTATACGAGTCCGATGTGATATCCATTTATATAAGATTAAATCTCGACATGAATATACGATATCTGGTTTGCTGGGTGGACTCTTGCGGTGTCCCAAAGGCAGTCATTTTTCAACAACTGACACATAAACACATAGCACAATAACTGAGTATGCTTATGGTATGCTTAGGTTGAGTGTTGAGAGTCCTTTTCCCTAATCCCTAATGTTTGCCTAATCTGTACTACCACTGTCGAATCTGCCTTACCCATAATTTCTCTTCTGCTAATATGCTTGTCCATTTTGCTTGCATGTTATTGGACGGACACAAATTGACCCGAATGTCCTGTTTATTCTGAATACCTTGTCCAAAATTTTTGACGTAGGACTACAACTTACAGGAATACAACTTACAACTTACATGGAATAAATAAAAATTATTTTTGGTGTCACCCTTAGAAAGAACCACCTACGTGGATTAAAATTGTGACTAATGTGCAATTTCAAAATGCACTCTGATCTACTCGGAAAAATTATTCCATGAATATTTGATTTGAAATTGAAATTTATACTCGGTTGAGGTTATTAAAATGGATTACAGTAACCAAGTGACTGAATGCAGTTTCAGTATTCTTCACGATGTCGACAGTGACAGCACTATTGCTGGCGACTCTGGAAGCTTCCATCATTCAACCGAATCCGATCCTCATGCAGAGCATACTAAATGCCAAGCAGCTTACTTTCCCTAAGGATAGTCCAAGCGCCATTTTTTACAATCAAAATCTGCTGCCTACGACCGAAGCCCTGCTGGTAGGGTTCCTAGCAATTTACAACGAACCATTCAAACTGACCACTTACTCCGATTGCTTCGTCACAGACGGTTCGTTCAAACGGATAAACATCCTATTTATCGACACTCCAACGGAGGAAGTTCTACAAGCACTGCAGGGAAATAAAACCACCAACGGACGGAAATTAATTGTTACGAATAAAACATTATTTTCTTTTATTATGAACAACATAGCTTGGCTTCAAACAATTAACACAGTTTATGTGGTATATGATGAAACGGAATGTCCAATTCGCTATTACAATCAATTTTTACAGCAAGTCAATTGTTTGTCACAACTCAGCAAAGCAGATCCCATGGCATCAGCCATACGAAACCTAGCTGGCAAGCGTATTTTCACTAGAAACGCCCGTCCCATAGATCAGGTGTTCGCGGATACAATTGCAAAGAAAATGAATAGTTCGGCACAGAAAGTGAGACATGATGAAACGGTTCCTTTTGGGCTTATTTTTGTCTACATGCTGGCCTTAATAACCGAAGCGGAGAATAAGATAATTCTATACAGTCATCGGACAGGCGCGGTGCAAGTGTTGGCGAAAAAATTGGATCACCGCAAGCCCATGGTTCAGGTGTTAACCGATCCGTTCGATCAGCATACCTGGATTGGATTCGGAACCGTACTTGCAGCGGTGGCACTGTTCCGAACCTGGCTCAACAGCAGCCGACGACGTACCGTGTGGCAGTTTTGTGCAAATATTGTAGTCATTTTCAACGGTGTCATTTTGGGCAACGGGATCGAGCTCCATCGCGTGCAGGAGTACTTGGTTGTGGGACTGCTGCTGATGTTGAGTGTAGTTTTGATGAGTGCCTACCAATCGCTGGTGATTTCCTTCCTGTTGGAGCCGAGATTTTACGCCGAACTAGACACAATCGAGCAGTTGAACGAATCTTGCGTTTGGCCTTGCTACCAGGACTTTATCGATTTTAAGTTCCGTTGGAATGATTGTGATCGCTCGGCGCATCAATGGGACTGCTTGCTGATTGATCCATGGAATGAACCGTATTGGGAAATGGCTCAGACTATTTTGCGATACAATCGGCATCGATGGTCTAAAGCACAGCTGTTTCCGTATCCGCTGTTGGTAGTGATTTTCGGTGATCCAGTAATTGCCGAAAAGGTGAAATTTTACAATGATGTGTTCTTCGCGGAAGCGGCGCTGTATCGAGCCTATCCAACCGAAGAGCTGAGGAATGTACCTTCGGAAAGACCGCCGAAACCTGTGATGGTAGAAAATCTATCGCTGCTGTGGATTGCTCTTGGTATCGGGTTGGTGGGCAGTTTTGCAGTGTTTTTAATCGAATGGCATTTGGAAAACATTTCGAGATTTTTACGAAAGATAAGAGCATCCTTTAGATCGCGCTATACAATTAATTCGTAGTTATTTTAAAATGTTACGCACTTTAATATTTAAACAAGTTTGTACGAGTGAATTTTCTGAACCACAATTAAAGCACAGTTTTTCACAGTAAAAATTGACTTAAGGATCAGCTGCTGACTGTTATTTTGACTTACGTAAATTTTCCCCTTCACAAATATTGGCTTTGAAACGTACCTGAAAGAAAAGAAAACCAAAAATCACAATCAGTAAGCTGAAATCATCATTCATCGTACGGTAAAGACAGTTCTCACAAGTCATCATCCTTTCAATATCCAATCGAACACATTCGCACAAAGCGGTGACTGCGGTCTGCCAGAGAGATAAGGCATGTGCAAATTTGTCTGCATTACTGAGAAAACTAAAATCCGATTCGAACAGATCAAACGCCTCAAATCGTCATTCCTTTCCTGTTCAATCGTTTTGCCTAGCCCCAACTATAGGGTGGCTAATAAACAATTTAATCTTCCCATCAGGAAGGCCCACCCTACGCTCTTAACACACCGATTACAACCGGGAAGGCAGGCAGGCAGGCTGTACAAAACGATAAGATTTATCGCCGATACATGATGCTTAAATTAGTATTTTGATTAATAAAATGATTTATTCGATTACGAAACTGTTGGAATCGGGGCATCGATGGCGGTGTGATCAATTCCACTCCTTTTTCCGGAGCTGCCCAAGCGGACCGCCGCATTGCATTGCATCGCATCGATCGGAGCATGTTGGGAAAGGGAGGGAGGGAGGGAGTGAACATAACGAGGGAAATCAATTTCTCCAACTCCGGCACTGGGAGATGGATTTTCCGATCTTTAGTGGAATCATCACGGCTCCACACAGAGAAAGAGTACAAGCAGAAGAATAGGAAAGTTACATCATGGAGGAAAAGTGTGTCTTAAGTTTCTTTTCAGCTGGATGCTGCCAAGGAAAACGAAAGGGAGGTTTCGCCTTGCTGTTCTGCTTGCTTCCCAGTGCTGCAGTGTGGAGTGTATGTAGTTGGTCTGTTATTTATTACCCAATTTAGATTCAATTATAGTTGTATTGAAAACCGAGCTCAAGTAAGGAACTCGGCTCCGGACTCCGAGACACAAGTCGATCAAATGGTGCTCTTTGTTCGAAGATTCCTGTAACAAGAGTGGACTGTTTTTTTTTGTTCACAATCCTTCCCCGATATTGATAGTGCACTCGGTTGGACTCAGCTGCTGCGAAGTAATTGGAATCTCAAGACTGCTGTTCCGAAGAGGATGATTGCGAAAGCGTGGTCAAATATCAAAGTACCAGCGGAGTCGAGCGGTACTTCATTGAAGTTACAACTTATTACCAGCACGATGCTGATAGCAAGTTGAAAAGTGGACAGTCTGTTCAAAGCATTCCGGGCTCGAGCTCGAGATTAGTTTCAACAAATGCATCTTGTGCGTCCAACACAAGTGTAATTAATTACTTTCTCGAGCGAGGTGGAGTTTGTTTGCTGGCGCGTCAGCGGCAGCACGGATTGAGTGCCAGCGAAATTTTGCGCTCTCAGCCCCGAAGGAATCCCATTTCAAAGCAACGATCCTCTTTGATGTTACTAGTTTCGAATTTCACTTGAACCCATCATTGTTTCTCGCAGAAAGATACTAATCTCAGCTTTAAATTGACGGAATCCCCTCCTAAGCTCATCAGGAGGGTATTGAGAACTGTAAATATTCCACTCTTTTTAGCCGCGTCTTACACGCAGTCCAAAACTCATTTCGATTAATCTGATAATCGTATTGCCGGCAGAGCCGGCACTCGAACCAAGCAACACAGACAGACAAGCTGCTGGCAGACAGTCGGACAGACAAACGACCGGGCACAGTAGTTAGTGCCGGGATAGATAGCGAAGATCTGCTGGCCGGATGGCCACCAACCAGCACACCATCACTCGCCGAATTAATGGAAAGGAAGATAAGTAAATAGATTTCTAATTGAATTATCGTACGTTACTCGCCGAACGCCACTAGACGGACGAGCGTGGAGAAAAGCTGCAATCGATGTTGGGGTTCTGCTGCTGCTACTCATCAATCCCATTAATTAAGCTCGGAAGCTCGGAAACTGAATGGCAGAAACTTGCGGAGACCGATCGTTTGCACAATGATTTAATGATCGATTTCATTGAGGAAAGGATAAGTCTGGCATCGCCAAATCGGATGCACACGCATTGAACGATAAGTTTGAATTAAATGTTTAATTGAAATTTCACTGTTGCTGAATCGTAATTAAAATTGCAGTTTCATTTATGCGTTTTCATGATGTAAACCTTACAAAACCAAGCCGTGTGTGATGTTCGTACAGAGTCATCAGTTTAATTCGAAAATATATTATACAATGCAAGCTTCATGCATTAAAAAATTTGTGCACCAACCATTTATTGAATAACAAATAATTCATGAGATAGTTTTGATGGAGACGCACGGTAACGTACCAACATTAGCAATCACTGGCGTGCCCAGATTTTGACAAAAAGTTGAGCACCACAGTAATATATTTCACATTAGTTTCGACTTTCTTTTGTCTCAAAAATATTTCAAAATTGAAACTTGTTTTAACTATTGCAAGTCCATTCTTATGTAATTCTACTTGTCTCTATTTTTTCCTATTTTTTGTTTTTGTTTAAGTCTGGGCGTGCAAAGATCCAAACAGAAGCTGGGGTACCGAGCTTTCAAAAGCATTGTTTGTTCTGAAAATTGTCAGTCGTAGGATGACGTATCTTGATATTCGACTGCAAAATTTGGATTTAAAATTAAACATGAAATGGGACATCAATCAAACGTAAATTGAACTTGAGATCGGAGGTGAAATTGAAATTAATCAGATTATTAGACTAACCTATTCTCGGTTTTAAAATGAGACACTGAAATTGGACCTCAATTGGATTTGAAACCAGACTAGAATATGGACGACCTAAAATCGAATATTAAATTTCACTGGAAATTGAACCTAAAATCGGAGGTGAAATTGGCACTAAATTAGACTTTAAATCGGACTTAAAATAGGACATTAAATGAAAGATCGGAACCGGAATTGGAATTAAATTGAATTTGAAATTGGCTTTAAAATGGGGCATTAAAATTAAACCTCAATTGACTTCAAGTTGCACTTAAAATTTAACTTCAAGTTGGCCTTTAAATCGGATATGAAGTTGAAGTTGGGCCTGAAATCGAATGAAATTTGGTGAAATTGGAATTGTGAATTCTAATATCAAGTCATACTTGTAACACCACAGGTTTCAGCTCTGGGAAAAATTGAGAGGAAATCGACGAAGATGCTCCAGCCGTGTATGCCCTCAAAACAAGAGGGCAGCTTTGGACTCCTTATAGAACGGGCCTTAACATAAAAGTTTCCTTTACGGGAAATGAGCAATCATTAACTTGTCATTGGAAAAGCTCAATTACGGAAACAGTGGACACAAAGCAGGGGTTCTGTATTTTAAAATGTATTCACTGCATTCTTCTCGCCAACCTGAACACAGTGAATACATTTTCGACGACACCCCATTAGCCATAAATACGATAGCCATACGGACGGTTGCCATACGTACGAATGCCATAAAGACGAATGCCATAATGTATGTTTGCCATAATGGACGGAAGCCATAAAGACGAATGCCATAATGTATGTTTGCCATAATGGACGGGAGCCATAATGTACGTTTGCCATAATTCATATATTCGGCTTTTTTGGTATGATGGCCCAGAGCATTTCGACCAGTTCAAAGTTTTAAGAACCAGCATGAGCATATTGCAAGAGGCCTAGTTGATCGGTGCTAAGTCAAATTCTACCAAGTAACAAATTTCTGATTTTGAGAACGAATTTAACGTTTGCTACTCTGCATTGTTTTTGGTTTTCAATATTTCGAAATCATCTCATATCTCTGGCTGTTTAATTTATGTGATTAGAGTAAAATGTAGCTTACGAAATTGTCAGTTGCTTGGTGTCATTAACCCATTGTTTTAAATTTTGCGGCATGGTTCGGTCTGACTTAACACCGAACAATTTATTCAGCCCTACCGCAGTGGCCGGCGCTTCCGACGGCGGGTCACCGGCGAACACTCGCCGTTGCCTGCGGCCGGCTCGCCCTGAATCATCTAGGAAACGTTAAATATATGGATTATGGCAAACGTACATTATGACTTCCGTCCATTATGGCAAACATACATTATGGCATCCGTCTGTATGGCTTCCGTCTATTATGGCAAACATACATTACGGCAATCGTCTATATGGCATTCGTACGTATGGCAACCGTCCGTATGGCTATCGTATTTATGGCTCTCGTCCGGTCACCGTTGGGCCCCTTGGTGAATGAAGGGTGCGCGTGTCCTGTAGCGGCCCATTTCAACGAAAATTACTCACAGACAGTGGTTGGAGAATTCGCGTAAAAATGATTAGAGTAAGGAAGAGCAAAAGTGTGATGGAGGTAAGAGTACGATTCAATAATTTATCACTGCAGATTCCGAGTAAATTGACTAGATTGTTGTTGTTGTTGTTGTAGTTTACGAAGCATAGTTGCTGAGTTATGCGTAAATGTTATTTCAGAGTGGTTTTGATGTAATATTTCGTTATACGGCTAATACCCCAAGTAGAACACTTTTGTCACTTCTGGTTGCTGCAATCTATTTATGACTGAAATCAGTCATTAATCGGTTACCACAACTAGTTTATAACAATTGTGCTAGTAGAGACGATATCAACAGGAGAGTATTATTTGTTGAATAATTGTAGCACCTTATTACGTCACTCTCATATCTCTTTCGAAAATGCGGTGAGAAAAAGTTACAAAATTTATTTCGCTTTTCCGTAATTTTTTCGCAAAAGTGCGATTCACTGATGGGGAAAAAGTGCGATTCATGGACGAGGCAAAAATGCATAGGTGCAAATTATGTACAGTTTTAGGCACTATATTACAGATACTAAAACATGGAAGATCTGCAGAAAAATGTGTGCTCTACAGATGCTGGCTGAAAAACAACAGTGTCTATCCGCTGGTGAAACAATAGAAAACATTTGGTAAAGTTTCGATCTGACGAAGGCTGCAGTACACCGCGGTGCACCGGTGGAAAATAGAAAAGGGGCAAATTGAGAATATTTCTAATCGAAACATATCGCAGATTGAAGACATTATGGTTTGGTTTGTTATTACTGTTCTAATTTCATGGATTCAAGCTTCGCATTTTTGCCCCGTTAGTGGGGTAAAAGTGCGATTTGGCACTTCATCAAAAAAATAAAAAAAATAATTTGCAAAACACTATTACTCCAGATGTTTTATAATTGAATGTGCAGGTATTGAGTTATTGCATCAATATAAAATATATTTTATTGTTGTGCTTCTTTATCTTATATATAAAAATGGATTTCTGTCTGTCTGTCGGAATGTTCCTTATAGAATCAAAAACTACTGAACCAATCGGCGTGAAAATTTGCACGTAGAGGTTTTTGGGGCCAGGAAAGGTTTTAGTGATGGTTAGACACCCCTCCCTCCACTAAGAGGGGGGGCTCCCATACAAATGAAACACAAATTTCTGCATAATTCGAGAAATAATCAAGCAAATGGAACCAAATTTAGTATGTGGGTGTTTTTGGTGACAAGAATTTATTCTATGGTAAATTGAGACCCCTCCCCTCTTTAGAAGGAAAATTATGACTCCTCTCCCCTTTAGGAAGGGGGGCTTCCATACAAATGAAATACAAATTTCGTCATAACTCTTGAACTAATCAAGCAAATGGAACCATATTTGGCATGTGGATGCTTTTGGAGGCAAGAATATTTTCTATGGTGAATTAGGACCCCTCCCCACTTTAGGACGGGGGGCTCCTATACAAATGAAAAACAAATTTCCTCATAACTCGAGAACTAATCAAGCAAATGATACCAAATTTGAGTGGTTTTGGAGGCAAGATTTTTTTCTATGGTGAATTGAGACCCCTCTCCTCTTTAGAAAGCGAGTTATGGCCCATCTCCCCTTTTAAGGGGGGGGGGGGGGTATCCCATACAGATGAAATTCAAATTTCCTTATAACTTGAGAACTAATCAAGCAAATGGAACCAAATTTGGCATGTGGGAGATTTTGGAGTCTTGAATTTATTTTATGATTAGAGACCTCTCACCCCTGTGGTAGGGGGATATGGACTCTCATACAAATAAAACAGAAATTTTTTCGAAACTCAAAAACTAATATCAAGTTCGATTACGAAGGACGAAATTCGAGACTTTTCCATAAAACATTAGTCAATAACAAGACCACAAAAACTATCTATAGTAACACTAGATCATTCAGGACGAGACGGCCGCGAGTGTTGCCGGTGACCCGCTGTCGGAAGCGCCGCCCACTGGGGGGAGGCAACTCCGCGCAGAAATCACTACTGTCTAGGTCTAGGTCTAGATGAAATGGTACATTCCGCTTAAGGTTTTTCGCAAAATGATATTCGGCGAAATGTTGTACAATCATGGCGAATATTACTATCCGCTTTCTGGTTATGCAATGAGGGGACAGGGGAGTTGTTTTCTACTTTACTGTGAGGAAAAATTGCAAATTTGTATATTAAACTGCCCATTCCTGGTAACTAATAAGCCTTAACGTAAGCAGCAAATCAGCGTATTTGGCATTGTATACTGCACGTTGTTGTATATTAGCTTTTTGACTGCATATGTGTTGTAGATTGGCATCCAAAATTGTATTCAAATTCTTCGTGTCGGTAATTAGCTGTAAATTAACATTGTCAGCCCTATAAGAAGGTTATCAGTAAAGTAGCTGTATATTTTGCCAAAATAGCATTTAAGTAGCATTTCAGGCGACTTAAATGCTTATTGCCCCATATTTGAATAGCATAGGTGATGCTTATTGGTTACCTGGGATGCTTTCATAGTTACGTAACTACCAAAATGAATCATCTAAGGTTGAACTCCCCAGAAACTTGCAAAACTCAAGATTGTAACAAAAGTCATCCGAGATTCACGATTTATGTACAACACAGTTTAATTTGTGGCAATACGAAGTTTGTCGGGTCAGCTAGTATCTCATAAAAATTGATGACAACTTAAAACATCGCACTTATACCCCGCCTATTAAAATCGATGAACATCTCTCATGAACATACACTATTTGCCTGCCTCACTGAAAATGCATACATCGGCTTCGAATTTTATCACGAACATTACACCTTACACTTTTGCTTTGCACACGATGTTCGTATATTCAGCGATGCTATGAAGCGTGAATGTATGTGGCTCATCAGTTATAGGCGAATTGAACCGTTCACGTCTCTGTTTTCTCGTGATAAAATCGTTTACCGATGCTCGGCGTATATATACAGTTTGCGAATTTTCCATCCTCTGCTCACAGGGGTTTCAAATGAAATAAATAACTTTTTGGCAACCATCTAGGATTTGTTCACCATATTGGATTTTATCAGATAATCAAGGTTTTCGTGAGCAACAAATGCTGATACATGTTAGCAAGGCTCGCTAGTTAAGCTCTTAGTTTGATGTATTTCGCCGGCTAGACTGCTGTAACTACCGCGGCATTACGCTGGTCAACGCCACCCTCTCCCAGATTTTGTTGGGTCGTCTATCCCCAATAGCAAGAGATTTCGTAGGGCAGTATCAGGCGGGATTTATGGGGGCCCGTGCTACTACGGATCAAATTTTTACTCTCCGACAAATGTTCCAGAAATGACGAGCTACATTTCCTCTTTTCTTTCTCTTTTTTTGGTCCTTCAGCTTTTCAAACTTGTTTTAACCTTTTTTCGTGTCCCCTTTTCCATCTCATTCCGTCAGGTTTTTTCATTCGTCACTAACATGAAAATAAGAAACGAAAGAAACAGCGAGCAAGGGGACATAAGAAGAAAAGAAAGAAGAGATGTAGAATATGGGAGGCAGAAAAGAGAAAAATCATGCAAAAAACGAAAGAGAAAAGAAGAAAAATGAGACAGAAGAAAAAAACCACGAAGAAAACGAAAAATAAATGAGGACAAACTGGAAAGAAAAGATGTAAAATGTGAAAAAACGGAATAGAAAAGGAGGAAAAAAAAGAAAAAATACGAAACGCATGAAAATAGAGAAACGAGGAAAGAGAAATAGGAAAAACGGGACAGAGATGAAAAATGTAAAACGAAAGTAAAAAAGAGAAGAAAATTTGGAAATGCAGAAAACAAGACAAAAAACGAAAAGCCCGAACAGCAAAACATAAGAAAAGGAAAACGAAAGTAAAAAAATGGGAGAGAAAAAGGGGCACCAAAAAGAAGAAAGAGTGGGAATGTTGAAAAAAGGAGAAAAACGAGGCCAGTAAAAGGAGGAAAACAAAAAGCCTGGACGGAAAAAGATGAAGAACGAAACAAATAAAAGAAAAGAAGAAAAGCCACAAAGAAATTAAGAGAGAAAAATTGGAAAGGAAAGAAAAAAATGTGAGATAGAACGGAATAGAAAGGTAGCGAAAGTAAAGGAGAAAATATGGGAGCTGCAAACTTGATTAACGAGAACAGAAAACAACAAAAATATGACAGAGAGATGACAAAAGGATGGCAAAAACGCGTCGAAAAAAACTACAAAAAGATAGCGAAAAAACGATATAAGAACGACGAATAGTGAATAGATGACAAAAAGATGATGAAAAGGTGACCAAAATATGACGAAAAAGTGATGACAAGCAGGCGAAAATCCGAAGCTAATAAAATACAAAAGATGATCAGAATGACAAAAAATGGCCGACAACATGTCAAAGAAGTAATCAAAAAAATGCCAATAGAAGAGATAGACTAAAAATAACCGCAGAAAAGACAAGACGTCATCGAGAGCAACCAAAACCGAAACAAATGACAATAAAAAGAAACAACAAATCGCTGTAAAGAACAAAAAGACGATGTAAAGATGCCAGAAAAGCATATGTTAATAAGAAAGAAACTCTGAACCACCACCGAATCAAAAACCACAGGAAGAAAAATGAAAGATGAAAGACGAAAAAACAGTGATGAAAGGCGATGAATGATCAATAACGAAAGTCGAAATTCAAAGTGTCCTTAATTATTCATTGGCTTGTTTCACCTGCTTTTTGAGGTATAAAAAAATTCAAGTTTGTCACGTGGTTTCGAGATCCCTAAATCCGTAGAATTTTTTGATATAAATTAATAAATTTTGGTTATTTATGTAATGCTATTACCATGATATTAAATTTATGAAGGTGTATGTTTGATTTTAATTTTCGTTAATACTAACTTAACAAGAAAATTTTCGAATATCCAGGTTGGTCTCATATAACCAGTGCTTTCATACTGAGTATCATATCGAATGGCAATTTAGCATCGTTTGCTTTCGTGCCTCGCTCGTTACATTTTTCCGAAAGCGGTTGTTTTTGATGGCCATTTTGAATTCACACACTTGAAGGGCACACTTAGCAATGACGTGTTTACAAACCAGAACTTATATTGCAGCGTTATAAACGAGGTATCTCGCGCGTTCGAGTCGTGAAACAGGTTACCTAGGAACATCGCGCGCGTAATTTCCATTATATGATTATCAAATATTTATTTAAGGGGGCATAGTAATTTTTCAACTTGAAAAAATCGAAATTTTTTTGTTTGATTATTTCGAAAGATTAACATTTTGACCATATGTGTTTCATGTCATTTCAATGAATTCCAAAAATTGACAAAGTTACAGCTATTTGTACCGTGCATGTCTGGAGCGATTACACGGCGAATAAAAAGTTCAACGTCGTTTTTCTCGAAACCAGGTTTTGAAAGTCGGTACCATAAATATCTCAAGAACGGCTTGAGCAATTCTCATGATTCGTTTTTTGTTTTAAAGACAACAAAATTATCTAGTGTTTGACCCATCCTTTTTTTGATATTACTATTTTTGTATTTTTTAGAAATGTTTAAAGTCAATTTTTTCGACTAAAAACCTTACTTTTATGTTTGAATGTCCGCCATTTTGTTATGCGTTCGAATTTAAAAAAAGGATGGGTCAAACACGAGATAATTTAATATACTTTCATGTCGTTTTGGAATTTTTCAATTCGGATAAACCCCCCAGCGCCAATCCATGGTACTGCAATTCATGGTTTTTTCGAACGATCATGTTCAAGGAGCCGTAGGGGAGAGGGGAAGAGGTTCACATATGCAAACAAAATTGTAAATATTAGTATAAAGTGCAATGTTTGGAATGCAAAAAACCCGAATCGATTCGCTTTTCGCGTTATCGAGAATAAAATATTTGAAATTAGGCAAAAAATATGGTGTAAAAAGTACTATGCCCCCTTAATTTATGTAACTCCAAGTCTGATTCAAAATTCGATTAAACTTCGCAATTAAATTGATTTTGAAACGAATGTGTAACCCTTTGTTGTCGGTGATAAAACTACGGATGTCCCCTCAGCAAAGCCTGGCAACACTGACTACCACATGACTATATTTGAAGTAGCTTGTGCGTAAGGCCCAATCTATTGAAGTCAAATGGATGTTGTGTAGTGCCACCACTACTATTTAAAGAAAAAAATAAATAGATAAATAATTAAAAATGGGCAAATTTGACAGTAGAGTAATGCCTAATTTAGCCAGTCAATTTACTGCATGAGCATGAGCATGGACAAAAACTTCGTAGTTGGATCTCCGTGATTGATCTGAGCTAATGAAGTTGCACAGCGAACCACACAGATAGCATTTCGGGAAAGTTCACTATCTTTAATGTGCAAATCAGTAGCTACAACTTTAAATAGATCAATAACGGCACCGGCCACGGCCTTGTGATCGTTACGGAAGGGAAGGATTATTAGTCCAACATTGGCGGTTACGAGGCCGAGTTTACCTCTGCACCTTCACGAATGTCACGGGAAGGACGATTGTGTGAGTATTAAACAACAAATAATCGTTTTCCTGGCGCGCAAACCCTAGCATCCGACCACTGGTAAACATATAATAATATTGAACTGATTTAGTAAAATAATCTGCGTAACTCTTAAAGTATGCAGCAGCTTAAGACGAATACGATTGTATCAAATCACGCGTTGGATGTTCCCCTTTAAGACGTACTCGAAGTCGTTTTGAGTTTTCACTTAGACGAAAAAATCAGAGGGGTTGTGTACAAGACACGACCGCATATAGGTGACGCAGTACTACGGAAGTCTCTTTGTAGTGACAGTAGCATGTAGTCATGCTTGTAATCATTCGATTCTTCATATATACATGCTATATGCAACATATATACATGCTACATGCGTTGTATGTAACATTTATCAAAGTAGTAACATTGCACAGCACACGTTCAATTCTCAAAAGATTGTGCATTTGGAAACAATTTAACAAAATCAAGAACACAAACTATTGCTTTCCTGCTACCTAACAGAAATTAAAGATTGTTTTTATTACCAATGCAATGGTTCCCCACGTTGAAGGGATTTTACCAATTCAATCCTATTTTATCAACAGCACATCTTTTCACTACACTTCTAATGAAACGGCAAGCATGCGTATTCATACAGAGTCATATTATAACCGAACAGTACAGCTGTAGCACATTTTTCCAATACAGATATCAAGTTCGCCGAAGTTTAATCGTCTCGCAGTAAAGAATTTGCGATCTGTTGGGACAACGAACTTGTGTCATTATTTCTGACACACTTCTCTAACACAGACATCAAAGTGGACTAGGTTTAATCGCGTTCCTAAGAAATCTGTTGGCGCAAGGGGGCTTTGTTACTCTCTCTGGCGTACTTCCCAAGCAAGGACATCAAAATGGTCTAGGTTGAACCGCGGCGTTAAGATATCTTGTTGAAATTAGGAAGCTTGGTCACTTGTTTTGGCTTACTTCCCAAGCACAGATATCAAATTGGTATAGGTTTAGATCATCGCAAAGAATCTTCCAACCAATCACGAAGCGAGAATTTTGATAAAACATAGGTTCATTATTTTAAATTTTTCAATAGTTCAACATCAAGAATCCATACTTTTCTTCATTTGGGTCAATTCTTAGAAAATTTTCCGATCGATTGGTGTAAGAATATTAGACTAATCTCAAGTTTTTAGTCTTGACCTTGAAATGCGGTCATACATATATATTAATATTTTTTTGAAACGATGGTTCTACAATTGATGAAGGGACGGTAGGGAAAGAAATGAAAATTTTTGGTGAAGGTGGGGAAGAGCGGAAAGGAAGGGGGGGGGGGGGTATTGGTAGCTATGCTTGACAAGTAGTCATTTTGACTCCTACCTTTTGTCCAATACTGGAAGGTGCATGAGTCGAACCAAGCTGTAATCTGAGATTACAACCGGATTCGAACCCACAACACCCGCCAGGGCATGTGGTTCGCTGGTACTTGTACCTTTGAACCATAGAGCCGCTGGACAAAAGGAGACCGCAAAATCCACTTCTCAAGGATAGCGACGCGTTAGGTTGGGTTATCGACACATATTGTGCCGCTTCCTACATCAATTGCAGATTACCACCGAGCGAGAAGTTTTAATCTAACTACTGTTTACTTTCAGGACGACGACACTATGCCGGCCCTTACGACTTGCAAGGTACTGCACGTGACGTTGTTCGTCTGTCAGCTTGTGTTAGCCGCGTTTCAAGGTCAAGACTAAAAACTTGAGATTAGTCTATTACATAGGAACGGGGCCTTCCCTCGAAAACCCGCGCTGAGAAACGCGGCTAACACAAGCTGACAGACGAACAACGTCACGTGCAGTACCTTGCAAGTCGTAAGGGCCGGCATAGTGTCGTCGTCCTGAAAGTGTTCTTAATTTCGTGCTGTAACTGTGACCGTCAAGTAGTGACGACTATGCCCATTTGAGGACTATGGCAGTCATTACTAACTAGAATTCTTTCAAGATTTCTAGCTAAAATAAATGTCTTCCGAACCATCATTTTGTGGCTTGAGACCATTTTTAAAATTGGCTGTGATGACTGAAAATCCCTACAAGCAAGAAAAACAGCTTCAGTGATGATATAGATCAGCGCATTCCTGGAACGTGCGCAAGTTTTAAATAAAAATCTTTGGTTGAAGCGGAAACTGTAAACATTTCAAATAAACTTTTCCATACTGTATGATGGGATTTTTTATTACCCTCGTGTAGAAAAAAAATCACATTACAATGCTATTGTGGCTGATTTGACAGGCAGTTTGAACAAGTTGTAGAGAGCCATATGTTGAACTATTACAACATCTCATACCTCGGGCACCTCCGAAGCGAAACACAGTCGCGCTTTTATGCACCGGAAACAAAATCACCCGACAGCAGCAGCGCAGCGTCGGGAAAGGTACCGGGTATGTGGGCTGAGGTAACCCAGAATGGTAACATGAATAGAGCAAGTTTGGTCATAATAAAATTTTCAATTTTATTGCAAACAACCTCCGAAACCAGCTTCGGTAACCTTCGCCGTCAACGCCCATCGTCGTCACAGTAGTGTTCAAGGTTGTAAGCCATGTAACCACGTCGTTGTTGTTGGGCGGAATATTAAGTGCGGGGCATAGGAACGCGGCCTGAAAGCGGTCCGCGGCATACGCGACAGTGTGAACAATTTATCACAACGTTGCAGTGCATTTTTACATGCCAAGCCAGCCAACCAACTTCCTCTAGTGGAGTTATTCCTTTTTTTTTGAGAAATAAAAGAAAAAACGACGATCCAGCGGGCTGGAAAAGTGGTTATCGCTGTCTGCGACGGTCCTTTCGGTCTGCGACCGGAGTCGTAAAGCAAACCGTGGCGGTTGTTGGTCCAGCCATGCGCCGGCTGTGAAAAACGCAAAATTGTTTAAAATGATAATAACTCGGTTTTAATTTGAATATTTTATTTAATGTGTGTTTCTTTTATGGCGAAAAACATAATTATTTTCGTTTTTTATTACGGCCATTCTTTCCAAAAACCCGGTTCATCATTATTCTGAGCTTCTATTGTACATCCGTCGGAAAATGCGCAAAAACTCGCTGCAAATGTTGCACACAATTTTCATTCAAATTTATTATTCACCACTTTTTCCGAACCACGCTCTGGTCAATTATGGCGGGTTGCGTGCCGGACGAACAAAGATGAGGACTTTTTTTGTGACGCTATTCAAACCTGGCCCGAATGAAAAATGCACAATAATGTCCGGTATAAAATTCAAAGCCTAATGAAACTTTATTGACGAGGCGTTATTTTTGCCTGACTAACTAACTGTCCGTTTATTCTGCCTCCCTCGGGCTCCGGGTTCCGAACTCCGGGTGATGATAATTGTTACTTACAACCCCCTCCCAACGGGAGGGAGGGGATGAGAAACAAATGGAAGTTCGAGAAAATATTTCAGTTTTATTATTGTTGTGCTTCATTGGACATTTTCGGTAAAGTATCGAACGAAAATCCTAATTAAGTAGGTACGTAGGAATATTCCATGGTACCCGCTCCCCTTCGGGGCGATGATCCCGTTCACCATTTTCCATCAAAAATCAAACTGAAGAGTCGGGTGGCACAGCCTGAAAGGCGCCGAACAAAAGCCAATTTCGCCTAATTCCATATCGTCGTACAATGTGCTGAATGAGCTTCTTCGAGCTCGGATGGGCAAGATTTTCATTTTTCAAATTCATCATTATCTTTTGCGCTCCATTGTGTTTGGTCCTGCGTCCTGCCTGAGTAGTGGTGGGTGGATGCTGTGGGTGGGTGGCAGCAACAGCGGTATTCGTCTTTGGTTCAAGTGGGATTTTCCCCTCCATTTGAAAAGCTTTCCAATTTTGTTTCCCATTGTTGCTGCCCCGTTGTTAGCCACCTCACCCACGCAGCGCGCCACGATAAGGGCAGAATGGTTCGCGAGTCAGCAGTAATCTATTCAATTGTACCGTTCGCCATCACTCTCGTTTTCGATCCGACGAGGAGGATTTTTTTTTATGATTGATTGAATCCGGTGAATATCGCTTTTCCAGCGAGCGCATCGTAGTCGCAAATTGATTGGGGATTCTTTCAGCACCGGAGGCGGCAGGCGCCAAATTTTCACGGTTTCACGGTTCGTAAATAGGAGATTATTCAATTCCTCTCTAGCAAAGGGGGGAGAGCCGATAGGAGAGAGAAACCCCCGGACCGGGGGAGCAGATAATTTTTCAATTTGGTCCGTCCGTTCGTTCGTTCGTTCGTTGGTTCGTTTGTTCGTCCGTGCGGCCGTTGGATCCTCTGATTTTGTTATTTTTTTCCCTCTAGTTTGTTTCGATTGATTCCGACCTGAAGCCTTAAATCCGATGCGTCACGAAAGTCAGAGCGTGATACGTAATGGAGACTGAAGATGAATGCGCATTTTATGCGAAGGTTAATTGATTCATTTTTTTTTTTTGTGGTTAGGATCTTTCGACGAAATCAGTTTAATGGATTCATACGAAAAAAAAAACGCGATTGGTCTATTCATGTTTTTGTGAAGGACTGTTGTGCCGATTTTAATTGAAAAATCGACGAAAAATGGTATCGTTTGTTATTAACTTAGTGGGTGCGCATGATTGGGCTTACACTTTTCAGTTTTCATTTCAATCATCATCGTTAGAAGTTGTACAGTCAAAACAATTTGGGCTCTGATATTTTTATATCAATCGTTTCTAATAGACGTCAAAACCATTGATGATTTTATATAAAGACATCGATTTGCATGGAACGTTTTTTCCAATTTTTGCTCCACAGCACTTTTCGGTCGCCTACCTGTTTTCGATGACTTTGATGGATGATTGAGTTTTTTTTGCTTTTCATCCAAACAGAAGATGTTCTGACAGCCGCTGATTCGACACCGGTTCGGTGTCGTTGCAAGCTGACGGTTTTGTTTCTCGGTGTTTGTGTGGGTAGATGGAAAATGATGATTTGAAATGCTTTTATTATCGTCAAAAATCGATCGCGATTCGTTAGCTATTTTAAACGTCGGAGCTTTCCCGGTAGATAGCGATTCGCTGCTGCTACGAATTCACTAAGATGACGACGATTTTAAGAAGTAGTTTAAAGTTTGAAGAAATGATTCTAATTGGCTTACTGTAATGCTCTGTTTATGACTGTGGAATGGATTTGGTGCATAGTGCACTACTTGAAAAATTTTAAGCAGTGGCACTACACAAAATCCATTTGACTTCAATACATAGATTCAATTTAATTGCGAAGTTTAATCGAATTTTGAATCAGACTTTCATTAGTTAGTCTTTACATAAACTACATAAATTAAATAAATATTTGATAATCATATAATGCTAATTCCTAGCTAACCAATTTCACGACTCGAACTCACGAGATACCTCGTTTATAATGCTGCAATATAAGTTCTGGTTTGTAAACGCGTCATTGCTAAATGTGCCCTTCAAGTGTGTGAATACAAAATGACCATCAAAAACAACCGCTTTCGGAAAAATGCAACGAGCGAGGCACGAAAGCAAACGATGCTAAATTGCCATTCGATGTGATACTCAGTATGAAAGCACTAGTTATATGACACCAACCTGGATATTCGAAAATTTTCTTGTTAAGTTAGTATTTACGAAAATTAAGATCAAAAATATACCTTTATAAATTTAATATCATGGTAATGGTATTACATAAATAACCATAATTTATTAATTTATATCAAAAAATTCTACGGATTTACGGATCTCGAAACCACGTGACAAACTTGAATTTTTTTATACCTCAAAAAGCAGGTGAAACAAGCCAATGAATAATTAAGGACACTTTTACTCTCGACTTTCGTTATTGATCATTCATCGCCTTGCATCACTGTTTTTTCGACTTTCATCTTTCTTTTTTTTCCCTCTGATTTTTGATTCGGTGGTGGTTCAGAGTTTCTTTCTTCTTAACATATGCCTTTCTGGCATCTTTTCATCGTCGTTTTGTTCATTACAGCGATTTGTTGTTTCTTTTTATTGTCATTTGTTTCATGTTTGGCTGCTCTTGATGGCGTCTTGTCTTTTCTGCAGTTATTTTTAGTCTATCTCTATTGGCATTTTTTTGTTACTTCTTCGACATGTTATCGGCCATTTTTCGTCGTATTCTGATCGTCTTTTGTATTTTATTTGCATCGGCTTTTCGCCTGCTTGTCTTTTCTTATTCGTCATATTTTGGTCATCTTTTCACCGTCTTTTTGTCATCTATTCACTGCCTTTTCGTCGTTCTTGTATCGTTTTTTCGCTATCTTAGTTTTTTTCCGACGCGTTTTCACTATCCTTTTGTCATCTCTCGGTCCTATTTTTGTTGTTTTCTGTTCTCGTTAATCAAGTGTACTGCTCCCATATTTTCTCCTTTACTTTCGCTACCTTTCTATTCCGTTCTTTCTCACATTTTTTTCTTTCCTTTCCAATTTTTATTCCTTTGTTCTTTCTTAACTTCTCTGTGGCTTTTCTTCTTTTCTGTTCTATTATGTTCTATTTGTTTCGTTGTTTATCTTTTTCCGTCCAGGCTTTTCGTTTTCCTCCTTTTTCAGGCCTCATTTTTCTCCTTTTTCCAACATTCCCACTCTTTCTTCTCTTTTAGTGCCCCTTTTTCTCTGCCCTTTTACCACATTTTTACTTTCGTTTTCCTTTTCTTATGTTTTGCTGTCAGGTCTTCTAATTTTTTTCTCGTTTTTCCTGTTCCTTCCCGTTTTCTGCATTTCCAAATTTTATTCTTTTTTTACTTTCATTTTACAATTTTCATCTCTGTCCCATTTTTCCTGTTTCTCTTTTCTCGTTTCTCCATTTTCATGTGTTTCGTATTTTTTTTCCTTTTTTGTCCTCCTTTTCTATTCCATTTTTTCACATTTTACTTCGTTTCTTTCCAGTTTATCCTCATTTATTTTTCGTTTTCTTTATGGTTTTTTCTTCTTCTGTCTTATTTTTCTTCTTTTCTCTTCCGTTCTTCATCAATTCCTGTCCAGCCTCCTCGATTTTGCGTGACTTTTCTCTTTTCTGCCTCCCATATTCTACATATTCTACAAAGAAAGAAGAGCTTTTCTTCTTGTGTCCCCTCGTTCGCTGTTCCCTTAGTTTCTTATTTTCATGTTAGGCCATTGCAAATAACTTTCAAAGTTTTTGACAACCCTCCCCCCCCCCTGGAATTTGGCTTCAGAAATCGGGGGGCAAAAAAATAATTTGTAGGATATGAGTTAATTTTTTTTATAAAATCAATTATCTGTGGACTCGAAAAATGAGTGTACGAGTTGAGTTAACGATTCTAGCGCGTAATAGAAATGGAAGTTCAAACAATGAAATTTCCGAAACTCGGTCAAAAAAATTTTCTTTCGTTTTTATCTTTTGTTCGTTGATTTTTGCATGTAAAATAACAACGTAGTTATTAAAAGCAAGAATAGATTTGGTTTGAGTAAAATGCCTAAAATCCATATTTTTTTTGCTCGATTAAAAAATTTACTTTGTTTTTTTCGCCCCCCCTTCAGTGGCCCAATACCGGAAGGACAAAAATTTTTTTAAATATTTGTAATGGCCTTAGTGACGAATAAAAAAACCTGACGAAATGAGACGGAAAAGGGGACACGAGAAAAGGTTAAAACAACTTAGAAAATTGAAAGGCCAAAAAAAGAGAAAGAAAAAAGGGAATGTAGACAGTGAGAAACCAGCCAAAAAATACGGAGACTGGACAGAAAAAGATGCAGAACGCTTTTAGCAGCGCAGTAGAAGACGGATTACCCCTAAATCCATCTCTTCTCTGTTCACTCTCTTTTCTTCCATTCTTGTCCTGTTTGTTGCCTTTTTCCACAGCCCTGATTTTTCTTGTTCGTTTTCTGTCTTTTTCCTTTAGGTCCGTTTTTGGCATGGCACATTTTGGCATTCAGACCCGGTTTTCGTTTTCATCTGTTCCGTTCTGCCTCTTATTATATTATGTCCTACTTTACCTGCTTTTCCGTAACGTTTTTCTTTTTCATTTTATCACTTCCATATTTTTCCAATTTTTTCTCTCTTCATTTTTTCTTTTTCTGTTCTGTTCTCCCTGTTTCTATTCTCATTCATCCATTTTCCTGTTCCCTGTTTTCTCTTTTATTTTTTTTTGTTTTCTTTCAGTTTATCCTCATTTTTTTCTTGTTTTCTTAACTGTCCGGCCACTTCGGTTTTGTTTAGTTTTCACGAAAAGGAAAAAAAATAAGGGAACCCATAAAGAAAACGAAAAAGAAAACGAGGATGAACTGAAAAGAAAAGAAGAAGACAAGCAAGGAGAAAAAACGGTGTAGAAAAGGAGGAAACGTAGTATTAAAACAGAGAAATGAGAACAGAAAGGAGGAGAAACGGGACAAACATGGCCTGTTCGCAATCTTTACATCGCATTTTCATCGTCTGTTCGTCGTTTGTTGACCTCTGCTTTTGCAGTTTCCGTCGCTTTTTTCAACGTCTCGGTCGTGTTTGGTTTTGTTGGGTTTTGACGGCTTTTCGTTTAATTTTTGTCGCTGTTACGGCGTCTTTTCGTACTTTTCGTACTCATCGTACTTTTATCGTTATTTCCGTTGTCTGTTTTTGTCAGTTTTAAACGTCTTTTTGTTTTTTGTTTTTTTTTGTCATTTTTTGTCTTAATTTTTCCGCTATTTTCGTCAATTTATTGTAGTCTTTTTTGTCATTTTTCGTCATATTTGTTTATCTTTTTGTTATTGTTTTGAAAGACCCTAACGTTTTTCGAACGTATTTTCGTTATCTTTACATTGTTTCTTTGTCTCTTTTCAGCGATTTGTGGTCATATTTTATCATCTTTTATGGCGTTTTACCAGTGGTTTTTCATTGTATTTTTGTCGTCTTCCATATTTTTCCAATGCGGTTTTTCGTCTTTTTGTCATTATCTTTTCGTCGTGTTTCTTTTTGATGCCTTTTTGCCATTTGCTGTGTCATTTTGTCATCATTTCACAATCTTTTGTCGTTGTTTCGCCATTTACTTAGGCCATTACAAATATTTAAAAAAATTTTTGTCCTTCTGGTGTTGGCCAACACCGGGGCGGAAACAAGAGTTTTTTTTAATCGAGAAAAAAAACTGCGTTTTTAGCCTTTTTACTTGAAGTTTGAACGTGAGAACTGAATTTATTATTGCTTGTTATATACCTATACGTTATTATTTTCCAAGCAAAAAATACGAAAAGAAAGACAAAATCGACTGAAAATTTTTTTTGCCGATTTTCGGAAATTTCGTTGTTTGAAATTTTCATTTTTGTTCAGTGTCAGCAGCGTAAATACTTAAATACTTGATAACTTATAAGTCTCTCATTTGGTAGCATTTCGTCACCAGCAGCACAAAAAATCGATTTCGTTCTTGAAAATCCATTCAACCTAATATAAATCTTCGCTCTAACACGTAGCACAACTGATCCGGGTTTGTTCGAGAGAGAAAAAAAACACGCCTTGGCTGTGCTCTTTCCTGTTTCCGATTTTTCCTTGTTCAATCAATGCACTTCGTACCACCTCGTAGAGGCGACGGGAAGCCAGGGAAGAAAAGTTTCATTCTGTGTCTATTTTTTTTGCTAAGATTTCATATGTTCTTTCTGCACGGAATGAATGTGCATTTCCTTGATGGTTCATGTATTCCAAGCGCTTCGCGGAGCTGCAATCGATCATATATGTGGCAATGATGCCGAAACATAGTAAGCAAAAATTCTTTGGAGAATTACGATAAAGCAGTGATGTTTGGCAGCGCTGCTGCAATCCTTTAGAAAAACCGTCTCGAGCGCAGATGATCAAACATCTACGAAGTTCATCGAAACCAGAGAGGAATCATACAAAAAAATTCGTCATCCGTTCAAAAGTTGGATCCATTTCGTAGTTCAAGAACCGTGCAATTTAATTCTGATACTTTCTCAGCCCGCTCGATATCAAATGTAGAAGAGTTTAGCGCACAAAACAACCAACAAAACGAATCGAAACGAAAAGGCTTCACAGGACGGCGGAGATCCGAAGCTTTCCGGTTGATGAGTGCAGCGGGAGCACCCACAAAAGAATATAAGTCGGTAAGAGTATCATTCCACGCTGAGCCGCCTCCGGCCCGCCAGCCGGCGGCGGGTGCGATGGATGGCGGATGCTATTGAGATCGATTCAAACTCCGAAATGAACTGGTGGCATATCGTGTCGTGGTATTCTTCAAAATAAAATTGAAGGAGGAAAAAAGTTCGTCCTTCTTTATTTCCGCGCTGGCACTGGTGCTGGCAGGACGAAGACTGAATATGTGGCTCATGCAGTGCACTGAAAATCCAAAAGCATGCAGCGAATCAAAAATACTGCTCAACCACAGCAGCAGCAGCAGGGTACCTTCAGAGCGAGGTTTTGCTAAGAAGCTTTCGGTTGAGTCGTGTAACAAACACAACAACAACAACAATATTCCGGGTCGAAGAAGTTTTTCCTCCAGCGCGTTGGTGAGTGTGTTGTGTTGCTCTGTCTATTTTCACGCTTTTCTTCGTTTCGCTTTGGATTTATTTTTGATTTTTATCCGATACTTTTTGCATTTTTCTCCATGCCGGTTTGTTCTTAAGCCGTGTTAAGCTTCTGTTGTGTACTGATTTCTGATGTTTTTCTACTGTTTCCTACGCTGTGTGGCTTAGTTTCAGCAAAAGCAAGCAACCGGGGCACTAAACTATAGACCTCAAACAGTTGGAAACTGTTTGCCAATGCAAGTGAATTCTCATATCGTACTGCTGAAGGGGTTTCCTTTCTGTGACCACTCACACTGCTCTTGCCTTTCTTTTGAAGAGGATTATTTCATCAGAAAGTTTAAATCACTTGTTCGTTATGCTGGAGTCCCGTGTGGTGGTCCGGAAAATACCGAGCGGTTGACGCGAAAAAGGCGGAAAAACGGGTGGCAAAATGGGCTTGGGAGCTTGGAAGGGGCTGCTGGAGAAAAAGTTTACTTCCTGCGTTGATAAGCTATAAAATTGATTTTCTACGTGATATTTTATAAGTTACGAGTGGCACCGGAAGTTCGTTCGTTCCAAGCTGTTATATTCTGCTCCTGACTGAATGTTGATAGGTTCATTTCGTAGCCGAACGAAGCTGAACGAAGGTAATTTAGAAAGTACTTCCCAAATCGTGACGTGACTTTTTGAATATGTGGGGCACTTTATATTGCCCTGTTATTTGGCAGCGTCGATTAAACATCCTGCCAAAGGTTAGTTATTGTCCTAGAATGCCTTCTGAAGGGTCGAGTCAGTAACATTAACTGAACTATTGAGAAAGATGAAAAAAATTTCTTTAAAATTGGCTCTTTATTTATTAATTATACAATACCAAATACGACTGATTCATGGTTGAAAGTCAGTTGCATTGTTATATGAAATATCATCAGACATTTGATCGTTTGCACATTACACAAACACCCAGATCGAAGCAGCATCTTTTACCCGAACCCCTGTCATGAACGTCATTTCCGGACATTTTTCTTGAAGCCGTTCGAGCCAGGCCCGTTAGCTTCTACTCCACTTCGATCCTTGGTTTATCGTCTAACACCTTCATCGCCTCCTTCACGGACCTCACCATCCGCTCCCATGTCCCGCCCATATGTGGTGCCACTGGTGGATAAAAGTGCTACGTGGTTTGGGCTACCTCAAGTTCCTCGAGATTGGACAAATATGCGTGCTCTTTCTCCTGGTACTCATTAACCTTCTTGCAGACATTTGCACGGCGTTTTTTCCAATTGATTCAGCAGCTATAATTTCAGTGGTTAACGATCCGAAGTCTATAAATCATCCATCCTCCATGATAGGCCAGTTCCAAAGTGATCGTTGATTCGTTTCGTAGTCTTCTCAAGGGTCTCGTGAGCTTTTTTGTCAATGGCAGACTCCAGCGGAATGCTGACCGAATCTACCAGCACGTAGTGAGTTTTCAACGGTTCGTCGTTGGATACTTCTTGGTGGAAAGTCAACACTCGATACGGCACCCGACAGACGTTGTATTTCAGCTTGACCTTGCATGGCGCCACTTCGTGATCATTCAGACACACGTGGAACAGCTTCCAACGATTGACGACTTCCCTCCGGTGTGTACACGCCCGGTTTCTAAAGTCTTGGCAATACCGTAACCGATGCACGGCTTCAGTTTCCTCCTTTTCTGCCTCTGGTTTGAGTTTCGGCTTCACTGTGGTTTTATCCCGCTCCATACTCCTTCAATTTGCTTTTTCCCACCGGTGACACTTCTGAGGGTTACTTTCTTCTCCCCTTGATTGAAGCGTACCCACTCACGTGTGTCGTTGTTCGGGAGCTTTACGACCAGTTCTTGAATGAGTAATGGAGTAATGGAGTAATTCTCACTAAAACGGGGCCACTACTGACACGAGGTCTTCAAATATTGGAATTTTGGCGCTTAATTGGTTGAAAATGGATAAAACATAAGAATTACGCTTTTGATACCTCGAAATAGTGAACCCCTCGTTCGCCAAGGGGCCTAAAAGTTTCAAAAAAAGTTGAATTTTGAGCAAACCTTGAAATCTATATCATGTGATATTTCATAAATTTGCCAACTAACAAATGGCCCGGTTTTATAAAGAAAAAGAACAGGGCTTTTAAGTGGAGTAAAAAAATTTTCAGCGGCCACCTTGGATTTGGTCGCCATATTGGATTTTATCAAAAAATCGCCGTTTTCACCGTGAGCCCCCCAACCGATTTTCATTTTAAAACCACAACGCGCGAGTATCCGTGTTACAAAAGTTGGCGCGAGTAACGGAAGGTTAAGTAAGCTAATTTTGTCAACTGCATACCAGTTGCAAAAATTGTCAAAATGCGAAGTCATCGCCAATAAAATTAGAAGATATGTAAATGTGGCTTGATAATTTAACTCTTAGTGTTACTACAAACTCTAAGAAACTTATTAAAATGATATACAGAGCTCAGAAATTTAAGATATTTAAAGTTGACTTCATTTAACAGATGTATATAAATGTTTTAGGGAATTTATTTTAATACAGTAAATTATAAATTTGCTTAACAAACCACTGAACATTTTCAAATTGCCAAGCATATTGCACTCATAAAGTATGTTTTATGTTCGATTTCAAGCCTCATTTAAGCTCAATTACAATTCCAAATTCGATCCTAATTTCATGTCTAATTGCAACACTGATTTCAAGTGGCAGATTCAAGTCTAGTCTCAAGTCCAATTCCAAACACAATTTCAAGTCCAATTATAATTTATATCCAACTTCGAATCCTACTTTAAGTTCAATTTCAAAACTAATTTCAAGCCCGTGACCAACTCTAATCTCCAGAAACAGTTCAACTTTGATTTCAAAACCAGTTTCAAGTTCAATTTAATACCAATTTATATTCATTTCCAACTTTAAGTCCTATTTTAAGCTAAGTAATGCTGGAAAAGTGCAAAGAAAAGTTGGCTGTTCCTGAAAAAAAAAACAAAAAGTGGGATAGAAAGAGAGAAAACGAAGAAAAAGTGGCATAACGAAAAGAAAAATCGTGACTAAATGGGAGAGAAAACGGAACGTAAAAAAAGAACTATTGATAGAGAAGAAAACGGGAGAAAACCCTGATCAGGGCTTCGATCGATCCTTTTTTTCTACCGCAGTCACACCAACGCGCATTCAAGTTCACACCGTCCGTTTAGTGGTGGAACACGAACGCTATGCATAACACAACTGGCATTTTGCTCAGTCAAACGCCGACTGCACGCTGCAGAACGAACGGCTTCTAAAAATTTTTGACATTTTCGTTTCGATCAAGTTGCCTTTACCGATTGGAGCAGCGAATGACTGCAAAACAGTCAAATGACTGGCAATCACCACGCTAACGAAAAGCAACCGCACAATCGAATGATTCAATACTACAAAAAAACAACCACTACATGTGCATGGAAGAAGTCGGTCGGACTCCGTCCAATACAAACGAATATTTTGCTTGCGTCGGACCGATGTCTGGGTGACAAACTTTTACTGTGAGCAGCCGATTTGGAGACAAAAAGAGAAACGAAAAAATACGTCACCGTATGCTTCCAGTCAGTTTGCAGTTTATATTCTCAAAGCGCAAAGCAAAACGGGAGATCGACTGTTTGCTTTTGCTGAGATGCCGCATGAATTGTACGACGGCAGCAGCGCAAGCGGCAGATTGACTGGATTAAAAAAACGGTCAAATGATCGTTCAAAAATCGGAGTTTGAATGTGGAAAGTTCGCATTCACGGTAGTCACATTCAACTTGCGATCCCTTTTTAAGCCCTGACCCTGATAGACTTTGCAATGCACTGATTAAACTACTACAGTGGGATTTCGAATTTGGCATGGCTTGATTTTGGCAACAAAAGTATCCGTTTTTGGCAACACAAAATATTTTACTTCCAAAAATATACTTAAATATCAGTCAGTTTCCGCATACATACTTTCAATGACGAAAAAACGATGCTCTAAGTGTGTTCAGGAAAAAAAGTTTGCGGTTTTAGAATGTTTCGAACAATAATATTTTTATTGCCGTAGGACTACGTCTTACTGCAGGTCGCCATAAACTTACTTGCACCACATGGATAGCTCTTGGCGGATTTTCTAACCATAAAAAGGTTGCAATCGTTGAATAATAACATTTAGCCAATTTCTAACGCATTTACATTAAATTGTTTCATATTAAAAAAGGGACCCGATTTTGGCACGGTTTCGATTTTGGCAACATAGGTGACACGCATTTGTTGCCAAATTCGAAATCCTACTGTATAAGAAATGAATCGCACTAATTTGCTGTTGCATTGTTACGCGGGGACTGTAAGGTGAGATTAGGATTACTGTAAGCACAAGGCTCGTGACTGAAATGAGGTGAGTGAGGTGACTGTGAGAATAGGGTCCCAGCTGAAAGCGGAAAAATATGAATGGAGATAATGAGACAGAAAACAAAAAAAAACGAGACTGAAAAAGAGAGGAAAACTGGGCTTCAAAATAAAGTAAAAACGGAGGAAAATAGATGAAAAAGGGGATAGAAAAAATAAAAACGAAGGGAAAGCGATTGAAAAGAGCAAAAACCGGGACATGAAAAGTAGAGAAACAGGAAACAGCGGGTAGGAAAAGGAAAAACGAGAGAGAACGGGAGGAAACGCGAGATAGATAGAGGGAAGACGAGTCAGAAAAAGGAAAAAAAACGTTACAAAAAAGGTGGGAAAACAAGAAACGAAAAGTGGGAAAAGAAACTTTAAAGAGAAGATAGAACAATGAAAAAGTGAAACTTTAAGGGAAAAGAAGAATAGTGTGTGAGAAAAAAGAAAACTAGAAAATGAGAAAAAGAAGTCATAATGTATGAACATAATGTATAAGAAGAAAGGTGGGACAAAATGGTAAGGCCTTTAAAAATATTTTATAACGTTTTTTTCCTTCTGCTGTTAGGCGACTGAAGGGGGAGGGGGCGAAAAAAAACAGAGATTTATTTAATCGGGTAAAAAATATGCGTTTTAGGGATTTTTACTTTAAGTTTAAACGTGAAAACCAAATCTATTCTTTATAATTTGAGTTTCTCAAATTATAAAGTGAACGGTGACTAACTCAAACAATACAAATCTATTCTTGCTTTTTATACACACGTTATTTTTTTCCATGTAAAAACCTACAAAAAGAACCACTAATACCCAAAAAAAAAAATTTTTGACGGTTTTCGGAAATTCCAATGTTCGAATTTCCATTTCTGTTCCATGCTAGAAGCGTTAAATCCACTCGTGCACTTATTTTTAGAGCTCTTTAGGCTGTAGTGCCCACGGACAATTGATTTTATAAAAACAATCATAAATATAAGAGGCTTATGTCTGTCGCCAAAACGAAGGGCGCGATATGTATTTTCGTGCTAATAATCGCCCACATTAAGCAAAGACTCAAACCAATCATAGCAGATTACATTCAAGACGAGCAAAAGTAACGTTGTTGCACTTCATAGAGTTACATAGCGTTAGCGTTATATAGCGTACCTCCAATTTGCTCTCAATTAGACGCGAGACGACGCGCGGGGGTTACAGCTAGTTTTATATAAGAGGCTTATGTCTGTACCGAAAACCAGGTCTCTGCCAGGACGTCATAAGAGATTTATCGGTAACTAAAAACAGGTCCCTGACAAAACGTCATGCTTTCATGGCAATGGGTTGTATTCTCAGTCACCTCACTGGTCGACTGCTGGACTGCTCGATTACTCAACTGGTTAACTAGACTGCTCGACTTAATTGCTTGATTTAGTCACTCAACCCGACTGCTCGACTCAGCTGCTTGACTTTACTGTTTGATCCGACAGCTCGATTTACTGCTCGATTCAACCGCTCGACTGGACTACTCGACTGAACTGCTCGACTGAACCGTTCGACCCGACTGCTCAACTAGACTGCTTGACTAAACTGTTCGATTCCAGTACTCGACTCAACTGCTCGACTACACTACTCGATTCAACTACTCTCAACTACAACTAATTAACATCGAAATTTTAATCAAATCACACCAGGTTTTAGTTGTATTCGAAGATCTACTCTTCCTTTTTCTAATGATGCTAAAATATAGCAAAAAGAAACAAAAAAAGTGGTCGAAAGATGCTTGTAAAAATAGTGTGTCCGCGCGCGTGTACTCAGTACATCAGCGTAACTTTTCTGAAATGAAAAAAGTTACACAAGCGGTCGCGTCGTGTACTTAGTACACGGCGGGCAATAGCTCAAGTTTGTGAACAGATAGAAAGTTGCGACCTTCGACAAAGTTGCTTATCTAGTTAAGATACATCCGGTGACATACAACAATGTTCGGAACTGAGTCGCTAGATGGCGCTAATAATGAAGAAATTAAATTCATTTAGGAATATTTTGGAACCGTAATGAGCTAGAAGGTTGCTATTTTCTACAAAGTTGTTTGTAAAGCCAAGACGCATTTAGTAATGAACACTGAAGTTTGGAACTACTCCGCTAGATGGAATATACGGTGAAATTTAATTCATTTGGCGATATTTCCGAATCAAGACGAGACAGAAGGTTGATGTTTTCGACAAAGTTGTTTATCAGGTCAAAATGATGGTAAATAAAATTCGGAATTGAAGGTGGAGATGATGAGAAAATCAAATTCTTTTCGGAATATTGCGGAACCATGATGACATAGAACACTGCTGTATGCTACAAAGTGGTTTCTGTTGTCAAACACGTTAGATAACGCATCGTTGTCCTTTTCATCATTGATTGCGTTGTCAATTCCAGCAAATCAACAGCTATTTTTATGGTTTCCTGACAGAAGCAATTGATACATATTGCTTCAAATTTTATCAAAAGACAAGATGAAGAGCACAAACTGATCAAATTGCTTTTGACGAAGTGGCTTGTTCGGCCAGTCTAACTTGGCGGGCAGGCCAGATATGAGATATCGAAATATGATTTTACCAACTGCGACATCCAACGGGACAGTTCCGAATTTAACCGGTCATTTTCAGATTCGTCTTGTCTAGACACACAACTTTGTCAAAAACCGCAACCTTCTATCGTATCATGGTCATGAGATATCATCATGAAATTATAATTTGATCACGTGCGCCACCTAGTGAGACAGTTTCAAACTTTGTTATGCATTCTTGTCTTGTTCGAACAAATAACTTTGTAGAACACAGTAACATTCTATATCGTCACGACTCTGATATATTCCAAAAAAAATCAAAATACTCACTATAAGCGCCATCTATCGTATCAGTTCCGAATTTTGTTGTCCGTAGTCAGATTGATCTCGTCCAGATAAACAACTTTGCCAAAGACAGCAACCTTCTATCTCTTCTCAGTCCCGAGATATGAGAGTTTATAGTATCGAGATTCTAGAATCGTTTGCGTTGGTCGCTATTTGCGCCATCTAGCGAATCAGTTCTCAAACTTTATTGCTCGATAAACAACTTTGTCGAAAACCGCAACCTTCAATCATTATTATTCGCCGTGTACTCAGTACACGACGCGACCGCTTACGTAACTTTTTTTAACGCGACCGCTCTAGGGTTAACTAGTTGACCCACTAATTATGGTTTTGCTCTTCGATTTTTCAAGCCAATTTCAAAGGGGGGGGGGGGGGGGGGGTTACCAAAAATATTTGTAATGGCCTAATGAGATAGAAAAATGGGACAGAAAATAAAGAAAAACAATAAAACGGACTTTCTTTGGTTAAAATTAGAGAGAAAAAAATAAAAAACGAAAGATAAAAAGGAAATCCGAATAGCAAAGGAAAAACGGTGCCAAAAAAAACATAATGAAAGTGACAGAAAATAAGAAAAACGGGGTATTTAAGAGGAAAAACGGAACAAACGAAGACGAAAAACGAAAATGAAACGTTATAAAAGAGCTAGACAAAGTGGAAGATGAAGAGAAGCAATAAAACAGAAAATACGAGACAACAAATAAGTGGAACGAGAAAAAAAGTGAAGAAAAGAAGAAAATACGGAACAAAAAGTAGAAAACGTGCGAGAAAGTAAAAGGAAATAATTGTAAACAAAACATCGTGTCGAATTTCGTGTCCACATCCAATTTCAAGCCTAATTTAATTCCAATTTTATGTTTAATTTTAGGTCAAATTTAAACTCTGATTTCAAGTCCAATTAAAACCTAATTTACGTCGAATTTCAAATCCAATTTTAAGTTCAATTTTGAGCTTAAATTGAAATCCAATTTTGATCCAGTTGGAATTAGAGATTCATTCAGCATTGTGCTGTGTGAAAAGAGGTTGACACAGCAACACTCACTGGCTGTAAATTGTAATTTACAATATTAACTTTCTATCATTAAATACTGGGCATAACCAACTTGGTTAACTTTCTTTCCCTTGTTGATTAATACGATTACCAAAACTGCCAATGGTGAAAGTCAATTACATTTTTGTTCCGAGAAAAACCAACACTGCATTCAAAACTGTACCAGCACCAATACCGGTGCTATTATCCCCGATGGAATAACTACAACTTGGCTGCAATAACCACCAACCGTTTGAAACGGCATTCGTATAACGAAAACCGTTAATGAACTATTCATGTAACGGACAGGTTTCAGCACCAATTTAGAAACCCAGATTGGTTAGCAGTGCAATTGAAGCCAAACTGCATCCTCGGTTGCCGCTTGCCGGCTATGAGTTGGAGAAACCATTCAAAGTTATTGAAAGCAATGTGCTCCTCGAAACCGAACGAGAATAAACAATTACAGCGGATTGGTTTCCGCTAGCCGGGAAGGAAAATCCTTTTCGATACACTATCGTGAATCAACTCAACGGGTTTGTTTTTTTTTCTTGCTGGATGCAAAAACTCATTTAATTAATGCAGCCACCATTTACAGAACACGACATCTGGTAGCTAGATGTACTGGTACTGAGATGCAAAATGTCCGAACTTCCGCAGTAAGGTTCACCGCAACCGACATGCTGTTATTGCGCTGTTAGTTACCATTTCTGCATACCCGCCGAATGCAGTTTTCTGTTTTTTTTTCATTTTCCATTGCTGCCTCTAAACCCGGCAGGGAGTTGGCAGAGCATTAAACGTGTGCGGTTTTGGGATGGAAATTCTCGACCCGTCGAAAAATCCGTTACCGCTTTAAGCGGGGTTTGTGTTTTTGTGTATGTGTTAGAAAAATGTTTTGACTAGGCTACAGGACTGTCAGAAGCAACAAAAAGTAGGTATGCACCGAAACAGCTGAACCACTCCATTAACATCAAATGTTGTTTTTCCGAGCCCCGATGGCTCTGTAGCTGCCGTCCTAAAGTAATACAGAGTAAAATTTGTAAAAATTTGTTTTTCTTGCCGGCTCCATTACAGTTGATGGCGCACTGAGAGTCAACGAATTTGCTGTGGGAAAACGAGTTTTGCTTCAAGCTTATACTAAAAAATAAAATTAATAAACGGATAATCGTTTCAGCTGATTATTTAAAAAAAAACTCTATACATCACATTTTTTGAGTAATTTCTTCTCTGAAGCCAGAGTCATTAGATTAAATAATCTCGAGGACAGGATCAATAATTTGCTTACTGCGTATCTTTGCGTTGAATATTCACTATCAATTTAGCAATTTGCGATAATATTTTAATTAAATTTATTTTCTAGTATCCATATAAGCCCGAGACCACACGTTCCGTTTTCAGTATAACCGGTAACATCAATCCAGTATGAAGTTCCTACAAACAACACTGTTCATCGTCATCAGTATATCATCATTGAGCTGCACCATGGACGTCGGTGCAAAAGTTGATCAAATTTCGTACCTACAAAAACTAATCTGCTCGGGACAACACCATGTTCACATTTTCATCGACAGTTCGAATAATTCTTTCGTGGACGTGATTCTTACGAGGATGGTCAACGCCTCCATTTTCAACGTACAGATTCATAGCAACGTTACAGAGTTTCGTGAAGAAACCACGGAACGGATTTGCGCTATTATTTTAATAATCGAAAATAAACTAAACGGAAGGTACATCACCTCACACACACTATCGATGATAATCGCTGTCATCGACAGTGCTTCGTTTCCCACTCTGTTGAACACATTAAAAAAAGAATCTGTAGACAACGTCATCTATCTGATTTACGACGACTCGGAGTACCCTTTCAGATACTACGATATTTTTAGAGAAACAATAATCCGCTGGAGTAACCTATCAGTTAATCCAATCTCGGCGTCTACTGAAGACTTGATGGGACTAGAAATTAACCAGCTACCCGATACCGAACCGGAAGATTTGCAATTGCTGCAAACGCTCGCGGATCGTCACAACGCAAGCTTGTTTCTATCGGATGACATCCGTCAACCGGATATCGAATTTGGCTTTAACTCATATTTTATGAATCTTGTCGGATCTTTGGATCCTATCTACGTCGGCCGTTTTACGCACGAATGTACTATTGTTCCGCGCAGTGAACGGAAGCCTCTTCTGGCCATTCTCTTCGATCCATTCGATGGATCCGTCTGGATTACATATTTGGCATCGGTCTTTGCCATTACGCTGATGCGAGAATTTATCTTACGCCAAAAGATATCATTCATCGGGTTGATTTCAAAATTCATCCAATTATTAAGCGTTAGCTTCGTAGGGTCAACTGTAACTATTCGACGCAGCATGGAACAACTGATAATCGGTTTGCTCATGTTGATGAGTATTATCCTCGTGTCATCCTACCAATCGCTCGTGATTTCTTTTCTACTAAGCCCACGTTTCTATCCGGAGCTAGACACCTTAGAACAACTAAACGAATCATGCTGCTGGGCGTCAAACTATGTTGAGCCCCAATTTATGGACTACAATTTCCGACAGGTCGGGGAATGCAACCCAAACAGCATTCCACAATTCGACAGCAAGGAGGATTTCATGCGTCACTATTATCAGTCGGGTGTTTGCGAAGTAATTCCCCTATCGATGTGTGTACAGGAACTTTCCGAACAAGATAAAAATATGCAGTTTAGTAAGTATTTCCGGGTTTCGAAAGTTGCTACCATTAATTTTCCGGTCCTGGCTATGGTATTGAGACACTCGTCCATGCGGACCCGCTTTCGGCATTACAGCCAGGCGTTCACCGAAGCCGACCTGTATCATTTCGTACAGCGAAATGTCTACCAGGATCCGTTGGCACGGGAACGATGGGTGGTTCCGTACGCGGTCATCGCCGTCAACGATCTGTCACTGGTTTGGATTACGTACTGCTTCGGGTTGGTTGCTTGTGGAGTGTGCTTTGTGCTTGAACTTGTCACCTTCTATTGGGTGGTAATCGGACGAAAGTTGAAGCTTAAATTTTCGAAATGAAATTAAAATGCAACATTTGAAGCGGAAATGTGGTGAGTTATATTTGTACAGTGTTGTACTTCACAGACAATGGTATTGTCAATGGTATTGGTTGTACTTCACAGACAAATGGTATTGTTAACATAAAATTTGAAAGATTGAAATGGTTTGAATAAATATAGCTTATTGGGAGTGGTTCCTACAAGATTTTGTTGTCAGTGCTTGGAAGTAATACTTTCCGTATGGAATGGAGATAAAAGAAGACCTCTCCTCGTATGAATGCGAAAAACGAAATTTTCCTATTGATTGGTGCACGAACATCCGAAATCCATCGAACTTGAATTAGCAACCAGTTGCTGACCAGTTTTCGCTGCACATTTAAATGTTCGATTGTGGAATTGCACACGAATATGTTGCCGAAGGACGTAATCCTACGTCTACAACATATTTCGAGTATCCGTTAAGTTAAAGCACTTTGAAATTTCGGCAGTATTTTTTTCATGCTTTTCTTACAATCAGCTCAAATGGCATGTTGTGCCGTCCTGGTGAAACCATTTTTTGCCAGATCTACGGATTTATCCGTAGCTCTTCGAATATAGAAACTTTATTCGGACCTACGGCAAGTGCTTAAATGCACGGATTTTCATAAATTTAACGGAAAAGGTTGAAAATTTCTTTCAGTTACGAAGCTCCCGAGTACGATACATACAAGCAAGTAATATCCTGAAAAGAATAGAATTATAGAATTCTCTTGAGAGAAAGAAACGAACAGAATAGTTGTGAGTGTTTATCCTACTTTAATGAGTAGTGAATTAAAAAGAAAAGATTTACGCTGCTAAGCTGTTGATTTGAACTTGCATTTTTGACGACAGGTAGAAACTGTGGGTTAAAAAGTTATTTCCTTTTGTATTTCCTCGTACATTCCAACAGTTCCGAATAAGTTTTCTGTAGTGTGATAGAACTTTAAACTAACTTCATGATCTTTTTAATCTAGTAGCTGGAATCCTTGTCTTATTTGTAATAATTAGCTTTGTTTCTTTTAAGTGATAATTGAAAACTGTTGAATATGTGAGCCTTCAGAAAGCATAACATTAAAGGGCGATGTAAAGATGACTAAAATTTAAAAACAGAACAACGAAGAACCGGCTTGAATACAACACAACGAGATGAAAAGCTGACGAAAAAGTGATTAAAGCCTAGTGAAAATACGATAAAAAGATGACAAAAATACGGCGGTTTTCATGACCAATTTTGGTCTTAAGTGCCATCATAAGAATGCAATAAAACTCAAATTGTTACTTGGGAATGATACTCTGTCGGAATTAACATAAAAATACGACGGAAAGAAGATGAAGAGACGCTAAAGCAGTGACAAGAGAATCACGATAAAACGACAAATAGATATTTAAATTGCGTTAAAAAAAGGTGACGAAAAGATGACGGATACACTATAGCAAGACGACGAAAAGGCTTTATTTATTTATTTATTATTCGATTATATCCATCCGACCTGTTTGGTCTTAATGGATTGGATGGGGAAAAGCCAAGTAGAGATCATCCTGTGGGAGGCATAAGAACCCCACCATCTTTTACAATTGATACATTGATACAGCTGTTTACATAAAGTCAACATTGCATGGTCAATCACTTAATTCTAATTAAACTAAATACAAAAATTACAGTCACATTATATAATACCACAATTAACAATTTTTTGATAAAATTTATTTGAGGATTCACCAAATTCATATAAATGTTCCACCGAAGAAAACGTACGGATGCAAGCAGTGATAGGTTCATTGAATCCATTGAATGCTGTACGATGCGATTCAGGTTGCAGTAATCCAACGAAACGAAGAGAACGCTGAGGAGCACGAAAGCCAAGGTATAAAAGAATATTCGGCGAGCCGATTTCTCCGTTCAACACCTTGGTGACAAATACAGCTTGCTGGATTTTTCTGCGTCGTTCTAAAGTATCTAAACCGATAAGGCGACATCGTTCAGGTTACGAAGGTAGATTCAAAGGATCACGCCACGGGAGATCACGTAGTGCTATGCGAATAAATCTCTTCTGCACTCGTTCAATTCTCAATGTCCAGGCTACTTGATAAGGAGTCCAGCTCAGACAAGCGTTTTCAAATATTGGTCTCAGTAGAGAACAATACAAGGACTTTAAACAGTACGGATCCTTAAAGTCCCGTCCAATCTTTGTTATGAAACTGAGCTGCCGGTTTGCTTTTGAAATTACATTCGATCGATTCTGATTAAAACATAGCTTGGTATCGAGAACGACGCCCAGGTCGTTAGCATGTTCAACTCTCTTAAGTACTTGACCATCAATATTATATTCGAACAATATAGGGCTGACAGTTCGATGGAAGGTCATAATCTGACATTTAGCCGTGCTGACGATGAGCCAGTTGTTGCGACACCGATTGACGAAAGTATCAAGCAACTTTTGCAAATTTCGGCAATCTTCAATGGATCGAACAGCGAGACATAGTTTCAAATCGTCCGCGTATATCAATTTACATCCATCGCCCAAAAGTAAAGCAACGTCATTAAAATATAACGAGAATATCAATGGGCTCATATTGCTGCCTTGTGGTACCCCCGATCTATTTGTAAATGGAGAGGAGAGACATGAATTGGGCTGCACGCGTAGCGTTCGATCACTTAAATAAGAATGTAACCACTCAACAAAGTGATCCGATACGCTAAGTCTGGAAAGTTTGTGCAAAAGTATTCGATGATCTATTCGATCAAACGCGGCTTTCAAATCTGTGTAAATAACATTTCATCTTGAGCTTTCTGCTCTAGATGCGAGATGCAAGTCGGTGTGAAATCCAGAAGATTCGTACAAACAGAACGACCTGACATAAATCCGTGCTGATCGAAGGAAATATAGCTTTTTGTACGAGCAAGAACAGCAGTGCTCACAATTATCTCAAACAGATTACAACGACGCAGAGAGGCTAGTTATGCCACGATAATTTCTTATATTTTGCCGGTCACCAGATTTGAAAACTGGAAACATATAAGACTGCTTCCAAATCGCCGGGAACTTTCTTTACTCAAACGACCTGTTAAATATTCGACATAGCGGTTTCGCCGCTACAGGTGCACAGCGGGAAAAAACAATTGCTGGAATCCCGTCCGGGCCAGCGGAAGAAAAAAAAGACAACGTGAGAAAAAAGTGAGGGAGACGAAAAAATGACTAAACAACGACAACAAAAAATAAAAAACGACGAAAATAAGCCAAAACCGTAACAAAAAAGGATTTTTAAGAACGACAAAAAATTGCTGAAAAAAGTGATGAAGAAATCCAAAAACAGATCTGTTCAAAAAACGACGAATATTCGACGAAAATGCGTTAAAAAGATGGCAAAAAATCATGAAAAGATAACAAAAATACGACAAAGGATATTGAGCCGACGAATACGAAGAAGAGAAAACAGAAAATGACAAAAAGGTCTCGATAAGACAACAATATGGTGACCAGAGGACAACGAAAAAACAGCAAATAGACGTCAAAAACACACCGAAGAAGCGACGAATATACGACGGAATAATACGACAGAGGCAGTAAAAAGACAACTGACAACGAACAAGGTCGCCAAAAAAATGGCAAAAAGCGACGGAAGGCCAATAAGTAAATGGCGAAACGACGACAGATGATGGTGAAATGATGACAAAATGATACAGCAATAACAAAAAACAACAAAAACGTGCAAATCAATATAAAAAAACAAAAAAGACGAACAGATATTAACGAAAATATGACAAATGAATGACAATATGATAAAGAATACGTAGAAAAGACAACAATTATGCGACAAAAGCAACCGAAAAACGATAAAATAAAACAGCAAATAAGTGACAGAAAGATGACGGAAGAATGGCAAAAAGGCAGCAAAAATATGACGGAAATACGACGAAAAGATAATGACAAACAGACGAAAAACCCTATTGGAAAAATATGGAAGACGACAAAAGTACAATGAAAACCCTCTGGGAAAACGCCATAGAAGATGATAAAATATGACCACAAATCACTGAAAAGAGCCAAAAAAATCAAAACAACAACAAAAAGGGCAAACAATGTGACAAAAATGACAAATTAGACAGAAAAGACAACAATAAAATGACGCACACAAGCCAAAATAGTGAAAAAATCATGACCAAAAATGACAAAGAAAACAAAAAACATTCTAAACCTCTACAACTAAACCTTACAAAAACAGACGACGGAAATAAAAAGAGTACGATAAAGACGACGAAAAGACGCCGTAACAGCGGCAAAAATTAAACAAAAAGCCGTCAAAACTCCACAAAACCAAACACGACCGAGACGTAGAAAAAAGCGGCGGAAAATGTAAAAGCAGAGATCAACAAACGACGAGCAGATGACGAAAATGTGATGTAAAGATGGCGAACAGGCCATGTTTGTCCCGTTTTTCCTCTTTTCTGTTCTCAATTCAAACGTCGTATGAATGTTTAAATACGTTTTTCTTCCTTTCCTTTTCCTCCTTTTCTATACCGTTTTTTCTCCTCTCTTGTCTTCTCCTTTTCTTTTCAGTTCATCCTCATTTTCTTTTTCGTTTTCTTTATGGGTTCCCTTATTTTTTTTCCTTTTCCTGAAAACTAAACAAAAACGAAGTGGCCGGACAGTTAAGAAAACAAGAAAAAAATGAGGATAAACTGAAAGAAAACAAAAAAAAATAAAAGAGAAAACAGGGAACAGGAAAATGGATGAACGAGAATAGAAACAGGGAAAACAGAACAGAAAAAGAAAAAATGAAGAGAGAAAAAATTGGAAAAATATGGAAGTGATAAAATGAAAAAGAAAAACGTTACGGAAAAGCAGGTAAAGTAGGACATAATATAATAAGAGACAGAACGGAACAGATGAAAACGAAAACCGGGTCTGAATGCCAAAATGTGCCATGCCAAAAACGGACCTAAAGGAAAAAGACAGGAAACGGACAAGAAAAATCAGAGCTCAATAAAAAGGTAACAAACGGGACAAGAAAGGAAGAAAAAAGAGTGAACAGAACAGAAATAAATAAATTTAGAGGTAATCCGTCTTCTACTGCGCTGCTAAAAGCGTTCTGCATCTTTTTCTATCCAGTCTCCGCATTTTTTCCTGGTTTCCCATTGTCTACATTTCCTCTTTTCTTTCTCTTTTTTTGGTCTTTCAGCTTTTCTAACTTGCTTTAACCTTTTTTCCGTCTCATTTCGTCAGTTTTTTTCATTCGTCACTAACATGAAAATAAGAAACGAAAGAAACAGCGAGCGAGGGGACACAAGAAGAAAAGAAAGAAGAGATGTAGAATATGGGAGGCAGAAAAGAAAAAAATCATGCACAAAACGAGGAGGCTGGACAGGAATAGATGAAGAACGGAAGGGAAAAGAAGAAAAATAAGACAGAAGAAGAAAAAACCATAAAGAAAACGAAAAATAAATGAGGATAAACTGGAAAGAAACGAAGTAAAATGTGAAAAAATGGAATAGAAAAGGAAGACAAAAAAGGAAAAAAATACGAAACACATGAAAATGGAGAAACGAGAAAAGAGAAACAGGAAAAATGGGACAGAGATGAAAATTGTAAAATGAAACTCTTTTATAATGGGTGATTCACCAATTTTGGATAACAAAACCATCTGTTTTCAGTATAAAGCCTTCAATCCACCGAAAAATCTGTAAACACTTTAAACAGGGTTTATGATGTTATATGTGTTGGAAAAATATTTTGACTAGAACTGTCAGTAACAACAAAAAGTACGTAACCTTTTATGCACCGAAACAGCTGAGCTAACCCATTAACATCAAATGTGATTTTTCGTTCCATGGTGGCTACCGCCTGTAACACAGAGTAGAGTTTTTAAAATCTATTGTTTTTGCCAGCTCCATACTACAAATGCATGCATGGATGGATGGATGGATGAGTTTTTTATGTGGAAATGAGTTTTGGCTTCGACCAAACAAACCAATAATCGTATCAGACAAACCTTTTAGTTATATTTGGCCTTCGATAACATTTATTCAGTCACACTTCTATCGATCGAACAGAACTTTATTCATCAGAGAATATTTTTCCATGATACTTCCTCTATGAAGTCAATAACATTAGGTAAAATAATCTCGTGGACGAGATCAGCAGTTTACTGCTTATCTTGAACACTTTTATCATTCATTATTAATTCTGTAATAACCAATAGTATTTCAACTTAATTTATTGTCTACAAGCAGCCTGTAACAAAAGATCTGTTTTCAGTATAACCGAAAACATCAAACCAATATGAAGTTCCTCCAAACAACACTGTTCATCGCTGTTTGCATATCATCACTGAGTTGCTCCACTGACATCAGTGCTGTAAGAAATGATCAAATTCTGTACCTGCAAAAACTAATCTGTTCGGGACAACACCAGGTTCACATTTTTATCGACAGTTCCAATAATTCTTTCGTGGACACGATTCTTACGAGGATCGGTAACTCATCCAGTTTCAACGTACAGATTCATACAGATGTTAAACAGTTCCGTGCCGAAACCATGCGACGGAGTTGCGCAATTATTTTAATCCACGAAAATAAACTGAACGGACATTACATCTACTTTGGTTCACCAGCGCTGGTAATTGTTGTCGTCGAAAGTGCGTCATTTTCCGTTATTTTCAATACTTTAAAAAATCGTGATATCCACAACGTTGTCTACCTAATTTACGACGACTCGGAGTACCCTTTCAGATACTACGACATTTTCAGAGAAACACAAATTGGCTGGAGTAACCTATCAGTTAATCCAATTGTAGCCTCTACTCAAGACTTGATGGGATTTGAAATAATCGAGCTGTTCGATACCGAACCGGAAGATCTTCTGTTGCTGCAAACGCTCGCGAATCGTCACAATGCAAGCGTATCTCTATCGGACGACATTGATCAACTGGAAATCGTATTCGGCTCGGATCTATTGGTTTTGAACCTTCTTGGATTAGATGCTATCTACGTCGGTCGTTTTGTGCACGAATGTGTAATTGTTCCACGCAGTACCCCAAAGCCTCTTCTGGCCATTCTTTTCGATCCCTTCGATGGATCTGTCTGGATTACGTATTTAGCATCGGTTTTTGCCGTTACACTGATGCGAGAATTTATCCTACATCGAAAGATATCATTCATCGGGATGATTTCAAAGTACATCCAAATGTTAAGTGTTAGTTTCATCGGGTCGACTGTGACCATTCGACGGAACGTGGAACAGCTGATGATCGGTTTGCTCATGTTGATGAGTATCATCCTGGTATCGTCGTACCAATCGCTCGTGATTTCTTTTCTACTGAGCCCACGTTTCAATCCGGAACTGGACACTTTAGAACAACTAAACGAATCGTGCTGCTGGTCGGGCAACGATTTTGACGGTCAGTTTCTGTACAACAACTTTCGTCATGCTGACGAATGTGACCCGGAAAACGCACCAATATTTAACAGCATGGAGAAATTCGTTCGATACAACTACGAGCTGAGCTTGTGCGAAATAGTTCCCCAATCGATCTGTGTACGAGAATTTTTCGGTCTAAATAAAAACGTACACATGAGTAAGTACTTTCGGGTTTCCAAAGCAGCTACCATCAATTTCCCGGTCCTTGCCACGGTACCGAAACACTCGTCCATGCGGCAGCTCTTCCAGCACTACAGCCAGGCATTCACCGAAGCCAACCTGTACCATTTCGTTCAGCGAAATATCTACCAGGATCCGTTGGCACGAGAACGATGGGTGGTTCCGTATGCGGTCATCGCCGTTAACGATCTGTCACTGGTTTGGATTACGTATTGCTTCGGATTGACCGTTTGCGGGGTGTGCTTCGGGCTTGAACTTGTCACCTTCTATTGGATGGTAATCGGACGAAAGCTGAAGCTCAAATTTTCGAAATGAAATTGAAATGCAACATTTGAAGCGTAAATTTGATGAATTATATTTGATTTTGTATTTGTAAAATTTGAGAGATTAAAAAATTGCTAGAAATATTTCCTATCGATTGGTGCGCTAACATCCGAAATCCATCGACGGAAGCTTGAACTACAAGCATTCGGAAGCTGACCATTTTTCGTTACACACCTAATTTTAGGTTTTGGAATTGCATCTAAATATGTTGCCGAAAGACGTAATCCTACGTCGAAAATTAGTTTTCCATCATAGTGGAAAATTTACTAAAAAATTATTTTTGTTCGTAAGCCCGAATAAAAATTTACATTACATGTTGACCTAGAAACAATGCCTCTAAAACAGTTGTTTTTGCGAACAGTATAATTTATGGTATACTTATTGTGTTTTTATCCATCTATTATCCGTGCCTAAGTGCCGCTATTTTTTCACCCCTTTGAATTCCTTTTTTGGTTTTTAACGGTTTTCTTAACCAATTGACGATCTCTAGAGCCAGGCAGTGTGGTGTGGAGACCAAATTTGCACCCTAAGCAAGTACCACTTTTATAACTTGCCCTAGCAAGTGGCTTCATTGTTGGTAAACGCAGAAAGGAAGGATTTGGAGGGACCTAAGAATATAGCCATGATAAAGTCATTTAACATCTAATGGCCTGATTGTACCATGATTCAATGGATTACCAATTAGTGTCACTGTGCCGACCTCTTTTCACGTAGTACAATGCTGAAAGCAGAGTTTCATTTTTGATAGAAAGACTCTCTGCATTCAAACAATGCTAAAGGTACTGAAATGACCATTTTTTTTAAACATAGATTTTATTACCTTACAGAATATTTTTCATAATCTGGAAGACAGGATCAACAATTTGAATATTGCTTATCGTCGCAACTAATATTCGCCATTAACTAATTTCATTTCGTTGTCTACCAGCAACTATCTAAACCTAAGGCACACACGTTTTGTTTTCAGTACAAGTGCAAGCAACAATCAAGTATGAAGTTTCTAACAACTATGTTGTTCTTCGTCGTTTGTATATCATCACTGAGCTGGTCCTCCGACCTCAGTGCAAAAGCTGACCAAATTCTGTACCTGCAGAAACTAATCTGCTCGGAGCAACCCCTAGTTCACGTTTTCATCGACAGTTCGAATAATTCTTTCGTGGACGTGATTCTTACGAGGATGGTTAACTCCTCCATTTTCAACGTACAGATTCATAGCAATGTAATACAGTTTCAAAGAATATCCCAAACACGAATTTGTGCTATTCTTTTAATCCAGGATAATGAACTGAATGGAAAGTACATCTTATATCGTTCACCAGCGCTGATAATCGCTGTCATTGACAATCGTTCATTTCCAACCCTGTTCAACACATTAAAAAAAGAATCTATCGACAACGTCATCTATTTTATTTACGACGGCTTGGAGTACCCTTTCAGATACTACGATATTTTCCAGGAAAAACTAATTCGCTGGAGTAACCTCTCAGTTAATCCGATTGCGGCATCTACTCAGGACCTGATGGGATTGGAAATTATCCAGCGACTCGATACCGAACCGGAAGATATTCAGTTGCTGCAAACGCTCGCGAATCGTCACAATGCAAGCTTTTTCCTATCGGACGACATCGTTCAAGAAGAGATCCTATTCGGTTACGATCTATTTTTTATGAATATTATCGGACCAGATGCTCTCTTCGTTGGCCGGTTTACGCACAATTGTGTAATTGTTCCGCGCAGTAAACGGAAACCTCTTCTAGCCATTTTATTCGATCCCTTCGATGGATTCGTTTGGATTACTTATTTGGGATCGGTCTTCGCCATCACGCTAATGCGGGAATTTATCCTACATCAAAAGGTATCATTCTTCGGGTTGATTTCAAAATTCATCCAATTGTTAAGTGTTAGTTTCATCGGGTCGTCTGTGACCATTCGACGGAACGTGGAACAGCTGCTGATCGGTTTGCTCATGTTGATGAGTATCATCCTGGTATCGTCGTACCAATCGCTCGTAATTTCTTTTCTACTAAGCCCGCGTTTCAATCCGGAGCTAGATACTGTAGAACAGTTAAACGAATCTTGCTGCTGGTCGGGCAACGATTTTGACGGTCAATTTCCACAAAACAACTTTCGCCGGGTCGGAGAATGCGACCGGGAAACTATACCAGAGTTCGACAGTGAGGAGGATTTTGCACGTTATAATTATCAGTTGGATGTCTGCGAAATAATTCCCAAAGCGATGTGTGTATGGGAAATGTTCGATCCGAATTCAAATGTTCAGTTCAGTAAGTATTTTCGGGTTTCGAAAGCGGTAACCCTGAGCTTTCCGGTCCTTGCCATGGTACCGAAACACTCGCCCATTTGGTATCCCTTTCGGCACCACAGCCAGGTATTCATCGAAGCCGACCTGTACCATTTCGTTCAGCGAAATATCTACCAGGATCCATTGGCACGGGAACGATGGGTGGTTCCTTACGCGGTGATTGCCGTCAGCGATCTGTCACTGGTTTGGATTACGTACTGCTTTGGGTTGATCGCTTGCGGAGTGTGCTTCGTACTAGAACTTCTTTCCTTCTATTGGGTGGTAATCGGACGGAAACTGAAGCTCAAGTTTTCAAAATGAAATGCAATAATATTCAAACAAAAGCGTAAGCTTTGTGATTTACAACAAATTATATCAATGTATCTAATATTATAGAATTAAAGGTAATTGATAGAATAACTATTATTACTACCAACAATCCTAGTTGAAGATCTGTCAATAGTTTGGATTACGTACTACTTTGGGTCGGCCACTCAGCGGAATATGTTTCACAAAAAAATTCTGCATTTGTAATTGTAACAAGAATGTGTTCCAATACGCTGCCAATCCAACTTTCGGGGAGTTGACTGGTCAGACAAGCACCCTCTCTGGTCCTAGCACAGAGCCATCGAACTGCTACAGAACAACTCCTTCGCCATGACAACATCTACGTTTATGATCAAAACGTGGGTGGAATGAACGCAACCGATCGTGACTAGCGTATGTCTGTACAAGTTAATGGTCTTGACCGAGATCACGCCGATGGAGCTTCTCTTTTAAATGTGAGTTTTATTACACTCTTACTGCGGTTAAATGGCGGCTAATTTTGGCCTTAAACGTCTTCATAAGTGTGTTATACAACTTATATAAATTTAGCTTCGAAAGATGTGCTTATCTAGGAAGCTGATCTCGGAGGTCTTGGCTAATGTGCGGCATTGATATTATTTCAGATTTCGCATTTCAATAATTTAGCAACGTATCTGTACAAGTCACGTATGAAACATTTGTAGAACTCCGTGTAATCTACTATCTATCAGAATAAAGTACTCCATTTTCTTCAATTTTCGCAGGTAAAAGACAGCAAACTTTGTAAATGAACGTTCGTTTGCCAGTAAAAAAGTGAGGCTTTAACTACAGCGTAAATACAAAAAATAAAACGAAACTCTATTCAGAAACATTGTCGATTGCACTCAGCTCTATTAGTGTTCCATACATGACTTTTATTGATTTTGCTTCTATGAGGAAATACAGTTAGCATGTCAAATCATTCATCTCAATACATCAACGGGGTTTCTCCGGGCAGCCATCTGAGACCGCAGTTTTTACTTTTCTATTTAACTGTTAACAGCGCGCTACGTGGCTTTAGACTCGCTTCACGCCGACGACGCAACATGCTCTTGGTTTGATCCTTTGGACCACAGAGGGACTGGACAAAAGAGAAAATCCATAACCCTTATTAAGCGTGCGCCATATTGCTGTGCAGTCTCTCTTTTGTTCTATCCCACTGTGGACTACCGGCGAGCCACAAGACCTGGGAGAAGTAGTGGGTTCGAATCCGGTTGTAGTGCTGCGATTGCAGCTTGGTTCGATCCATGAATCCCTCAGCTTGGATAAAAAATTACGGGGCTAGTGCAACGAACCTACTGATTCGCGCAGCACCGCCTAGGTGAGCTTTCCACATACGACGACTGGCGTGGCGTTAGGCATACGGACGATAGACATACGGGTTTTAGGCATACGGACATTAGGCATAATGGACGATAGACAGAATGGATTTTAGGTATGATGGACGATAGGCATTATGGACGTTAGGCATAATTTACAATAATTCGCTTTCCTATGAACACGCACTTGCGGTCATTCAGCATAAAGTCATTTATTAATATATTTTTTGAAACGGTGGTACTACAATTAATTGAGGGACAGTAGGAAAAGTAATGAAAATTTATTTGGAAAATGGAGGAGAAAGAGTGGAAAGGTAAGAGGGGGGAGGAAGGGTAATTAGTAGCTACGCTTAACAAGTTGTCGTTGAAGTGGTGAAGAGGTTAAAACCACTCAAACAAACTACACGGTATACAGCCCTAAGGGTTGTACGAAAGGATGACGCAGAACTATATCAGATCAACAGATCAAAGACTAATGTAAACTGCATTTCTGGCATATGTATGTTTATAAGAATCTGTGAGTGCCATTGTTTAAGTGAATGTTTAAAAGAGAAGAGCAAAATATTCAGATTCAATTCTTAATTTAATGCAATGGTGACTTTGAAAATACGTGGACGGGGGAAACCCCTACATTCCAAATTTGGTTCCATTTACTTGATTAGTTCTAGAGTTTTGAGGAAATTTGTATTTCATTTGTACGGGAGCCCTCCCCCCTCTTAGAAGGAGACGGGGTCTCAGTACACCATAGAAAAACATCTTACCTCCAAAAACCTCCATAAGCCAATTTTGGTTCCTTTTGCTCGAATAGCTCTCGAGTTATGAGAAAATTTGAATATTATTGGTATGGGCCCCCCATCCTCATAACTGTGGGTCTCATTATAGGGACCATTCAATAATGACGTCCACAGTTTATGGGAGGGAGGGGGATGTCAGTTTTGTGACAGACTGTGACACAGGGGGGGGCTTAGGAAAAAAATTCATAGAAAAAGACTACTAAAACTTTAGTTTTTCAGTCATTCTTTACTAATCAATTTATTTTGATTTTAGAAGTTCGTAACAAGGTTTAACATCGTCGAAACAAATAAATGAGGCAAATCCTCTCTTGCCTTCGCTTCACACACGACGCGACTTGTTTCATTTGTTGAACAGAACCTTTCAAGTAAGCTGCAATTGAAACTGGTGATTGTTTCAGCAGACGGCAATTGAAAGTCAAGCACGATTAGTCAATGTTAATTGGATTAATTATACCATGCGCTACATTGTTGGAAACGTGTTAATCAATTTTAGCTCACTTGCATTCAAAGTTTATAGCGTTCTACTAAATATTTCATCGAAAAGTACAATTTAAATTTTAAGAGCTATCGTCATGATGTAGTGAAACCTGCTTCACCGACGCAGATTGACGCCTATTTTGAAGCGATTCAGTGCTACTTCAAATAAAACCAAAGCTTCATTACCTCATTAGTGACGATTTGCAATTGAAGGTCACGTTTTCAGGGCCCTAATTTGTAGGGAAAATACGCATCCGTTATTTTCTTTTTATTTATGAATCGTACACTAAGCTCTCAAAAGGTTAAGCAAGTTTTTTCAACCACTTTTTACGTTTAACATGCGTTACGTTCCATTTTTGTTTTTTCCGAGTTTGTGAGACGTCCAAAGGGGGGAGGGGGGAGTTTTAAATTTGTGACACAATCGCACAGAGGGGGGAGGGGGGGTCTAAAAAAGCAGAAATTTGATGGACGTCATATTTGAATCGTCCCATACCATAGAAAAAATTCCTGCCTTTTGAAACCCCTATATTCCAAATTTGGTTCCATTTGCTTGATTAGTTCTCGAGTTTTGAGAAAATTTGTGTTTCATTTGTATAGAAGTCCCCCTTAAAATTGCTCTCTTACCCCCCCAAAAATTGCTGGTCATTTCGTTCAGTAGTTTAGTAGTTAGGCCATTGAAAATCATTTTCAAAGTTGAAAAATGAGTGTACGAGTTGAGCTAGTACTTCTAGCACGAAATAGAAATGAGAATTCAAACAGTGGAAATTCCACTGTCGATCAAAAAAAATCGATCAAAAAATTTTTTTTTCGTTTTTGTCTTTTGTCGTAAATTTTTGCATGGAAAATAATAACGGTTATTATAAAAGCAAGAAGAGATTTGGTTTTCGCGTTTAAACTTTAAGTAAAAATGCCTAAAATCCATATTTTTTTTGCTCGATTTAAAAATTCTGTTTGTTTTTTTTCCGCCCCTCTCCCCCTTTAGTGGCCCAACACCGGAGGGACAAAAACATTTTTAAATATTTGTAATGGCCTTATTAGCATTTGAAATCTTTCATTCAAACGTTACACTTCTATTTTCGTTTTCATAAAGTTCTTAAAGTCCTACGTCAAAAATAGTTGTCGTTGCGACTCCTACCTTTTGTCCTATGCTGGGAGGTGCATGGGTCGAACCAAGCTATAATTAGATTATAACCGGATTCGAACCCACAACACCCGCCAGGGCGTGTGGCTCACTGGTACTTGTACCTTTGAACCATAGAGGCGCTGGACAAAAGGAGACTGCGCAACTCCCCTTATTAATGTAGCGACGTATCTGGTTTTTGGGTTTGTCTGTTCCTCCGTCAACTGTAGAAACCACCGACCGAGATGTTTTAATCTAACTTATTTTTACTTTCAGGACGACGACACTGTGCAGGCCCTTACGACTTGCAAGATACTGCGCTTGATGTTATTCGTCTGTAAGCGTGTTAGCCGCGATTCTCAGCGCTGGTTTTCGGAGAAAGGCTCGGTCGGTGGTTTCTACAGTTGACAGATCAGATGGATAGATGACACGGAAAGACAGACGGGACAAACAGATACGATAGACACACAGAAAGGACAGACACATAGTACAGACAGGTCGATCAGAAAAATGGGACAGACAGCTGAAACAAACACATGGGACAGAAAGCCAGATTGGACAGACAAATGCTACTGACAAGTGAGTCAGCAAATTACGACAAACAGATGAGGTGAACAGAGAGGACAAACACGTTGTACAGACAAATTAGAATGAATGATGAGATTAACAAATGGGACGGACAGATGAGACAGTTAAATGGGACAAACATATTGCCAAGAGCGCTGGGACAGATAAATGAGACAGACGAGTGGACAGATAAATGGGACAGATAGATAAGACTGTCAAATGAGATAGACATACGGGACAGACAGATGGGACAGTCACAAGGAAGAGGCCGATGAGAAAAACAAATTATACAGACAGATGGGACAAACAGTCCAAAAAGACTGATTGGAAGGACAAGTGGGACAGTAGGGACAGAAAGATGGGACAGACAAATAAAACAGACAAATCGAACAGGCAAATTAGAAAGATATAAGGTACACCGGGGCAAGTGGGACCTAAAAAATGCATAGTTTGGGTTTATTCCTCTGTGTTTTCTATACCTATGATTATTTCAAAATTCTTTCAGCATAGAAACTCTTTAGTGGTATCACTTCGAAGGATTAATTACGAAAAAGGCCTATCAATTTACATGAAATGAATCTGGAGGAGAATTTTCAAAATTATGGCGATAGGTCCCACTTGCCCCATTTACCGGGGCAAGTGGGACTAATATTCAAATTTGATTAAAAAGCATTAAATAATGGTAAATTGTGTAAGTTAATATACAGCAATGTTAAAGCATTGCAAGAAGCAATCAAAAACAATATTTGTACAAAGGGTTCACTCAAAAATAGCGTAACAAACTCAGATCACAACGGGCGACTTTATAGTTTATATAAAACACAGATCGTGAGCAATTACGCTGTAAAGCATTATTGTATTGAAATTTAGTTGAGTATGTCGTTGTATCCAATTCTTGCGAGACGTAATTTAGGATTAACCATTGTTTAATAGCTCGAAAATACGATTGTGATCTGTTTGTTCTACCATGCCCAATTCGGTAGAGCTACTCATAAGAGATAGTTACGCTATAATAACCACAACACTTTATTGTTTCAATTCCAGTTGCAGATTTGCTTAATTATATCAAATTTGCCGTTCCAAATTCAATTAACATTGTTTAGGTATAACCAAAATGTGACCAAACTTTTTGTTCCCTCGCAAGCTGTGCATATGGGCTCCTTTTTTGGGGCGCCTTGGTTTAGTCCTTTTCGGTTTTATTTTAAAAGCTTTACTGGTATAAATATTATGTAATTGAACTGAAAATGTTCGGTAGTTCATCTAAAAAATGTATTAAGACAGGAATTTTTGTGCTGAAACACTTTATTTTTAATAGGTACCACTTGCCCCGGGTGCTTTGAAGTACCGACCTTATTTCGACCCATTTTTTCAATGCCGTTTGTCAAATTAAACAACTAGTTTTCGGGTGTTTGTTTGTTAATACACTCGTTATGTTTACCTACTGTCAGAAAAACATGTACTTTTACGTAAAACCAGTGGCCAAAATATCATTTATAGAAAGGTGCGTCAAACTTACAACGCAAATTGAAAATAACGCTCAAATTTAAAGTCCAATTTTAATGTTTGGAATGCCTGTTATAAATAATCTGTAGTTTTAATACATGCGTTTGAGTTTTATCTTTCATTTCTAGAAAGGTTCGGTTGAACAAAATGAGGTTGAAGAGAGTTATAAGCTCCGTTCCCACTTACCCCGTATTCCCACTTGCCCCGGGATACCTTATGGCACACAGTTAAGAAAGCCAGATTGGAGAGAAAAATAGGACAGAGGAACGAGTCAGTTAAAGGACCAAACAGATAGGGCAAACAGAGAGAACAAAATACACGATACAGACAAACAGATCTCTTAGTTGAGTCCGAACGAGCAACATCGGGTAAGGGAGTTATACACCCAATATTTGAGCAAGTCAAAAGCTTCAAATGTATGCTATGACATTTGACTTTACGCCTAACGTCCATTATGCCTATCGACCGGTACATCCATACATAGTTAAGCGGTGTGTGACATTGCATTCGAACGAGTAAAACCAACATCACTGTTATATTTCTTGATTCTGATTCAATTTCGCTAGATAGTGTAGCCGAAACTTTATCTTACATTCCTAGAGATGAAATTTCAGTTGAATCTTGGTTACTGCTGAAAACGTGGCTAAAGTCATTCGTAGTACAAAACAATCATATTCCCCAGGACCTGATGGTATTCTTGCTGCTTTACTGAAAAAATTGTGCGATGCTCGAAAAACTCCAATAGCCAGTATTTTTAACCTCGCTTTATGGAGGTGATTATTTCCTGAATGCTGGAAATCATCGTTTATGTTCCCTGTGTCCGAGAAAGCTCCACCTACCGTGGAATCACTTCATTGTGCGCTTGGTCCAAAATATTTGAAACCACGGTCCATGACCATCTACCGTTTCATGTGAAATCCTACATCTCTACTCCACAACATTGATTTTATCCTGGCCGATCAATCTTACTCAACCAACTGACTGGAGTTTACCTCGCTTTGTCTGCGTACAATGGAACAGGGCAATCAGATCGACGCCATTTACACTGATCTGAAAGCGGCGTTCGATCAGGTCAATGCTGATTTGCTTTGCTTGCTAAACTCGACAAATTAGGAGTGTCAACTAATTTGCTTTCGCGGCTTAACTCATATCTACGCAATCCTAAAATTGCTGTTAAATTGGGTCCCAGTCAGTTGAGATGGTTCCAGAATGGTTCTGGAGTTCCACAAGGTAGCATTTTAGGACCTTTTGTTTTTTAGGATCTTTTGCGTAGATAAGTTATTTTCCTGATTTTGTTCTATGTATTTTTATTGTATATCGATGTAAAAGACACTGGGTTTTTGTGCCTCTTTGAGTAAGAGTATGTAATTTACTCAAGGTGGCTTTTCCCAGTCAAATTAAATTTTCATTAAGACGTAAAGTCGGATGAATTACTCAAATAAATAACAATAATAATAATAATAATTTCCCAGTCGAATAACTCATCGAAGCCGAACAAGAATAAAACAATTACAGTGGATTCGTTTTACCTACTTGGTACGACAATACAAAGGCTTTTCCTTGAAACAAAAACTCATTTAATTAATTCAACCAACCATTAGGCCGTCCCTTATTTTTCAAAAATTGACCTAGCGATGAGCTCAACATCACAAAATGTTCGTTTTTTTATGCAGAATAAAATGACGTGTTGTTAAGGTCCCTGCGATAACGTTAAGTGGTCCCGCAACGGACTTTTAGATAAAATTATGTGAATGACTGGATCCTCCACATAATGACAACTACGTCACTATAATGCGTACGCTTGGTCATCCGTTATTCATTTTAGTGATGAGTTCAACATCACAAAATTTTCGGTTGGCCGTGCAGAAGAAGATTATATGCTCTTAAGACCCCTATGATAACATTAGGTGGTCCCCCAACGCTCCGTAAGTAGTTTAATGAGCGACCTCCAACGTAATGACAAGCTCTTTACTGCAGTGAGCGTTCTAAAGGGTCTAGCAAGCAAAAAATCGAGGCAGTTATCGCATGTGTCATTTTCAAATCAATTAGTTTTATTTATATCAATTAGTTATCATTGAGGTCCAACAAATTTCACAATGCTGTCACTTCTTAGTAAGAATGCGAATTTATAACTGGTGCGCGTTTTCCCACGGTACACCAAGTGCAGCGTCAGTGCCCAGTACGGGTAACATTGACCACCGGTGGCCGCGACGGTTACCATTGACCGAAGCTGCGCGACAGCGAAAGTTTTACCTTTCTGTACGGCTGTACGGTTTATTTCTATGCCAGGCTCAGGGGCAAGCGCAAATGTTTGCACATGGAAAATAACAAACATTGTACGTCGAACGTGCGATGGGAGTTAGCTTAGTACATGTGTGAGAAGTTTCGCGCGCCAACTGAAACTCTCATAGAACTTAAGTTTCGCTCTACTCTCTCTTTGTTTTTCTCAGCAGCTGCTCTAGTACTTCTTGCTACGAGCAATTAAAAGCTGTTATAAATACGGGCGGCAACGCCACGAGAAAAGAATTATAATTTAAAACCTCAAGTGGAGAGTGGATCCCCCGGTGGGGGATTCAGATTCGAGTTGTTGCTTTTTGGAAGATTTTACCACAAGTGAAAAGTGCAGAACGTTTATCCCCGGTGGGGCTAGAAAACGTTGTAGGGCTAGGATTGTAGATAGTGATTTTAGGAATAAATTTCTACATACTCATCTTGTGTTTTTTTTTACATCTCTGTAGCGTTTAAGCTACATAGCTACATATGGTGACAGCGGTGTAGCTATGTAGCTTAAACGCTACACAAGTATTAGCTGCGTTTTATTACCAGCTCCGATCGGCAAAACTTTCACTTAAAGTGAGTGCGCAGAACGCCGTTAAGTAAGTGTTGTGCTACTGGCAGAAAACGAAAATACCAATAATCCAGGAAGCACATTGCATTGCGAGAATCGTATCCCTCCATGCTCGATTATCAGCACTCTGCAAGCACCCAAGCAGCACTTGCAACATCTTCCATGTGGCTATTAAGTCTTGTTTAAATTGCAAAAAACTTCACCGGTTACAGTATTGAAACACGCAACAAATAAGCAACTTCATGTTATTAATATGTTGGATTCAGGTTATCCAATACTTATACTGGCTGTCACAAATATATTAGTCTATATCTAGTAACATGAAACTTCATCGCAACATCGTGTTATTATAATGCCATTGCTAAACAATAATGTCACATGATGTTGCATCATGTTGATTACGGCATATTGTTAAATAAAATGTAACCAAAGAAATACAACCAATGTAACATCATATTCCGCCATATTTTTATGAAAAAATATTTTTCAACGAAGGAATGTTTTTATTTTAACAATAATTACACGAACATTCATCAGGAATCCATGGCATTTACTAAAATATTATTTGATTACAGTATCTAGTTCGATTTTACACCGCATTTTTCCATCGTAAACGAATTCTTAATCCGGCTGGGTTAATTCTTTAAACTTGAAAATAAATAAATTAATAACTTTCACGAGGCGCATCAAATAATACAACGCAAAATTATATTTTGCACGATAAATTTTGAATGGCATGGAGATTAGCTCATAATAGGCCCAAAAAACTAAAGTCGCATTAAGAATATTAATGTAAATAATTTTCGTCTTGGAGCCCAGAGAGGAAATCCCGGTTCCCGCTAAACATAATTCGTGATGAAGTTGCTCATAATTGTTTGGTTTTTGTGCGAGGAAAAAAGAGAAGAAAGTATTTTTGTTTTTGTTTTCACGCAAGTTTTGACAACGCGGCATAGGATTTCGTGGGAGTGCGAACAGGCTTAAAATCTCTTTTAGTATTGTAGTCGCGAATGGATAGATAACGCGCATTGATGTTCCATAAAACATCTGTGTAACAATTGGTTGCATATAGGCTCCACCTCTTGCGCTTTTTCAATCACATAACAGTTCGATAAAGGTAACTGATGCGAACTTTTACCATATTTGAATGTTTCAATTATAGTTGCGTAACCCTTCATGCAACAAATGGTGCTGCTTGGGCAAATATCACGAAAGGAGAGCAAAACGCAACATAATCGAGAGACTCTCTTATGCAAAAAGCTTGACAATCTTTTCGATATACCCAAACGCACGGCGATAACGGATATGCAGCAAAAAGCTTAAAAGGAAAGGGATCCAATAGTGAAGCAAGCTCTGTTGGAGGATATACAATTTCTGAAGGATCAGAAAGAAGGTCGTCGTGTATGTACTATTGCTGGTGTCGATGGAGTTCTTGCTGGCAAAATCCAGGAGAAACAGAAAGCAGAGGAGCGTAAGAAACAAAGACAAAAGCTGTTGGAAGAACATCGTAAGCACATTTAGGGTATCAGACTATTTTGATACTGGCTCTCTTCAGCAGATATTCTTCGGCATTCATTTTGGAAACACATGGTAAGCCGAAGGAAATAAACTGAAAATCGACCACTGCCAAAATAGCGCTCTATCTTAATAGATTCAACATTACAACATTTTTAAACTGCAGCCAATACCGTGCTTCTCTACACATCTAGTGAAGATGAAGACTCTGAGAATACAAGCGATGGAGACGAATATCGTGTATCGACAGAATCTCCACAAAGAAAAACGCAGAGGAACACAGAATGTTGTGACCCCTGAATTGACACAGGCTCTTGACGCTGCACAGGTTAGCACAGATTCTGCTCCAGTAATCTTGCCAGCTAAATCATCTGCTAAATCACATTAACCAATAAAATTAATGCAAGACTAGAACAGAAAAGTTACCCAAAAAGAAAAGGCTTTTCAGAACTTGCTGCTAAATATTGAGGATTTTCGGAAGAAACTTCCAAACAAACAGAAGGTATCCCTACGTAACTTTGTAGGATCGTAGGATCGTAGGATCGTAGGATCGAGAATTGATTTGAAAATGACACATGCGATAACTACCTCGATTTTTTGCTTGCTAGACCCTTTAGAACGCTCACTGCAGTAAAGAGCTTGTCATTACGTTGGAGGTCGCTCATTAAACTACTTACGGAGCGTTGGGGGACCACCTAATGTTATCATAGGGGTCTTAAGAGCATATAATCTTCTTCTGCACGGCCAACCGAAAATTTTGTGATGTTGAACTCATCACTAAAATGAATAACGGATGACCAAGCGTACGCATTATAGTGGCGTAGTTGTCATTATGTGGAGGATCCAGTCATTCACATAATTTTATCTAAAAGTCCGTTGCGGGACCACTTAACGTTATCGCAGGGACCTTAACAACACGTCATTTTATTCTGCATAAAAAAACGAACATTTTGTGATGTTGAGCTCATCGCTAGGTCAATTTTTGAAAAATAAGGGACGACCTACCAACCATTTACAAAACAACACATCTGGTAACTGGTGTTAAGATGCAAAATGCTTCCGAGCTTCCGCAACAAAGGCTCATCGCAACCGACATGCTGGTATTGTGCTGTTTAGTAACCATTTTCCACATACTTTTCGAATGCATTTTTTTTTTCGTTTGCCATCCTTTTTTCTCTTTAAACTCAGCAGAGAGTTAGCAACATTAAACGTGCGGTCTTTGGGCAGCGGGCTTTCGACCTACCAAAAAGTCCGTTATCATTTCGGACAGGGTTTGTGTTTTTATATGTGTGTTAAGGTACCAGTACACTGTTTGCTTTATCGTCAAATTTTCTTCCTGTCAGAATTTGGGCAAATTTTGGTATTTGACAGACATATTTGTCTTGCCCAGTACACTTTTTGTCAAATTTGATGTCAAAAATTCGATCTGAGACGTTACCCGTGTTACAAAATCAAATAAATTTTGACATATTTTGTGGGGCCAGTACACTGTTTGCAAAACAGCATGAAATTCGTGAGATTATCAAATACATTCGGCCCGAAAATGTTTGCGCCAGCAGATTTCTGTGCAGATCAAACAGAGCAAATACGCAAAAAAAGTACGCTCGGAAAGTGACGCTATTCATTTAACAGGAAGCTGAAAGCCATTTTAATTTTGTTAAACACGTTTTAATACAGGCATTATTATTAATTCAAAATAATTAATACAAATTACTGCGGTATGAAAAAATGCAATTTATATACACTGAAGTCGCTTTTTACGCGATTTTTTACGCGACTATTTTCACGCGGTTTTCGGAATTTACGCGGTTTTCGGAATTTACGCGGTTTTTTTCGCGGTTTTCGGAATTTACGCGGTTTTTTACGCAGTTTTCGGAATTTACGCGGTTTTTTACGTGGTTTTTTTTACGCGGTTTTCGGAATTTACGCGGTTTTCGGAATTTAGGCGGTTTTCGGAATTTGGGCGGTTTTCTGAATTTACGCGGTTTTGATTTACGCGGGACGTATCCTTCGCGTAAAAAGCGACTTGAGTGTAAATTCAATTTCTACATTTAGTGATGTCTGGTAATTTCTCGATTAATCGATTACAGCATGGAATAATCGAATAATTTGTATCCGAATACTGCCGGCACGAGTAATTCATTAATCGAATAGTTTAAATAAGATTAACCCCTCTAAGGTCTACATCATTTTTAGCACTGCAAAATTCACTAAAATGGTCGTAACTTTTTTATCTTTCAATATTTGTTCACCAAATTTGGGGAATTTCCCGAATATATTTTCTATTTTCATAATGTCTATAGATAATGGCCATATGTCTTATGGCCCCGGAGTTATTCCGGAGTTCTTTGGGGGACCGCGACATGGCTTTTTAGATAAAGTTGCCAAATATTTAAAATTTGTTTGAAATCTGTTGATTTTTGTAAATGTATCATCGACTGTGGACATATCAGTTAGTATGCCACACTTACGAGCCATGGCGCGCACCATCCGGATCCACGTCGAATTTGCACTTAGTTCTATCCAAAAATATATAAACTTGTTACCTTAGAGCTTTCCATAACATTAATTGCGGTCGAATCCATTGAATCTAAATTGGTTTGTGTAAAAAGCCAAAGCCATGGGTTTATACCGTCTTTATGCATTACCCTTCTTTATCGACAGACTTCGCAGCCGGCTGTTAGAATACAGGAAAATTACGGGCCAGTGCAACGATCCTACTGACTCTAACTAGCAAGCCCCGCCTAAACTCAAAATATTCTGCACATAACTATTAGTAAATTTCCATATTGCTGATTGCAAGGAAAATTGTACCCTCCAAAGTGCGAAATCGCTCATAAAAGTGCGATCCTGCATTAAATCGTTTTGGTATCTTCGGCGCACTTTTTCGTTACATTCCAAGCAATAAGTGCACCTAAGAGACCGAAACGATTTAAGCCAAAATAGCACTTTTAAGAGCGATTGCGCACTTATTGATTAGACAATCTTCCTTGCAATCAACAATATGAAATTCCATATGATTATCATGAGCCACATATAAACATAATCCTCCCAGAAATACACATAAAAATTATACTCGTATGAATAGTATATGCTAATTTATCGCTTGCACATAAATGATAACTGTTTGGCACATAAAAATCATTTACTGGGCACCTCGCAAAAATCTATATGTGGGACACATAGAAACTATACGAAAAGTTTTCTCAGTGTAGCCGAGATTCGAACATACGACGATTGGCTTGTTAGACCAGCATCGTACCTCGAAGCTAACTAGGCGGTGCTAACTGGTTTGTGTATGTGACATAAAATTGGTTTGTGTGTGTGTGACGCCTATGCTTGTATATGCATATGTACATGCGTGCATACATATATACGTAAACATAATGACAAATATATTTTGTTCTTGTCGAACTGAGTCGAATGACAGTCGCCATTATGGCTCGAAGAAGCTGATGGATATATAAATGCATATCCAGCTTTTTACATGCCATAATGGCGGACGGCGTTCGTTATATTTGAATAGCATTTCTGACATTTCCTAAATACATGGCACGTTTTCTTTTCGCACGTTCCGTTAGTTTTAACGTGAACGTGCGCAAAGAAAACGTGCGATGTAATTACGAAATGTCAAAAATACTGTCCACATATTACGAACACACTACCCAAGTAGCACACGTTGTCACAATTGAGTCGCTGCGGCTGATATGCGACAAATTTAAATGTAAAACTTCGGTTACAGTAACCTAAAATATAACAGTTGTGTAACCGAAATAGCGCAACTTATGTAACTAAATCTGGATACATTAACAGTTACTCAATAACCAATATGTAACATGTATAGTTACAAAATGGTTACTATTGAAGTTACACATAAACTGTAAATTGACTTTCAATTGGTGGCAAATTAGTTATCTTGTAACTTTTATTGCATAGCGAAAATGTAGCAGGTTTATTATTTCAATCTATGGCTGTCAACGTCAAGCAGTAAATTTAACTGTTGAATATAGAAGAGTGTATAAATTATTATTTCAACACAAATTTTAATGCAGTTTCAAATTTATGGTGAAATGCATGATTCTAGCTTTGAAAAATTCACGCGCTCTTATTTAATATAGCTTTTCGTTACTTACTTCTTTGAAAAATTGATGTTTTGTAAATCAAATATAAAAATTTTAATTTTAATTTTTTGATTTTTTAAATTTATTCTTAGCAATAATGAATTAGTGGAGCATTCACCTAGAAACCATTAAAAATCAAGTTGTTTTCGCTATCACTTCTATCACAGTAAAATTCATAGCCATTTTGCCTTTGGTTCTAACTACTACACCATCGTCCTTGAAGTTTTGTATCGTTTTCGGCATATTGCATGAAATCATTTTAAGCAGCCATTGTTCATTGTTCGCATTGTTGATATCGGGAAAAGGTATTTTTTAGTGATTGTTGTGAAAAGAAAGTGTTAATTTAATATCAAAGAATAGTTTCAGTTTGAATAAAACAGTTACCACCAGTGTTAATCATAGAAGGTTACATTTCAGTTACATTCTAGTTGTACGTAACCTTAGCCTTCGACCTGGTTACGGTATCGGTAATACGGTAACCAATATTAAATCTGTTGTAGTCACTTATTTCTTATGTCGTCATTTCTAAGTTACACTGTAACCTATTTTCATTGCCGGTTTCGTTTCGATGTAACTTGATCGTTTTGACGTTTGAGAATAATCATCATTTGTTTACTTAATACCAATGTCTGGGCGGAGAAGATTCCAAGTACCATCAATTAAGTAAATAAACGCATTTACAAGAGCATTTCACAACCCGTGTACCAATTGTTTATCTTTACCATTAGCAATATTCTTCAGGTCTAGTTTTTCCTTAATCCGTTGTGTTTACAAGGAACAGTGAACAAATTGTTGCGAAAATGTTACTAGCCGACTTTTTTTGACTTCGTAACTGCTCGTAACGGAAAATTAACTGTTTTGCGACCAGCAAGTTGATGACAGTTCGAAAAAAAGGTTTCAATTTGGTCATTTGGTAACTACCTGGTAACTTTTTGAGATTTTTGTCACTAGAAAACTAAAAAGTAACTATTTTTAATTTTATGTAACCTAACTCGTTACAAGTATCCTAAATGTAACTGCTGTGCAACCTTTTTGTATTTTTTTATTTTTATGATTAGTTACAAGTGCTACTTGGGTAACACAGATTATACGGTTCACCAATAGGGCTTTTGCTACACACACATGCAAGACATCTGTTGGGCACACAATGCATATTTTCCTATTCGATGCAGCAAAAACGTGCTGGATAAAATTATCATTTTTTCTAAAATTATTAATCATTTTAAAGTAATTAATAGTTAAAGTAACCGACAAATGTTCCCTGAAATATATGCTGACTTTTAGTAACTTGGGTTTCGGTGAATTCGCGTTAAATCGGTGTCCCAAATATACTGTTTTTGAAGCAGTATACGGCATAGGCCAAGTTGAAAGTAACGGAATATAACATTGGTTTTAGCATAATAAATTGCTTTTTTAGCCGAAAGCAACTACCTGCTTTTGATATTTGTTTAGTTTTATCCCGCTAACATAGGTCATAGTTACATTTTTGATCATTGCTACCGCGTCTTAGCTTATTTGTTGAAAATAATTTTTTTATTTAGTAAACAGATATATTACCTTGCCATTTGTATGAAGCAATTTGTAATTTCTGTTTTAAATGAAGAAAATAAATCATTTAAAAAATTTTGCTCTTCTCAGCCCGTGCGTTTTATATGGAGCTGTCACTTTTGCCTGCCCAACAGATCTCCAATACATATGTACTCTGCACCCTATACACCCTGTACACCCTATACGGCTCGCATACTCTGTGAAAAAAATATCAATCAATCCTGCATAGAACAATACTAACGTGACTAGTAGGCCCTATTGTGATAATAGATACGATATTTTGATAAAATCATGCATTTTCCATTTTGGACTTATGGCCAACATTTTGCATCAAATACTCCTATGTGCGAAGTAAAGCTGAAATATTTAGACGAGTTGAGGAATTTCGTTTAGACGGGATTTTGAATGACAAGTGCACTCAAAACAAAAAGTCGTCAAAGTTCTTACTTATTGGTAGAGTTTTAGACCAGAGCGTAGATGCCAGGTTTTGCTCGAACGATTGTTCGAACTTCCACTTCTGTTCTGTGCTGATACCGTCCGTTATTATGTCAGATGGTGTAAAAAACTGGATAGCGCATCACTGTGCGATTACAGCGCACTACTTGCGACACACAAAACCAGAATAAAATTGAATGTCACACAGCTATCCACCTATTCGCGTGCGTAATGACGGCTATTGGATACAACTTTCGGAAAACGTTAGCATGCTTTTGGCAGCTTTGTTCGCGTTAAGTTAATATTTCCAGCCTTAATTGTCGTTGTAGAACTTTCAAGCATACGTGAGCGAAGTTCCCAAAAGCAAATAAACATTGTCGAAAAACGTACCCACTAGCCGCCATTAAGCGCGCGAAAAGGTGGATATGCATACAATTATTGTTCATATTTTCTAGTAAATTATCCATGTTAACAGAAACAGAATGTAGCCTTTCGATCCTGAAATGATCGTTTACATGCTGACTATTTACTAGATTTACTAGAATAATGTTTCACATATGTAGTATTATATACGTGGTAGTGCCTAATTTTAGAGGGTATTTAAGGTGAAATTAGTCGTCATCGATTCTGCCAATTTCAAAAGCAGTTTTTTTGTTTGAAACAAAAATTCTGTTAATGAAAATATATTCGCTGTGTTCAGATTGGCAAGAAGAAGGCAGTATTTATATTTTTACCACCAGACCCCAGCTATTGGGTCCAAAAACTGCTTTCGAAATTGGGCTCTCCGACGAAAAGTTAATGACTGCTATTTTCCCGTTAAACAAATCATGTTCGAAAAACAGGTATATTAAGTGATCTCCTCATTATTCATAATCTTTTTAACTTTTCACTATTGATTTAATAATGTCCTGATTTATTCCAGTGTCATTTCCTTTGCAAAACTTCCTTTCTGCACGATTTTTCCTGTACCAAATTCTATTTTGACAGCAGTTCAAATAATAAACATTGTGAGCTTTTTTGATAAGTTTCAAGCAAACAAACCGGCGAACAGCGCAAAATGTTGCGAAAACAAATTTAATTTGATTGGCATATTACACTGTTTTACAAACCGCCAAATTTTATTGGAAAAGCTCGGCGACATTTTGAAAAATAAAATTTGTTCGAATATTTGGTTGGGTCAGTACACGGGTTTTCAAATTTATTTGATGAAATAGATCAAATATTGGATGATTCAGCAAACAGTGTACTAGTACCTTTAGAAAAATATTTTGTCTACATCTGTCTGGAGCAACAAAAAGTACGCAACCTTTTATGCACCGAAACAGCTGAGCTACTCCATTAACATCAAATGTGATTTTTCGGTCCCTGGTGGGTCTGTCCGGGGCTACCGCTTGTAATGCAGAGTAGAGTTTTGGAACTTTGTTCTTCTAGCTGGCGCCATTCCAACGGACGGTGCACTGAGAATTAAGGAGTATTTTGGTGTGGAAATGAGTTTTGCTTCGAGTTTATACCAGAAAGTAACAAGCTAACAAACCAATAATCGACGAACATTCAGTCGGTCACTCTGCCGTCGAACAAAACTTTATTAAATAAAGAATATTTTACATGAAACTTCCTCTGAAGTCAAAAATATAAAAATTAAATTATCTCGAGAACGGGATCAACAATTTGCTTACTGCTTATCTTCACTTTAATAATTAACCATTAATTCAGCAATAACTGATAATATTTCAATTCAATTTATTATCCACTAGGTAGTATTTAAGTCTGAAACACACACGTTTCGTTTTCAGTATCATCGAAAACATCAATCCAGTATGAAGTTTCTACCTGCCACACTGTTCATCGTTGTTAGCATATCATCACTGAGCTACTCCACCGACCTTAGTGTAAAAGCTGATCAAATTCTGCACCTACAAAAATTAATCTGCTCGGACCAACCCCAAGTGCACATTTTCATCGATAGTTCGAATAGATCTTTCGTTGACGTGATTCTTACGAGCATTGTGAACTCCTCCATTTTCAACGTACAAATTCACAGCAACGTTGCAGAGTTTCGTCTAAAAACCGAAACACGAATTTGCGCTGTTCTTTTAATTCAGGGAAACAAACTGAACGGAAGGTACGTCACACACGGCTCACCATCGACGATAATCGCTGTAATCGACAGTGCTTCATTTCCCATTCTGTTCGATACTTTTAAAAAAGGAGTTATCTACAACGTCATCTATCTAATTTACGACGACAACACGGCGTACCCTATTCGATACTACGACATTTTCAGCAGGAAACAAATTCACTGGAGTAACAACCTGACAGTTAATCCAATTGCACTGTCTACTCAAGACCTGATGGGACTAGAACTTATCGGACTGTCCGAATCCGAACCGGAAGATGTCGAGTTGCTGCAAATGCTCGCGGATCGTCACAATGCAAGCTTGACCATAATGTCGGCGGACATCGATCAACCAGAGATCTTATTCAGCTATGATCTACTTACTATTAATTTTCTCGGACCAGATGCTCTCTTCGTCGGTCGTTTTATGCACGAATGCATAATTGTTCCACGCAGCAAACGAAAGCTGCTGCTGGCCATTCTGTTCGATCCCTTCGAAGGATCCATTTGGATTACGTATTTCGCATCGATCTTCGCCGTCACGCTGATGCGGGAATTTATCTTGCATCAAAAGATGTCACTCGCTGGGTTGAGTTCAAAATTCATCCAATTGCTGAGTGTTAGTTTTACCGGGTCTACTGTGATTATTAGACGGAACGTGGAACAACTGATGATCGGTTTGCTTATGTTGACGAGCATCGTCCTGGTGTCATCGTACCAATCGCTTGTGATATCTTTTCTGCTCACTCCACGGTTCAATCCGGAGCTAGACACCTTAGAACAACTAAACGAATCATGCTGTTGGCCGTTTCTTGTCCATCAACAAGCGTACAACAACTTCCGTCATGTCGGGAAATGCTTTCAACAAAACAGTCCAAAATTCGACAATCTGGAGGATTTCTTAGGCTACAAGCAACAGTTGGGTACCTGCGAAATGCATCCGCAGCCGATCTGCGTACGAGAAATGTTCGAAAAAAATCACTTGAGCAAATATTTTCGGGTTTCGAAAGCGGCCAGTCACAATTTTCCGGTGCTTGGTGAGGTAGTGAAACACGCGCCCATCTGGTATCCCTTTCGGCGCTACAGCCAAGCGCTTGTTGAAGCCGATCTGTACCATTTCGCTAAGCGAAATATTCACGACGATCCGTTGGCACGAGAACGACGGGTAGTTCCTTATGCGGCCGTTGCCGTGGACGATCTGTCACTGGTTTGGATTACGTACTGCTTTGGGTTGATCCTTTGCGCGATGTGCTTCGCACTTGAGTTTGTTACGTTCTACGGGATGTTAGCCGGACGAAAGCTGATGTTGATGTTGTGGAAACAAAATGCAACGACGATGATGTAGGTTTTGGAAGTTATAACTGTTTTGTTTTATTTTGAGAATGTGTATTTAGTGCTGATTGATGAAAATACAGTCAATAAAATGCTTAAAGGATGGTTTGGGGGTTAACGATAAATAGTTCAAATAAGCACCGTGATTGTGTTTCTAATGTAATACCATAAAGGAAACATGTTTATAATTTTTTGAATTGTTTATAACATGTCAAGAGAAATAAAATTAAAGCACTTTTAAGATTGAAATGTCTAACCTTACGTAACGACGCCTTATATGAAATTCTCTGAGACCATACCTGTAAAGAAATAAAAAACAACAAATTAGAAACGTTTTTTCCCCATGAACTATACTGACAACTTTGGTTCAGATCATTTTATGCCATTTGATGCTAACAGGTGATAATAAAATTGTGCAACGGTGTTTGGTGCGATTGTTTTTGAGAGAAATCTGACCGACAGCGAGATACGTTAATTTTGCACGAAGCTGCCTCGAAATCTGGTCAAAATTTCAGAAATATGGAAGTTAAGACAAATTTAAAAATTCATAAGTCTAGCCAAACTATAGAGATCATTTATGGAGATCTTGTATTATCTAGTAAGGACAATTATCTAGTAGGGACGGATTCTTGAAGAAGAAATCAGTAGTTACGAACGTTTGCGAGTTCACCTCGATGGTCACAGATTATATCTCAAAGGGCATGCAGATGGATTGTATATATACAGACATGAGTAAATCATAGCGAGGTTCGCTATATAACTGGTTGAAATCATATCTAGAACATGTACAAGTACAAGTACAAAATTTGTGGAAACAAATCTTATTCGTTTACTGTACACTCCGGAGTACCGCAAGGAAGTCACTTAGAACCACTGCTTTTCGTGCTTCTGATGAACAAACTGCCCGAAGTTATTTTCCATGCAAATATTCTGATCTACGCGGACGACGCGAAGATATTTTTTCCTTTTAAGTCTATGGATGACTGTCTGAAACTGCAGGTCGATTTAGAACATCTCGGCAAATACTGCGAAAAACGCAGATTAAACATAATCACGACCAAGTGCTTAATTATGACATTCACCAGGAAACTTCGCCCGGTAATTTTTGATTATGTTTATCGGGATAAAGTTGTGCCTCGTGCAAAATATGTCCGGGACCTAGGGGTAACATTCGACCGCATCGACAATGTGACCAATGAGAGCTTGAAATTATTTTCACTATTCAGAAGATTTGGGCGTGATCTAGACGATCCTTATGTGATACGAGCAATCTACAAAGGTCTCGTCAGGAGCAAACTAGACTTCGTTAGCATTATTGCACATCTAACTTGATGAAGGTTTCTTATAGCATTTTTTCTCAGCTTTCCGTTGGTGGTCTTGTTGGGGGACTCATGGCGAAAACGATGAATTTTTCATAAAATCTAACATGGCGTCCAAATCTAAGATGGCCGCCTATTTTTTTTGTACTTCGTTTATAAGCCCTATCTCTCCTCTTTACAAAACCGTGCCGTTTGTAGTTTGTTTCATAGCAAGTTTTCGAAATAACACAATAATTATATGAAAACTAGGTTGACCCGTCGTGGCTAGCCACGATACCAAAACCTTTGAAAATGTAATATGGTTTACAATTCTATAGCACGTGAAATTTATTAGTGTAACAGCTTTAAAATTGGCAACCTTCCATTGCACGTGTTATCTACAAACGAAGCAAACGGGGCTTAGATAAAAGGGCAAAAATCTACCAATTGTATAGAACGTGCTGATCGAGGAAAATACTCAATTTTAGAACCGACACAAAATTTAAATTCGGTGTCGCCAAAAGCATGATTGCAGAAGACTTTGATTGCATTATACCGGGCAGACAATCGCTGTCTAATTTGCTGCCACTCGTTGGACCACAGCTACAAAAACATCCCTTGAAAAAATTAGAATACTTTTAAAATATTTTAAATAAAATACTCTACAGAAAATGTCTAAAGCTACTTCTACTAACTTTTTAAAGAACCTGAATTTGTGGAGTTCAATATTTATGTTACTTTATATTGAGATATTTCAGGTCGCGTTCATAAATCAACTTAACGTTCATAAATCATGGAACAACAAATTCCACATAAACCATATTTTGATTAATTCTGACTGTTTTTTTATCATCAAACTTTGAATGTGTCCTTGATAAAACATTAAACTGTTTAAGAAAACACGTTACATTACTTCTGTGTGATTCAGATATCCTGTTCCAAGCACAGGACTTGTTGAAATCAGTATCGCATTATGTGGCAACCCATCAAACTGCCTATTTCACCCACCCACCCACTGACTGAAATCATTGTTACCTTCACAACGCGTGTTGGAGTCTACAAAATTTTTAATTCAACAGCTTGCTTGGATCTAGCGTTACAGTCAGACACAAGGAAACTATATATAGTAATTGTGAACCATGCTACAAATAACTGGTAGTTTTATTCAGTTAATGACATTGCACACCTAATTTTATGAATGTTTTTAGATTTTTTCTCAGCTTTCCAATGGTGGTCTTAAATTGAAAATCGGTTGTGGGGCTCATGGTGAAAACGGCGATTTTTCGATAAAATCCAATATGGCAACCAAATCCAAGATGGCCGCCAAAAATTTTTTTACTCCATTTGAAAGCCCTGTTCTTCCTCTTCACAAAACCGGACCATTTGTTAGTTGTTTCATGGCAAATTTATGAAATATCACATGATATAGATCTCATGGTTTGCTCAAAATTCAACCATTTTTGAAACTATTAGGCCCGTTGGCGAACGAGGGGTCAATTATTTCGAGGTAATAAAAATGAAATTTTTATTTTTTTTATCCATTTTTAACCAATTAAGCGCAAAAGCTCCAATATTTGAAGATCTCGTGTCAGTAGTGGCCCCGTTTCAGCGAGAATTACTCAAATAAGGTAATATGCTAAGTTAGCAATGTGATAATATCTAGCTAATTTATACCATGTTACTAATATGTTACTAATACAATTGTATATAGTATGTTCGCCAGATTTGTAATAGTGTCAAAAGATAATGGGGTTTTTACGCGCACTTGAAAGTCGACCTTTTTGCCATTCCCAAGTTTTATTGATACCCATAAAGGTTAGATGAACAAAAATGCAATAAACAAATAAACAAGTATAAGCCTAACAGTGGTGGGCACCGCTAACCAAAAATTTAGCATCGCTAACCGCTAATCCGCTAACCGATGTTAGCTAGAAAGTTAGCTCGCTAATCGCTAAACGCTAACCGATGAATTAAATTTAGGAAAATTTCGCTAATCGCTAAATCTAAATTATCCAAAACAACCAGATTTTTGATTGAACATGTACTATATAGCGCAAATAACTGTAGACAATTGTTAATTATAGGACATAATATATTGCTAAAAAACGAACTGATTTTTGCGATTTTTCATGCGGTTATCCAACCATCTGGTGATGAATTCACCTACGTACCGCCAAGCGTAGCAACCCCATTGTGTACAGAAATTATTTGACAGCGTTATCAACTGATTTTTAGCAGCTGTGACGAAAACAATCAAGCAACTACACTCGATGCTTTGATCGTACTGCCAACTGCAGCCTAAAGTGAAAAAGTTTGAGATCGTGAGGAACTTCCTGTCTGCTGGATATAACCGATCCGGCACATAAACATCCTCAAAGGTTAAGTGCAGCAGAAGCTGAAAAGGGGCACCAATGCAATGTGCAATGTGCCTTCAGCCTTCCGCGCCTTAGGCAGGTCGGAGCCAAACCTTGAAGAAGTACCTCGCCAAAATGGACATTTATATGTGGATTCATCAGTCGAGGTCGGCCATACCTGAGTAGAAGGGAATCAAGGTTGAAGTTGCTGGTGAAAAACAGCTTTCCGGCAAAGGATGTTGGACGGCAAGGACTAGCAAAGCACTGGGTATATTATGCCCCACCAAAGAGGTAAGCGATGGCTTCCAATCACACATCACAGCGTTGGCTCCCAGACAATGGTCCCAAAGAAAGTCCTGTAAGTTATTTTTAGCGACGCTACCCGTTTCGCTAACGTATTCCAAATTTAGCGAAAACGCTAACTCGCTAATCAGAATTTAGCGTCGCTAACTACCGATTTAGCGAATTAGCGAAATTGTGCCCAACACTGAAGCCTAAGGTGCTAAAGTGCTTAAGTTTGAATAACTTTTGAACAAATCGTTCAACTTTCAATATATTGGTTTCGTTAGTTAGTTCTGAATGGTAATTTTCAAATAATGATAAATTGTACTTATATGCTTAATGCTTATATGTTGCAAAAATATATTTTAAATACTTTTTTTAACATTTCTTTATGGAATTTTTAACCATCATTAAAGTTCGAAGTTGTAGGTTTGAAAAGGGGTCCTTTTATTTGCATTCAATTTTGATTAAATCGGTTGAGGATCCCTTAAAAAAATAACGTCATAACTTTTGAAGTAAAATTCCGATTAATATGAAATTCAATAGCAACATCTGAGGGAATTAACCCTTTCAGTTGATACTATGATCATCTAAATGGGCCATTTCTGAGAAAAATGAATAAGATTGAAAAGCGTTGCAATCATACACACACAGAGAAAATGCTCAGATTTCGAAACTGAGTCGAATGGTGCCTGACAATTGGGCCCGCTGGACCTTCTTTTCATTTCCGGCTTTCCGAGTGATTCCTATACCTATATTCTATATATTTATATAGTAGGAGCAGAAAAAATATCAATCACTGCGTATTCACGCCTTTCAACCTCGCTGTTTACAGCCCAGTATGTAGCAGGGAAACAGCCTTCAGTTGTTATTTTTTTAATCATTGCTCAAAGAGATCAAAGCATGCACTGAATTTAAGTCGCGCTGTTTTGACCCTTAATGCACAAAAGTATTCAAACTAAACCACGCGAAAACATTATAGTTGCTCTGGCGAAAATTAACATACTTTTCGCCTTTGCGCCTAGCGTATTTTGATTTCAAAGCAAAAAAATCGTGCGAAATTGGAATGTTAAATTACAGTTTTCTGAAATGTTCCAATGTAATCCACCGTGACATGCATATGAAATGAAACTGACTATATTACAGTACGTAAAGTGACTGAGATTGGCTGCGCATACCTGCACCCTTTTAAAATAAAGCCTCTTAAAAATTAATTGAAAATTAGACAAAAGCTGGAATAGCTCGAAAACCAAGAAAGGCAGAGCTGTACTTTTTCCAGCAAAAAGGTGTATTTTCATAGTATGTTAAACTTCGTGGAACATCAAAACTGCGTAGAAGTCGAAATAACGAGGACAAATTAGAAAAACTTAATCCCCTTAATAATACATTGGTTTGTAGCACTATAACTTCTTTCCCTTTAAGAAGTTGAAGTTCTTTTTCTTGGCCACAAACTCCTTAAATAACATTCGGGACAATTTTCTTTGGGGTTTGTTTATTTTTGGCTTTAAATAAAAAAGTTAAATTGATTATTTATTGACCCACCCCCTTAATGCAAATTTTTTTTTGGTATAACAAAAGAGTGCTTCAGAAATCAAGAAACTTTTATGAAGACAGCAATGCAGCGAATTAACCAAACAAATAGAACCAAATTTGGCATATGAGGGTTTCAGAAGGCAAGAATTTTTTCTATGGTGAATTGAGACCCTTCCTCTCTTTAGGAGGGGGGGCTTTCATACAAATAATATACAAATTTCCTCATAACTCGAGAACTAATAGATCAAAACCAAATTGGGCATGTGGAGGTTTCTGGAGGTAAGAATTTTTTCTATGGTGTACTGAGACCTCAACCCCTTCTAAGAGGGGGGGGGGGCTCCTATACAACCGAAACACAAATTTTCTCATAACTCGAGAACTAGTTAACCAAATGGAACCAAATTTGGCATGTGGGGGTTTTTGGAAGCATAAATTTATTTTATGATGGTTTGAGACCCCTCACCCCTGTGGTAGGAGGATAAGAACTCTCATACAAATAAAACAGATATTTTTGCGAATATGCCATTTTTTTGTTATGTAACAAGCGGTAAGCTGTGAAAGTAAACTAGTAAAACCTTCTGGGAGCAAAAGACAGTGAATCGACGCCGTTAACTTACGTACCTGTGTGCTTTGGCTTTAATGTTATTTGTAACCAATGGCCCTTTTAAAGGTCACAAGCGAGTAAAAGTAACATTATTGAAACATGTCAAGCTACGCATAATTATATTTAATGCAATAATCTGTGGGCTGGTCATTCATTCTATTTCAACCTTTATGATGCACACAACTGATTTTGAAAAGAAATCTTCTATGTCTCAACGAATTTTCAAAGCCACCATTGCATTCAATGAAGAATTAAATCTGAATATTTCGCTCTCTTTTAAACATTCACTTAAACAATGGCACTCTCAGATTCTTATAAACATGCATATGCCAGAAATGCAGTTTACATTAGTCTTTGATCTAATGATCTGATATAGTCCTACGTCACCCATTCGTACAACCCGTAGGACGTAGGGCTGTAGTTTTTCTGAAAGCAACGTCTTTACTGGGAAGCAAAGTGATCACTCATACATCAAGTGATCATTTGACCGTGAAACTATGAATGTATAACAAAATAATTCCTCAAGGTGAAACCGGGAAGTCCGGAGTTGTCACTTCAGCAGCCTGGTATTTATGCGTAAAAATAGATCCAGTCTCAAGTGCAATTTCTACGTTAATTTCAAGTCCAATTTAGATTCGTTTGGGACTTCAAGTTCAAATTCAAATTCAATTTCATGTCTAACCACAAGTCTCATTCCAAGTCCAAATTGATGTCTCATTTTAGGCCCAATTTAAAGTCCCATTTTAAGTGCAATTTCATGTTCAATTTCAATTCCTTTTTTATTCCCATTTTAAGACCCAATTCCAAGTTTTATTTAAATCTAATTTCAAGTCCATTTTAGAGTCCAATTTTAAATCTAGTTACAAGTCTACTGTAATGCCAATTTCACTCCGGTTTCGAGTTCCATTTCAAATGAAATTTCAATCCCAATCTGGGTCCATTATGAAATCCAATTTCATGTCTAATCCCAAACCTAATTTCAAAACAAATTTTAAGTTGAATTTGAAGTCCTATTTCAAGTTCACTTCAAGTCTAATTTTATGTCATATATTAGTTCAATTTCAACTCCAACTTAAGTACATTATCAGAAGCATAAGCATAGGATACCGCCCATGTGCTGCTACTCCGTTATTGACCAGGACTGATGAAAATTGCAAAATCATGGCTGGAAGAAGCATACTTAGGACAGCACGCTATTCCTCATTGTGCAACCTTATCAGGTCCCTACATGCTGATCAATACCGACGCCGGCCACGTCCGAATGCGGGTCCTGGTGGGATGGAAAGAAATGTTAGTCCAACACTTGTTGCTGCTAAAGCCCAGGGAATCCTCTGCGTCTTCACAAGTATTTCGGAAAAGGAATTGTTGTTAGTAGATGGGGAGAGCTACCCGAGCAAGGATTGACAACAAAAGTATATCAAAATTATTACATATTCTACTGTTGATATCAACTAAAAAACATGTTTTGCTACCAATTCAAAATGGCACTTATGATGTATCCGACTTTTCAAAGTAAAGCCAGTAATTACGAAAATTAAGATATATAAAATACCTTTTTAACAAATTTAATATAATGCCAATGGTGCTCATATACAACCATAATTTAAATTATTTCGAAAAATACTATGCACATGCGAGATTTACGGCTCGAACACTACGTGACCACTTGAAATTGTACCTGAAAGTAAAAATCAGGGATAATGAAACGAGCCAATATATTCCCTAAGTTGATAAGCCAACACTAATATGCAGTGATATAGCGCCCAACACGCTTAACCCCCAATTAAAGTCAAAATTGTCAAAAAATGTTTTGTAAAGTTCAAAACAACTAAAATATGGCCACAAATAAGGCATAAGATGACCGAAAAATGCTTTTTAGTTAGTACTGAAAAGAATAAAACAGATTCCAAATTAAAGTCAGAATCGTCGAACTATGTTTCTTAAGACCAGAAAAACCACACAAACGACTCCAGAATCGCCTAAAACGCTTCTTACGAACTGAAAAGACCAACAAGACTGTGAATCATCAAAATTTACACTTCCTAATGCCAAAAAACCACAAAAACAAGCGCAAATTAAGCTTAAAATTGATCAGAAATGCTTCTTAAAAACTGAAAAGACCAAGAGGACGAAAAAACGCTTCTTAAGGACTTAAAAGACAAAAAAAATTATCCTAAATTAAGCTTAGAACTGCCGAAAACCCTTCCAAAAGATCCAAAAAATATCATAAATTGAATTCCAGAATCGCCAAAAAATGGTTCTGTAGACCGGAAAGGTCGAAAACAGACTTCAAAAATCTAAAAAACAAACTTTTCAGGTGGCAAAAGAGACTCCAAATTGAGGTGAGATTCTTGCAGAAACGCTTCTGCAGTCCCAAAAATGATCCTAGATTAAACGAGGATTTCTAAAAACAATTCTTAAGGTTAAAAAAGACCAGAAAATGAACCCTAATCAAACTCACAGTTGTCTAAAAGGCTAGGTCAGAGTAGCCATAAAAACGACCCCAAATTAAACTCAGAATTGCTGATACACATTTCTAAAGTCCAGAGAAGACGTAAAAACGACCCAAATTAAGCTCAAGATTGCCGTAAAATGCTCCTTAACGACTAAAAAGTTTCAGAAGATCCCAATTTAGACTCGTCAATCGTCAAAAAACGCAAAGCGCGGCCAGAAAAGCCGCCACCGTAGATTAAGCGCAAAATAGCCCAAAAACGCTTCTTACAAACTAAAAACACCAAAAATACCGAAATTCGTCGAAAAATGCTTCTCAAAAAATAAAACATGACTCCAAATTGAGCTTTTAACCGCCGAAAACATAAGGCCAGAAATATTACAAAATGACCACAAATTAGGCTCAAATCACCCAATAGCGCTTGTACCTACTGGGTAAAAAAGACCCTACAATCTCTCAAAAAACGCTTCTGATGGCCAGCAAAAATTACAAACCTCATCCAAATACGCTTCTGAACAGAGAAAAATTCAAAAAATGATTTTAGATTAGGCCAGAATCGTCGAGAGACAATTCTAAACGCAGAAAAAATAAAAACCCCAATGACCCCAGATATAGCTCAGAATTGCCTAAAACGGTAGGGCAGAATAGCAATAAATAACAAATTAAATTCATAATTGCTTAAACAAATAGAGAAGACAAAAAATATCCCAGTTTAAGCTCAAAATCACCGAAAAACGCTTCTTTAGGGCTGAAAAGACCACAAAAGATCCCAGATTAGAATCGTCCACAATCGTCAAAAACACTTCTTAAGCCAGAAAAGCCACAAAAAAGACCTCGAATTAAGCTTAAAATTGCTCAAAAAAGTTTCTAGAATAAACCAGTATCGCCGAAAAAACAAGCTTAGAATTGCTGGAAAACGTTTCTAAAGGCTAGAAGCATCCCAAAATTGAGGTTAGTGTCGTTGAAAAATATTTCTAAAGTTCAGAAAAGACCAAAATTATGCCTAAAACCGGCAGAAAAACACTGCTTAAGTATTGAAAAGATCAAAAATATTCCAAATTAGATCCACAATCGCCGAAGCACACTATAAAAGCCACAGAAACGATCTGAAATTAAGCACACAATTGCTGTACATTATCAAGTCTAGATTAAGTGTCCTCCATTGGGTCCAATTTCAAAACTGATTTAATTCCCATTACACCTCCGGCGTCAAGCCCAATTTCAGTCAAATGACATTTAATGTACCATTTAGAAGCCAATTTCAAATCCAATTTAAATGCAATTACAATTCCAATTTAATGTACAACTTCAAGTCCAGTTCTAAGTCTGATACCAAATGGCAATTAAAGTTCAGTGGCAATTTAAGTCTAATATCATGTATCATTTCAAGTTTAATTTACTTCAGAATTTCACGGTATTCCAAGGCAAGTCTAAGTTATAATCTGAATTTAAATTAAGATCCAAATGCAATTCTAAAATGCAGTTCGATTCTTAAATTCAATTTAAAAAAAATTAAGAAAAATTTTATTTTTAAAATCTATTAAATTTAGTGAAAGAAAAGTCTTCATGGTGGATTTCGGAAGTCCGGCCATTTTAACCAATCGCCCGATATTTTTACGAAGAGCAAATTAAGCGAGTAATACTTTCAGGACAAAATATGCTTCTGAAAGGGGGTCGGTGTCCCACTTTCGGTTTATGTCTGAGCACACCAGTGCTGGAGTACTAGAACAAACGTACGATTCAATATGAAGCAGATATTTTGAAAGAAAGAATGAAACCACATTTTTTAATTAAAAAAAAGCAAACACACGTTGTTGTCTGCTACCGTGCGACGTGATTGTCCCACCAGATGGCTACCAAAGCTAATTTTAGTTCATTGTAGAAGTCGTGCCCGGGAAAGCTCGTCGTATCTACCGAACTCAGACTAAACCCAGCCAAGCATAAAATATGCAAGCAAAGCCATCACCATCATGAAGCGGGTATAATTGTGTTCGCACTTTCGAAGAAACAACTTTGCGGACGTTCTGTTTCTGCTTCTACGCGAACCTCCTGCACCATCACCCGGGTGCGGTATCCTTTGGTTTGAAATTTTTCCACTGCGAAAGCGAAAGTTTGGGCTTTGCCCCTGGTCTCCGGTGCGGTTTTGAACTCTTTCCAAAGCGCGCACTGGAAAGATTTTTTCCGCGAAACAGTGAAAACTGGGTCTTGCCAAGAGGAAATGACCCAGAATGAAACGGAGCCCCGACTTTACTGCCACAGCAGTCTGTGGCTTCCTCTTCTAGTCTACAGATGACGATAGTCCTATTGGAAATATCGGATGTAGAGCATTGTGAAAACTCATCTTGACGGAATTTCTGACCGCAAGATCGGTTGAAAGTATGTCTAGAAAATTCCAAGCTATATTTGACTGGAATGGAGATTGCTCGGTGGTCGGATGAGGAAGACAATACTAGAAATTAAACCACTTTTAAATAAGTTTAACTGACAAATTTGATTCACTTTTGTACGGCTACAGGTTGGCCCGTCACTGATTCCAATCCACTCCAATACAGTCAAGTTTGTTCTAAATTAATTACTATCGATCATTGAAACAACATCATACAAGCAAAAGGTAAGCAAAGCGGTTGGGTTTAGCAAAATATTTACTCTGCTATTCAATGGCCCCTAAACAATCACCAACATTATTGTGAGTAGTATATGTTGGTTCATTGCTTAAATATTGTAGTGTAGCTTGTGCTTGATATAAAATAAACAGTTTTCGAGTTTGTGGATTGAGGCTTTTTTCTATCTAATTTTAGTCAATTAATATAACTTTTGTGAAATTATTACTTGAACGTTATTACTCGTTATCTGTTCACTATAAAATTGATTCAAAATTTTATTAATAAAGCTGCATATTTTCTCCTATTAATTTATTATTGTAAAGTTCACAGAATTATGTTTGTTAGTACTCCACAAAACATCAGCAAATTCTTTGAAGATGCGGCAACCTTTGCACTGCACATCACCCACAGTGAATGACAATGAATGCCAAGGAAAGTTCAAGGACGTCACTATTTATATTCACCACTTTGAACTCGATCGCTTTTTGACCCAACTGGCAACAACAGCAACTGCACTCCCGGAAACCCTCCTGGCACCTACCTACCTACCTTCTTTAGCATATCGTCCAGCGATTCCATGTCGAGATTGCAGTACAGATTGTTGTTCAGCATCGGATTGGAGCAGTAGTACTGACGGGATTTCAGCAGCTGGCGGTTTTTCTTCTTCTCCAGCTGCAGCTGCTGCAGCCCGTGATGCTGATGTTGGCTCTGCTGATTGTACACCTTCCGACCGACAATCGGGGTGCTGCGGGCGGAATTATTCAGATGATCCACCAGTAGCGAGTGGCCTCCTTTCGGTGGTGGCGTCTCCAGCAGCAGTAGTATCGTCGACAGGTCCATTATAGTGGCAAACGGTGGCTAACGACAAGCGGCAATGGCGAAACTAAAACACTCGAAGCGAAGCGATTGACAGCGGCAGACACGGGGCAGCACATTAAATCCCGGAGGAAAAAACCGTAATAACGAATATCCTGATCAGGCTGCACTAGATCACTCTGTCGCTTGCCTGTGCAGCAGCTCAGCTAGGAACGGCTTTTTTTATTTCTTATTCAACTTTAAACACTAGACACCGATTTTTAAACCACAAATCTACTGATGCACGCAACAATCATGAATCGAGAACACTCGATTGAATAGCAAAACACTTCCGTTTCCTCAAACCGACTGCCGGCCCAATTGAATCAAAACGAAATGCTTCAAAAATTCAATTCCTTCGGTGAAGCTTTTCCAGTTATTTCAGCACCACTATTCACCAGGACTGCGAGACCGTTGGCGAGGCGGGGGAATCGAAGCGGGCAAGCAAACCAGAAACAAAGCGCACTCTGTGCTGTGTGCAAGCCAGTTTATGTCCCTTCGCGGAAAAAAAGAGCTAAAAAGCGAGCCAAACGCAACATAAAGGAATGCAAAGCGGCGGAAAAACGCAACACTGTTTCGACACACTCGACCCGGTTGTGATCTATTTTTTTCCCTCTGCACTTCACTCGAACTCGACTGGCCCGGGACCGTTCACCGACCGGGAAAACTCCGCTCGTGCGGTGGCGATGGTGGTGGTACTTTTCCAGGAATGTCGAATCTTTTGGGAAAATTCAAACTTCGACGAGAAAACCGACGACGATGATAGCGGCAGCGTCGATGGCCCGCTGCAGTAATATTGAATTCAACCCGGCACGTTCGACGGCTAACCCATAACTGGCGGTCCTTGGCTGGCCCACTGCCAGGCTTCGGGGGAAAATTTCACCCTCTTTGCTCAGAGGACCGTCCCGTCCCGTCGGTCGGGATAATGCGATGATGCTCTGCTCTCGACAGCCGAGACCGTGACCGCAGCACAGCACAGGTTGCACACGGCTATGCCAGGCTGGAAACACGGCACGGAGCGAATATAAACAAAACACTTTCCGCTCGCAATGGCTCTCTCGAGCTCGAGCTCGAGGACGAAAGCAGAGAGCGACCAGCGGGAAGAGCGAGCTTGGATAAAATTATCCTGCGAAGGAATTCACGACCAGGTTAGGCACTAGAGGAAATTTGGGACATTTCGTTTTCGTTTGCTGGGTGCGAGGTTGGAAAATTGCCCGAGAATCAAGGGTGGAATGTGAGTTGAGCAGTTTATTCTACAACCAGCGGTGGAAGGTTCCACATCGTATCCGAAAGCGAGCAGGCGAGTAGTGAATGCTCTAGTTTGGTGCAGTTGGTTTTCCTCTGATTTGTGGTTAAGAAAACTGTTTGTGGGAAAAGTAAATTATTAGTGAAATAAATTCATACTATACAGCCATGCAGCCAAAAATATTTTGAATTTTTTAAACCCTGTATGGATAGATTAGTTAAAAAAATATTTTTGATTCTTTAAACAGGATTCCCGAATCTCCTCGTTGATTTGGCAGAAAATTTTTACAATTACGCACAGTTCGATTACAATTTGTAATGTTTTTCAGTGTGAGCAGTTATGAACAATAACGTTCCGTGCTTTAATTCTTAGCAGAATCTAAATTAAAAAAGACAGTTCCACTAAGAACGGACAAATCGAAATAAAAGCCAATAAAATTTTAGAACCAAAAAGTCTGACAAACCCATGCTTATTAACAGAAATACAAAAAATATTTAAGTAGAATTTTTCAATTTTGAAATTTGAAAAAGTACAGAGCATAAAAAAACAGATGTCCTTTCCACCGATTATGAACAAGGAAGAGTTTATTTTCCTTTACCTAAGATAGCCTAAGATAGACCTAAGTCAGAGTATCACAAATTTAATTTCTTTCTGTACCAAGTTTTTGGATGAGTTAAAATATGTGTGCTATCTTGAATTTTGCCAAATCGAAAATTTATTTTCGGGAAACGTGAAGATTTGCCGTTAAATTATAGAAAAAAAACTTCCTGCGGATTTGGTTGGTCCTTCGAGCCAGATCAAGGACTATTAGGAAAAGTATTCGTAATTTTTTCAGAGATTCTCTTTCGATTTTTCAAAACCTTGATCTACGGCGACATAAAATTTGATCGCAAAATTGTTCATGGTTCTTAAAAGCTCCAAAGAAAAGTCCAAAATAGTACATTCTACCTCATAACAAATTAACAAAAAGTTTTTCAATTCACAATGACGAACACAATCACAATGAAAATGAAAGTTTTAATAGCAAAATGCTGGTTTCTTTGCATCCTTCCATCACCGTGAAAAATTTGGTAACAATCTCTACCAATAATATTTTTTTTTGGGATTATTCAAAAAATCTGCCTACGTTTTTATTAAAAATATATATAAGGTGTGTGGAGCAAATAACTCAATAACACCTGGAGATAAATGGTTTTTAAAAAATTTTCAACCTATTTTTACGATGATTTGGCACACGCACTACATCATTTTTATCGACGAACTAGCTGACCCGACAAACTTCGTATTGCCACAAATTAACCTGTGTTGTACATAAATCATGAATCTCGGATGATCTCGAGTTTTGCAAGCCCCCCAGTGGGTGGCGCTTCCGACGACGGGTCACCGGCAACTCGCGACCGTCTCGGCCTGAATGATCTAGTGTTACTATAGATAGTTTTTGTGGTCTTGTATTGACTAATGTTTTATGGAAGAGTCTCGAATTTCTCGAGTTCGATTAGTTTTTGAGTTTCGCAAAAATTTCTGTTTTATTTGTATGAGAGTCCATATCCCCCTACCACAGGGGTGAGAGGTCTCTAACTATCGTAAAATGAATTCAAGACTCCAAAATCTCCCACATGCCAAATTTGGTTCCATTTGCTTGATTAGTTCTCAAGTTATAAGGAAATTTGAATTTCATATGTATGGGAGCTCCCCTCTTAAAAGGGGAAGGGGTCGTAGTTCACCATAGAAAAAAATTCTGCCATCTAAAACTCTCACATGCCAAATTTGGTTCCATTTGATTGATTAGTTCTCGAGATAAGAGGAAATTTGCATTTCATTTGTAGGGAAGCCCACCCTCTTAAAGGGGAGATGGGCCATAACTCGCTTTGTAAAGAAGGGAGGGGTCTCAATTCACCATAGAAAAAAATCTTGCGTCCAAAACCACTTACATGTCAAATTTGGTTCCATTTGCTTGATTAGTTCTCGAGTTATGAGGAAATTTGTTTTTCATTTGTATAGAAGCCCCCCCTCTTAAAGTGGGAAAATCCATAGAAAATATACCATAGAAAATATTCTTGCCTACAAAAACACCCACATGATAAATTTGGTTCCATTTGCTTGATTAGTTCTAGAGTTATGAGGAAATTTGTATTTCGTTTGTATGAGAGCCCCCCTCTTAAAAAGGTAAGGGGTCCTAATTCATCATAGAAAAAATGGTTGCCTCCAAAAACACCCACATGCCAAATATGGTTCCATTTGCTTGATTAGTTCTCGAATTATGAGGAAATTTGTATTTCATTTGTGTAGAAACACCCCCTCTTAAAGTTGGGAGGGGTCCTAATTCACCATAGTAAATATTTTTGCCTTCAGAAACCTCCACATGCCAAATTTGGTTCTATTTACTTGATTAGTTCTCGAGTTATGAGGAAATTTGAATTTCATTTGTATAGGAGCCCCCCCTCCTAAAGTGGGTAGGGGTCCCAATTCATCATAGAAAATATTTTTGTCTCCAAAAACACCCAGGTGCCAAATTTGGTTCCATTTGCTTAATTAGTTCTCGAGTTATGAGGAAATTTGTATTTCGTTTGTATAGGAGACCCCCCTCTTAAAGTTGGGAGGGGTCCTAATTCACCATAGAAAATATTTTTGCCCTCGAAAACTTTCACATGCCAGATTTGGTTTCATTTGCTTGATTAGCTCTCGAGTTATGAGGAAATTTGTATTTCATTTGCATAGGAGCCCCCCCTCCTAAAGTGAGGAGGGGTCCCAGTTCATCATAGAAAAAATTTTTGTCTCCAAAAACACCCACGTGCCAAATTTGGTTCCATTTGCTTGATTAGTTCTCGAGTTATGAGGAAATTTGTATTTCGTTTGTATAGGAGCCCCCCCTCTTAAAGTGGGGAGGGCTCCTTATTCACCATAGAAAATATTCTTGCCCTCGAAAACTTTCACATGCCAAATTTTGTTCCATTTGCTTGATTGATTCTTCAGTTATGAGGAAATTTGTATTTCATGTGTATAGGATCCCCCCTCCTTAAACGGGGAGGGGTCCCAATTCATCATAGAAAAAAATGTTGTCTCCAAAAACACCCACATGCCAAATTTGGTTCCATTTGCTTAATTACTTCTCGAGTTATGAGGAAAATTGTGTTTCTTTGATACAGGAGCCCCCCCTCTTAAAGTGGGGAGGGGTCCTAATTTACTATAGAAAATATTCTTGCCCTCGAAAACCTTCACATGCCAAATTTGGTTCCATTTGCTTGATTAGTTCTCGAGTTATGAGGAAATTTGTATGGAAGCCCCCCCTTTTAAAGAGGAGAGGAGTTGTAATTCTCCTTATAAAGAGGGTAGGGGTCTCAATTTACCATAGAATAAATTCTTGTCACGGAAAACACCCACATGCCAAATTTTGTTCTATTTGCTTGATTAGTTGTCGAGTTATGCAGAAATTTGTGTTTCATTTGTATGGGAGCCCCCCCCCCTCTTAGTGGGGGGAGGGATTTCTAACCAGGGCCTTTAATTATCACCGAATTTCAAACAAAACAGAAAATATTTTTTCTTAGCATACATTGTTTTTTATGCCTCTGAGTTTCGTATATACAACTGCACAGTGATTTTCATCGTAGTATACAAGTTCAATATATCGTGAAAATAGAACAGAAGAAAGTGATTTTCAAATCCACAAGGTGATATTCACTTCAGGAAAAAAACAATTTTAAATGCAGTAAATGAAAAGAAAAATCTTATGTCCAACAGCTGAATGCAATAGATGCTAAATAACAACATAAATTTTTTTTATTGATTTTCACTGCTCAAACGTGAATATCAGTTTGTTACAATATCACAGGGCGCTGATATTGTATATTCTCGTGCATGAAGTTCATGCTTGCTGCATTTAGTTATTATGTACGTTTGATCAAAGCAAGCAGATTCTCAATGCAAGGTAGACTGATAATCCAGAAGTTTGAACGCTATGCTGATGAATATTAACAGCACTGTTTCTAACCATCACTAAAACCTTTCCTGGCCCCAAAAAACCTCTAAATGCATATTTTCATGCCTTTTGGTTCAGTAGTTTTCGATTCTATAAGGAACATACGGACAGACAGACAGACAGACAGACAGACAGACAGACAGACAGAAATCCTTCTTTATAGGTATAGATTTCAAATCTGATTTCAAGCCAAATTTTACATGCAATACCAGCCTAACTTCAAGTAAAATTTCAAGCTCAATTTCATGTTTATTTTGAATTCAATTTGAATTCTAAATTTAAGTCGAATTTAATGTCCAATTTCAAGTTTAAATCTTGGCCCAATATCAAATCCAATACCATGCCCATTTAACATCCAATTTCAAATGAAATTCAAAGTGAAATTTCGTGTCTAATTTCAAGTGCAATTCCAAATTGCAATCTAAGTCCTATTTTATGTTCAGTTTCAGTGGATTAGAACGAAATAAGGATTACAAGTGGCGAATTCTTATATCTACGTCGTTTAATCAATTTTTCATTAAGAAAATTTTGTCGCCAGTTGTAGACTTTTTTTGTTTGTTTTCTGCACTTTATTAGGTTCTAACAACGAATTGAAAGAAACCTTTGTTTTAATAATCGAAAGAGTTATTTTAGAATTTTTGTGGAATCTTAAGTATGAGCAAACTAGATTTTTTTTTTCATTTAAAGCTACGTCCATAGTATTGTATTGGGATTAAAAAGAAAATCTCTCAAAACTTTTATTTTGTTGGTAGACAAAACGTAATCGAACAAACACATTGTGAAAAAAATAATCAACGATAAAATAAAATGTTTTAGATTTTTTTTCTCGGTTTACGTCTTGTTAACAAATTTTAAAAGCAACAAGTGCTTTCTCCAATCCTTTACTAACAAAACCTAGTATAATTGAGAAATATTTTCTTCCACGCATCACTAAAATAATTAGGTTCATCATTGTTTTTAATCTTTTCTGTGGTTAGTTCCTACCAAAATCAGCAATAACATCTATAGAATAGAATCTATAGAAACCTGAAATATAAAACTCACTTAAAAAAGTTTGAACGACCAGATTCACAATTTATTATCCGGTATATTTGAAAGCACATCGTGCAACACTGTCAAAACAGGGCAACACTGATAAAACGGATTTGATTTCTTGATCACGGGCTCGTTCTAAAAGAGATCTATTTATAGACAGCCCGAACAGCAAAAACTGACAACCCAAAATAAGCTATCGGTCAAATCATATGAGCATTTAAACTACCTACATTCAAGAGTAGCTCTGGTACAGTGGTTAAGACGATGGCATCATGTGCAGTATGTCGTTAGTTCAATTCCGACTGAAAAAGGGCGGTTTTTGAAAATGAAAAAAATTGTGAAAATCTTTTTCTGCTGCTATTTGTAACTGTTCCCGATAAATAGTTGTACTATTTTTGAAAATATGGCGGGAAAATGTCGATATAGCAGACAGAGGTAAAGAAGTTTTTGCTATATTTTAACAAAATTATAACAAAATTTGTTGGAAATATCGTAAAAAAATTTGATATAATTTTGTCCAAAACATAACAAACTTTTTTACATTTTTGCTAAAACTGCTAAGCAGTTTTGTTAGAATTTGAGTTATTTAAACCACCTACAGTGGCTAATTTATAACAGCCGTTGTTAGCAAAAACTACAAGGTATACAGCCCTAAGGGTTGTACGAAAGGGTAACGCAGGACTATATCAGATCGTCAGATCAAACACTAATGTAAATTGCATTTCTGGCATATGTATGTTTATAAGAATCTGTGAGTGCCATTGTTTAAGTGAATGTTTAAAAGAGAAGAGCACAAAATTCAGATTCAATTCTTCATTGAATGCAATGGTGGCTTTGAAATATGTGGATGGGGGTTCATAAGTACAACGCCAGCAACCATTCATGCCATTCAGCAATTCATGCCTCCAAAAATCCACACATGTCAAATTTGGTTACATTTGCTTGATTAGTTTTAGAGTTATAAGAAAATTTGTATTTCATTTGTATGGGAGCCCCCCCTCCTTCTTATAAGGGGAGTCTCAGTACCCCATAGAAAAAATTCTTATCATCGAAAACCCGCACATGTCAAATTTGTTTCCATTTGCTTGATTAGTACTCAAGTTATGAGGAAATTTGTATATTATTTATATGGGAGCCCCCCCCTCCTAAAGAGGGGAGGAGTCTCAATTTACTATAGAAAAAAATCTTATCTTCTGAAAGCCCTACATTCCAAATTTGGTTCCAAATGTTTGATTCTTTCTAAAGTTATGAGGAAGTTTGTATTTGATTTGTATGCGAGCCCCCCCTCTTAGAAGGGGAAGCGGTTTCAGTACACCGTAGAAAAAAATCCTACCTTCTGAAACCCCCACATGCCAAATTTGTTTCCATTTACTTGATTAGTTCTCGAGTTTTGAGGAAATTTGTGTTTCATTTGTATAGAAGCCCCCCCCCCTCTTACGCCCTCCTTAAAAATGCTCTCTTACCCCCCTATAAAATTGCTGGTTATTTTATCTATCCAACAACATATAAATTGTTCAGTTTCGTTCAGTAGTTTAGTAGTTATTAGCATTTGAAATCTTTCATTCAAACGTTACACCTCTATTTTCTTTTTCACAAAGTGCTACCCAGTCCCAGTATAGTAAACAAAGACGTAGTCCTACGTCAAAAAACGATCAAAAAATAACAGGATCAGTTATATTTTGTTATGCCCTCCTGATCGGGTAACCATTTCAGTTATCTAAGATCGTACCGAGCGATATACTTCATTCAACAATGATTCGGTTTCAATCGCCGCACTTTAATGTGCATGTGTTCAGATGGATTTCGATCGGTGAAATATTAAAATTTGTTGATTAGGTACGCTTCGGTTTACGTTTTGCGTTTTATCCGGCCATCATCAGATATTTACTTTATTCAACAATAAACGTACCGAAACATTTCATTTGTCTAAGGGCGAACCGAACCATTCAATTCAGTGCCATACAGAACCATTTTATTTACCAGTAGTCGCACTGAACCATTTTAATTAAATGCCATACAGAATCATCTTATTCACTAATGGTCATAGCGAACTATTTTTTACATCTATGGTCGTACCGAACCATTTGCTGCATTGAACTATGATCGTAAACTGCTCGATTTGACTGCTCAACTGAATTGCTCGACTAGACTGTTCGATTCGACTGTTCGACTCAACTGCTCGATTAGACAGATCGACTTGACTGCTTGACTAAACTGCTCGATTTGACTGCTCGACTAGACTTCTCGACTGCTGCTCGACTTATTTGCTCGGTAGTAAACTCGACCCGACCGCTCGACTTTACTGTTCAGTTCGACTGCTCGACTTGACAGCTCGACTTGCCGCTCGACTCAACTGCTCGATTTATTTATTAATTTGCAGTTAATCGTGTGTAGACCGTGAACTGTCTGACAGGACTGTTCGACTCAACTGCCCAACTTACTACTCGAGCCGACAGCTTAATACAACTGTTCGACTAGATTGTTCGACTTAATCTCACGACCCTATTTCTCGACTAGACTGCTTGACTAAACTGTTCGACGATTCGACTGCTCGGCTAGATTACGCTATTCAACTGCTTAACTAAACTACTCGATTCAACTGCTCGACTTGACTACTCGACTCAACTGCTCAATTCATCTGTTCGACTGGACTGCTCGATTCAACTGCTCGACTGAACTACTCGACTCTACTGATCGATTCGACTATTCGAATCGGCTGCCCGACTAGCCGCTAATTTCAATTAGTTCGTGGCAGAAAATGAACGGTTCAGAGCCACTCATACAAAAGAGCCATTTTGCCCATCTATGGAATCAGAACAGTAGAGATAATGTTTTTATTCAGTTGAATAAAACTATTTATTTCAGTTTCAAGCTATGACAAGCATACTCTACAAGTTCAGTTATTCAAGATCAAGTAAGGAGTATCCTATCCATTACCAATTACCATAGATTTCTGCGTTTGGTTCGAATACTCCGCTTCCAGCGAACTGTTAATAACTCCCAAACAAACACCAGAAAACTAGCAACCAAGCCACTACCGTACATAATCCACACGAGTGTTAGATTCTTCAACTCCACCAGCGCCTCTGGAATGATGCGATACTTGGAATCGTCTATCTCCTCGTCGATTTTGTTGACCAGCTTGAAATATTTCCACAAATCGCCGTTGGTAAATCCCTGCATATTCTGCCGTACCGCGTCGTAGAAGGGTGAAATGTAGTCGAAAGCAGCTAATCGCGGGTACGAGTTGGGTCGAACCTTCGACAGGCGAAATTTACGCAGCACAACTTCCGACACATACTGATACCGATCGCACCACAGCAGGGCGCAGCACATCCGTTCGTAGTCCGATTCAACCCGATCGGCCATAGCCGTCACCGAACCGGGGAAACAGTTTTCATTTTGTTTAAAATTATAGATTCGCAAATTATTTTCGGTTGATCGAAAAGTGCACGATTTATTCACCAGCTCCAGTGTGTCCAGTTCCGGGTAAAAACGAGCAGAAATGAGAAATGAAATCACCAACGACTCGTAGCACGATATCATGACAATTCCAACCAGTAAGAAAATGCCATTAACGACACGTTCCGTTTCGCACCGAACGTTTAACTCTGTTCCACAAAAATTGGCGCAAATCACTATTATCAACTCACGCAACCAAGCCGATGGTGAGTACTGTTTAACAATCAGTTTTCGCAATAGTGCGAGCAATACCATGGCGATTCCGTAATTCAACCAAATATACCAATCGAAAGGATCTGTCAAAATGGTGGCCAAAGGCTTCAATTTGCTTCTTGGAACAAGCAGGCAGTCGTGTGTCATCTTGTTCATGAACAGTATGTCAGTCCTACTATACTGGCTTGGCCGGGGATCGAATGTTAGTGGGAACTGATATCCGTTCCGTGAGATCACGTAGGATGCGTTAATTCGCTGGGCTGCCGTTTTTAGCAGATACGTCTCCGACCGGTCGGCTCCAACTGCACCGACGCGGGTTCCACGGAAGTTGCGCAAACTGTGCTGCAGATAGTTACGTTTGAGTTCGGTTAATTTGAACTGATACTGAATGAAGCGATCGAAGAATTGGTAGTGCATAATGGGGTCGTCGTAAACTATGTAGATGACGTTGAATATTTTCTGATTGACAAGAAGAGGTAGGATTTTGGGTATTGCTTGTTTTGAAGTGACCAGTATGAAAGCCGTAAGCGTTTGCGAAAATAACATTTTAAAGTTCGTTTGCATGGATGCTATTAAATCGAGTGAATCTAGAAACAGCAAAGCGCACTGAAATCGCGACACCGTGCGGTGCCAAAAAATTGCTGGATCGCCTGTTATTCTACGAACAAACGGATCGGTTTTTAACACTTCGTCCATTATGCTGTTTAGAGGCTGACTATCGATGGCGTAGAAAACTTCCAGCGTGTGGATCGATGGGCAAATTGTTCGTTCCACATTCAGGATGTCCTGTGCTGCTGTGGTTTGTCCCGCTGGTTCACTAACTATCGCCGGCTGACTGTAGGTTAACTGAGGCAGCAAAAGCATCAAAAGCAATTTCGCGTTCATTTGGACGTAGAGAATCGAATGGAATGTTGCATTGACTGTGTCCTGGCTAATATACTGAATTATATAAAATATGCAGTAGGTCCTAATGTACTGATAACGAACATAGTGATATTGAGAATTTTAATTTCTCAGATAAGTCATTAAATACAGACCACTAAAAAATTGGTGGAAAACCCTGTATTATACATATTTAAAGCCTGACAAAGGTAATAAAACTCTAGAAAATAAAGGAACACATATACCATACATGTAACGGAGGACGAATCCCCCTGCCGAAATTGGAAAAATGTGTGGATAAAATTATCCACACATCACCAAAACATTATTGCTAACACCTGGAAGTCTTCGTATAAAGAACCCTGTTCTTTCGAGAATAAAGGGACTCCTAAAAATCTACAAACCTGGTAATGAAATAAGAGAAATTATTTCTGCAATAGAATCCAATCGAACAATTAGGAAAGTAGGTAGCTAGTGAAAGAAATTCGAGCTCTGCTAAAAAAAATTTCAATTCTAACAGTTAAGAGCACGGGAAATTTCAGGTAACATTGAAACATTGATGTAACGGCCTTGTTCCGGAGTGTCTCGGTGGACGACGCCGTGGAAACGGCGACGGTGTGGAAAATTGGCTGATTTTATAACGCAGAATAAAAGTAGCAATGCAAGAAATAAAATCCTTTTTTTTCATTTGAATGTTTCTACTCCCTTTGTCAGTTGCCCTCCTGTTGTCCTCCAGCCACTTGTAAATTTGTGTTTTTCTCGGCAATCCGTATAAATCGACACACAGACTTTTTTACGTTTTCAAACCTCCCCTTGAATGGCCACCCTATTCCCCTTTTCAGAAATCCAGCCACTTGTATAACTATTATCTTTCCAAATACATTATTACAACCGGATTCAAACCCATAGCTAAACACCACCCGCTAAGGCTCGCTGCTACTCATGTACCTTTGAACCACAGAGACGCTGGACAAAAGGAGACTGCACAACCCCCTTATTAAGCTAGCGACGTATCTGCATACTCCACCATCTGGTGGATTGGGTTATTTATAGACACAAATTGTGCCTCTTCCTCCGTCTACTGTACTACTGGGCACATTTTGTTACTTAAAGTGAAAATGGAGCAGGGATTTTTTGAGTTTAATCTTAAAACCCTAAAGTGTCCGAGCGTAAAGAACTTCCCGTTAGACACTTGACATAGTTATCGATAATGAATCCTCTTTCATATGTGAATCATTTAAGGCAAAAAACAAATTAAAGAAAATATCAATTTCTCTCAATCTCTCACTCAATTTCTACACTAGTCAACTCTACTCTACTTTACTTTACTTTACTTTACTTTACTCTACTTTACTCTACTCTACTCTACTCTACTCTACTCTACTCTACTCTACTCTACTCTACTCTACTCTACTCTACTCTACTCTACTCTACTCTACTCTACTCTACTCTACTCTACTCTACTCTACTCTACTCTACTCTACTCTACTCTACTCTACTCTACTCTACTCTACTCTACTCTACTCTACTCTACTCTACTCTACTCTACTCTACTCTACTCTACTCTACTCTACTCTACTCTACTCTACTCTACTCTACTCTACTCTACTCTACTCTACTCTACTCTACTCTACTCTACTCTACTCTACTCTACTCTACTCTACTCTACTCTACTCTACTCTACTCTACTCTACTCTACTCTACTCTACTCTCACTACTCTATGCTAAAACTTAGTAAAACTACTCAAAATGCTCTTAAAATGTACAAACATAGATTCCAAGTATTTTTTTCAACCAAACAGTTGGCAGTATGAAGACAACCCAACCCAAGTAACAGTTCTAAAGCCACTTGGTTTTACTTCAACTTTATATGAGTTTTATAGCGGGATTAATCATTACATCATTATGGTATTACGCAATACCAAGAGGATACGACTCAAATTACACTTGTAGCTTGCTGTAAAACTATAATAAAACTTTAAATAAAGCAAATTTCTTGTGGTGGCTTATATTATCACGATAAAACAAATTGGTTGCGCCACGTCTCTTTTAAACTTACCATACGTGTGGCGTATCAACACAATATGGCGCACAAAGCAAAGTGTTTTGCAGAAAGAAAGTAATTATCAGTCGGTTTTTCTGTCACAGGAAGCAACTAAAATGATTTTGCTAGAAATTGAGATTGACTAACTGAATATATTTATTTTGTTGAAACAACCAGTTTTCGAAAATTGCATAATTTCGATGGCGAATTGATTTTATCCACGTATCATATCAATATGAACGATAAAATTTAATGCGCATGTGCTGCAAACGACTTGAAATTGCTCAAAATTTTATTAATTACCAAATCGATCAGAATGATCTGAAAGTAAAACTTTAGCTTTTCTGCTCACGGATGTATTTTATTTTCAAGTTGGTAAAGCTGGCGAACTGATTTAGCTTTTACCAGTGCGGAAAGCGAAAAGCATTATTAACCGTTATGTGTTCGGCTGGGTACCCGGGTACCTTTTGAGACTTTATAGCCTCGAAAAACAAGGTTTACGACAACTCAGCCAGCTAAAACTCGTAGAATGCTCCTAACTAGTGGGAATAAACCATTTGTCATCAACAGTGTGCCTGTAGCAGCAGGGGGGGTCGAAGGGGGGGCCTTCGAATTTTTTTACCCCATAAGTGTTCGGATGGGTACCCGGGTACCCACCGAAATGAAATGCTTCTAACTTTATCAATTCTTGACCGATTTTGGATCTTGAACCGTCAAAAGATTGGAAAATTTGTCTATTTTTAGAACATGAGACTTACCAAGCCTGGGACCACGTCTGGTTCCCGTAAATCCGGATCTCCGGGACCATGTTCCGGATCCAAAACAAATGTGTACAATTGTCAATAAAACCACACAATATTGGTATCAAAATTCATGAAATCACTCCAGGAGTTGATGTTTATCTATTTTGAGTCCATTCAACTTATAGTCTTTGGAATGGCCACTCCGGAGCAGGTTCCTGTGGGGCTCTATGAGACCAGTAACATGTTTGAATGAAACCCTAGCAATATGTATATCAAAATTCGTGAAATCAGTCCAGGAATTGAAATTTATCTTTTTTAAGTTCAGTTGATGACATGTCCTTGGAATGGCCATTCCGCGGCAGGTTCCTGTGGAGCCTTATGAAACCATTAACATGTTTGGATAAAAACCCCAGCAATATGTATGTCAAACTTCATGAAATCACTCCAGGAGTTGATTTTTATCCACTTTGAGTCCATTTGATGAGTTGTCTCCAGAATGGCCATTCCGGAGCAGATTCCCGTGGGGTCCTATGAGGCCACTAGCATGTTTGGATAGAAACCCTAGCAATATGTATGTCAAAATTCATGAAATCACGCCAGGAGTTCATTTTTATCCATTTTGAGTCCATCTGACAAGTTGTCCCCGGAGTGGCCATTCCGAGGACAACTCGTCAAATCGACTTAAATGGACAAAAATCAATTCCTGGAGGGATTTCATGAATTTTGACATACCTATTGCTAGGGTTTCTACCCAAACATGTTAGTGGCCTCAGGGCCCCATGGGAATCTGTTACGAAGTGGCCATTCCGGGAACCACTCATCAAATGGACTCAAAGTGAATAAAAATCAACTCCTGGAGTGATTTCATGAAGTTTGACATACATATTGCTGGGGGTTCTAACCAAACATGTTACTGGTCTCATAAGGCTCCACAGGAACCTGTTGCGGAATGGCCATTCCGAGGACATGTCATCAACTGAACTCAAAAAGGATAAATTTCAATTCCTGGAGTGATTTCACGAATTTTGATATACATATTGCTAGGGTTTCCATCCAAACATGTTACTGGTCTCATAGAGCCCCACAGGAAGCTCTGGAGTGGCCATTCCGGGGACAAATCATCAGATGGACTCAAAATGGATAAAACTCAACTCCTGGAGTGATTTCGTGAATTTTGATATACATATTGCTAGGGTTTTCTATTCAAATATGTTAGCGGTCCCGTAAGGCCCCACAGGAACCTGTTCCGGAGTGGCCATTCCAAAGACTATAAGTTAAATGGACTCAAAATGGATAAACATCAACTCCTGGAGTGATTTCATGAATTTTGATACCAATATTGTGTGGTTTTATTGACAATTGTACACATTTGGTTTGGATCCGGAACATGGTCCTGGAGAACCGGATTTACGGGAACCAGCCGTGGTCCCAGGCTTGGTAAGTCTCATGCTCTAAAAATAGACAAATTTTCCAATCTTTTGACGGTTCAAGATCCAAAATCGGTCAAGAATTGATAAAGTTAGAAGCATTTCATTTCGGTGGGTACCCGGGTACCCATCCGAACACTTATGGGTGTTAAATTTCCCGTACACATAACGGTTAAATTATGGCGGTAGCCGTCGAGGAGCGAAGGCTTAATTGGTTTTATTGTTGCTTTCAGCAGAGCGTCATACGACTACTTGAGCTGATAACCTGATTGTTATAGAGGTTATGAAAACATTCTGAGGAGTGGACCACTTGGTCAGAAGGCAGTTTTTTAGCGGTCATCAGGCAGTTCTGGTGGAGATTATTGTTTTATTAGCGGTTTTATGAAATTGGTCATGAAAACCACTATAAGAACGTAATAAAACTTAGAATGGTTACTTGGGATTGTAGACGTCTCTCCCCTATTAAGAAAGATCCTCAATAATTTCATATATGTCGTTGATGACACAAAAAAATAGGACTTTTCCACTAGCGATAAAAAGTTAGAGCATATTCTACTTTAACTTTTTATTTGTATAATCACTTTATTTCTGTCAATGAATTTCGAGCAATCTGAGTAAATATTCAATTTAGGAGACTGTTCTGAAATGGCAATGGTCGTAAAAAATTAATTTTGCAATATCACTTTTTTCCATTATTTATACATTAGAGTCTATTGCATATTTCATACATCATAAATTGCAGCGCGCTAGCAAGAAAGCAGGTGCCGTTTCAACGTTTCATTCGGTTTACCACGTCCAAATGAACTCGAAGTTACTTTTGGTGCTCTTGCTGCATCAGCTAGCCTATTGTCAAGTGAAGGTTAGTGAACCTCTGGGACAGATCACCGCATTGGACATACTCAATGTGAAGCAAACTATTTGCCCATCGATCCACACGCTGGAAGTTTTCTACGCCATCAACGATCAGTTTTTTGAAAACGTAATGATTGAGGTGTTAAAATCTGAACCGTTTGTTCGTAGAATAACAACTGATCCAGCCATTCTTTGGCACCGCACGGAGTCTCGTTTTCAGTGCGCTCTGATACTTCTAGACGCAACCGATTCACTAGCTGAAGTGTTCTTTCAGCAAACCCTTACAGCTTTCATCCTGGTCACTTCAAAACAAGTAATGCCTAAACTCCAACCTCTTCTTGTCAATCGGAAAATATTCAACGTCATCTACATAGTTTACGACGACACCATGCACTACCAATTCTTCGATCGCTTTATACAGTATCAGTTCAAATGGACCGAACTCAGACATAACTATCTCCAGCACAGTTTACTCAATTTTCGTGGAACCCTCGTCGGTGCAGTTGAAGCCGACCAGTCGGAGACGTATCTGCTAAAAACAGCAGCCCAGCGGATTAACGCATCCTACGTGCCCTTACGAAATGGATATCAATTCCCCCTAACATTCGATCCCCGGCCAAGCCAGTATAGTAGGACTGACATGCTATTCATGAACAAGATGACACACGACTGTCTGCTTGTTCCTAGAAGTAAACTGAAGCCTTTGGCCGCCATTTTGACAGATCCTTTCGATTGGTATATTTGGTTAAATTACGGAATTGCCATGATATTGCTCGCACTGTTGCGAAAACTGATTGTTAAACAGTACTCACCGTCGGCTTGGTTGCGCGAATTGATACTAGTAATTAGTGCCAATTTATGTGGCACTGAGTTAAATTTTCGAAGCGAAACGGAACGGGTTGTTAATGGCATTTTCTTACTGGTTGGAATCGTCATGATATCGTGCTACGAGTCGTTGGTGATTTCATTTCTCATTTCTGGTCGTTTTTACCCGGAACTGGACACAATGGAGCTGGTGAATAAATCATGCACTTTTCGATCAACCGAGAAAAATTTCCTTATGCAGAAATTTAAACAAAATGAAAATTGTTTCCCCCGTTCCGCGGCGACTTTAGCCGATCGTGTTGATTCGGACTACGAACAGATGTGCTGCGCCCTGTTGTGGTGCGATCGGTACCAGTATGTGTCGGAAGTTGTGCTGCGCAAATTTCGCCTGTCGAAGGTTCGACCCAACTCGTACCCGCGATTGGCTGCTTTCGACTACATTTCACCCTTCTACGACGCGGTACGGCACCATATGCAGGGATTTACCAATGGCGATTTGTGGAAATATTTCAAGCTCGTCAACAAAATCGATGAGAAGATTGACGATTCCAAGTATCGCATCATTCCAGAGGCTCTGGTGGAGTTGAAGAATCTAACACTCGTGTGGATTATGTACGGTAGTGGACTGGTTGCTAGTTTTCTGGTGTTTGTTTGGGAGCTTTTAACAGTTCATCGGAAGCGAAGTATTCGAAACAAACGTAGAAAGGTACTGTGGTAGTTGTACTGTTGTTGTAAGACATCCTTGGAAAGTTTTAAAAATAAATTAAAAATTTGTAGTGTTTAATGATTTTTATTCCGTTGGAATCGTACCAATTTGTTGAGTTGAAAATTGACACTACAAACGATGACTCTATACAGGACCTGCATTTTACGACCCGTTAGCTAACGCACCGATGCGCCGTAAACTGCTTTAATTGTATTTCAAAAATTAATAAAATGTATCTCAAGCATGTTAGCAAAATAAATGTTAAAATTTGACTCATCACTATCGTTGCACTTTGTATTCTTGTTGTTTTCCATTTGCAATACTTTAACTGCGTAACGTTTCTGCTTACTACACTTTAGCTGTCGTCTAACGCATTAGCAACATTATTCACCGTCTCTTAATCTGTACTGGTCTGTTGGAAATACTTGGAAATGACGTCTTCTCAATTCACCGAAAAGGTTCAATCAAGCCGAGTAATAAAGAACTTACGGTGAGCTTAAACTTCAGATAACTTTGGAGTACTAACAATCAACCTATTCTTGTGACACCAGTTGACGAAAATACCCAACAGCATTTGAAGATTACGACAGTTTTCAATTGACCGTACAGTAAAGTACAATTTCGGATTGTCTGCGTACAGGAACTTACGTCTATCACCTAGAATTAATGCTACGTCATTAAAATACAACGAGAATATCAAAGGGCCCACATTGCTACCTTGTGATTCACCCGATTTGTTTAAGAGTGTTGAGAAAACGGTAGGAATTGAATTGTACGAGTGGTGTTTAACCATCGACCGTTTATACGGTTTGTTATCTGCAGCCACGACCAACAACCGACCGAGCTATTTCTGAACAAAAAATCGTCCGCCGAATGTTCTGAAGTCAAAACGACCAACAGCCTTGAACCGTACCTACTTTCTCTCTTTGGACAGTTTGTTCCTCGTCGATGATTAAAACCTATATACACTAGTCAACTGTCGTGCTTGTATGACTCCGAATACGTACGTACCAATGAGCGAACATTCTCCTACATGCGGCGATAGGTCACATCAAATGTCACGATTTATTTTGTGTGACTGTTTTTTCCTCTCATGACATTTTGCATTGTACTGTTGAAATTTCAAGGTTTTACCGCTTCTCATTACGCATACAAGTTGAAGTTGCAACAGTATTGACCAGGGCTCTTGAAAAGGGATCGCAAGTTGAATGTGACTGCCGTGAATGCGAACTTTCCGCATTCAAACTCTGCTTTTTGAACGATCATTTGACTGTTTTTTGAATCCAGTCAATCTGCCGCTTGCGCTGCTGCCGTCTTACAATTCATGCGGCATCTCAGCAAAAGCAAACAGTCGGTCTCCCGTTTTGCTTTGCCCTTTGAGAATATAAACTGCAAACTGACTGGAAGCATACGGTGACGTATTTTTTCGTTTCTCTGTTTGTCTCCAAATCGGCTGCTCACAGTAATAGTTTGTCACCCGGACGTCGGTTCGACGCAAGCAAAATATTCGTTTGTATTGGACGGAGTCCGACCGACTTCTTCCATGCACATGTAGTGGTTGTTTTTTTGTAGTATTGAATCATACGATTGTGCGATTGCTTTTCGTTAGTGTGGCGACTGCCAGTCATTTGACTGTTTTGCAGTCATTCGCTGCTCCAAACGGTAAAGGTAACTTGATCGAAACGAAAATGTTAAAAAGCTTTAGAATGCGTTCGTTCTACTGCGTGCAATCGGCGTTTGACTGAGCAAACTGCCAGTTGTGTTATGCATAGCGTTCGTATTCCACCACTAAACGGACGGTGTGAACTTGAATGCGCGTTGGTATGACTGCGGTAGAAAAAAAGGATCGGTCGAAGCCCTGGTATTGACTGACAAACGAAAAGAATGTAATTGCGGAACCCTTTTCCCCATCTCCCAATTGTCCTCGGGGTATGACGCTGGTCCAACAATAAGTGATCGCATGGTCGAATCTCAGTTTTGTCGGTTTTGTTATAACCTTGGTTTCATTAGCAGTTCCAGAAACATTTATTTCCAATTAGCTGATTGCCCGATCTCACTCGGGGTCCCTTTGTCACTCAGTCACTTGTACATCTGTCTCTCACGTTGTCCCCCAACCACTTATAAATCTGTCTTATTCTCGGTAATCTCTATAAATCGACGCAAAGCCTCCCATATATATTTCCATATATCCCAGATTTATTTACCATACATTCGTCCTTGGTGGAACCCCCCTCTTTACTCAAAGTCAGTTGCATAACTGCAATCGGTTTAAATGCAAGAGAAAAGCAACCCCTTTATTTAGATCGCTTCCCCCTCCTCCCCTCTGTTAGGGATTCCCCTCTTTTATCAACTTCCCAGAGCAGAATGCCTAATGTCAAGGAATCCCTAATGTGTGCCAAGTTTGATGAAGAATATTCCAGGTCTGTTATGAATCTCCCCCTTTTATCAATCCCCTGAGTTCTTGTTTATTTCATAGCAAATTTTGAAAATGTCACAATAATTATATGAAAAATGCGAACCTTGCTACAGATAACTGGTTGTTTCATTTAGGTAATTCCAATGTACACCTAGTTCTATAAATGCTTTCCAATGGTGGTCTTAAAGGGAAAATCGGTTGGGGGCTCATGGTGAAAACAGCCATGTTTTTATAAAATCCAATATGGCGCCCAACTCCAAGATGGCCGCTAAAAAAGTTTTTATTCCATGCTCTGTTCTTCTACTTTACGGAACCAAGCCATTATCACATCATATAGATCTCAAGGTATGCTTAAAATTCAATTCAACTTTTTTTTTGAAACTTCGGGCCTCTTGGCGAATGTGGGGTCTACTGTTTCGAGGTATTAAAAGGGAAATTTTTATTTTTTAACGATTTTCAACCAATCAAATGCAAAAGTTCCAATATTTGAACGCCCCGTTTCAGCGAGAATTACTCAAGTATGCATTATCCATAATAATAATTTGACGGAGTGACGAAGAGCTTAGTATATGTTTGTTTTGGTGTTGTCTTAGTCGTAATAATATTATATAGATAAGTAGAATCACAGCATATTTTATAACATTTTAAAACAGGGATTTCAACAAACCCGTTTTTTCTTACGCTTTCTCTCTACTATCTGCCTGTTTCTATCTCTTTCTCCCTTTCTAATCTTGATCCACTCTCTGTATTTTTATCTACCTTTTCACAACGCCTTTAGTTTTCTTTCTCTCTGTCACTTGTTTGCTCCTGCTCTCATTACTCTCTCTCGTTACTATCTCTCTCTCTCTCTCATTACTCTCTCTCAATCACTACTACTACTTTTATTCTTTTTTCCCTCTTTCTATTTTAATTCCTACTGTTTCTTAATTTTTTTACTCTTTTGACTTTAATTTTAACACTTCCTCTCCATTCTCTCTATCACTACTCACTCAGTTTTTCAGTTGGTTTTGATTCTCTTCACATAGTCTCTCTCTGTCTAACTGCCGTTGCGTGGCTGAAATCTTTCCTGTAAGAGGTTTTTACAAGTTCAGCTTGGATCGAATTTATCGTCGGCATTTTCAAACAAATCAGAAGGTGTATCGCAGGGTAGCATTCTTGGACCACTCCTTTTTATCATGTTTTTTAATGACGAAGCAGATGTCATAGACAAGTGACTGCACTGCTGTGACAAGAGCACTGCTAAATGTGAAGTGATTATTTGTCATCGTACTTAAACGCCAATTCTCTTCGAATATGCTATTAATGAACAAGCGTTAAAAAGAGTGAATCACGTTAATGACCTTGGCGTTGTTCTCGATAGAAAGCTGACGTTCGACAGACGCCGCACGGCGATCGTGTCTAAATCTAAATAAAATATGCGTAATGCTGATGAAGTTCTTGAAGAGAACACAGATTCACTGCATGGACATCCGGTAGTCTTGCGACGTTACCGACCCATCTTACTCTCCCAACTTTTGACAAGTGTACTTTGAGAATTACTCCAAGTTGTGCCTGCAGTACACGGTTCATACGCTTACGCCATTCTTCGCTTTCCGTTTGTGCTCCACCTCCTCCTGATGAAAATCTATTTGCAACAAAGCACAACAATCAAAATACTCAGAATCCTTTCAGAATCCGCAAAGTGAAGTAGCAAGGTATGAGGACGACGTTTCTGAAGTAACAGGAAATATGAGCCGAACTTTTTCACTTTTGAAGGTTTATCATTTCTAATAATAAGTTTCAAGAAACCGACAATTATTCAAAAGAACTAGCGGTTGACTGTGACCAGTGTTGCGAAGCCCTACCCGTTCTAGTGAACACGCCAGCATAAGCATTCCTTTCGGAGTCCCGATCTTGGTTTTTCATGCATTGTAACGACTTTTGCGAGTGTGCATTTAGCCAACAGCCACGGTCGTCGCTCTCGCACGTTATTGCAGCCTGAGCAACTGATACCGATCACTCGCGAGGACTCGCACTCCTACCCGCGTGTAGAATCGAGAGCGTAAGACGAAGAAAAAAAACAAAAAATAATGCAAAATCTGTATCCCAGTATGCCGCCAGCTCTCACGGGCAGCTGGCTGCTCATGAGTTGTTTGCCTCGTGAGTGGTTATGCAGAAAGACGCTACGAGACTGTGCGTTTGCGAGTGTGTAAGTAGTAAAATGTCTGCACACAGCAATGCCGGCTGTTTTGAACCCATTGTTTCAAAAAAAAAAATTAATATTAATGCCTGACCGCATTTCAAGATCAAAAGACTAAAACACGAATTTGGTCAATTTCGGAACGGAGCCTTTCTCCGAAAACCCGCGCTGAGAAACGCGGACTAACACGCTTACGGACGAACAACGTCACACGCAGTACCTTGCAAGTCGTAAGGACCTGCATAGTGTCGTCGTCATGAAAGAAAAAGCAAGTTAGATTAAAACTTCTCGGTCGGTGGTTTCTGCAGTTGACGGAGGAAGAGGCACAATTTATGTGTCTAAAAATAACCCAAAAACCACATACGTCGCTACATTAATAAGGAGGGTTGCGCAGTCTCGTTTTGTCCAGCGCCTCTATGGTTCAAAGGTACATGGGTGCCAGCGAGCCACACGCCCTGACGGGTGTTGTGGGTTCAAATCCGGTTATAATCTCTGATCATAGCTTGGTTCGACCCATGCACCTTCCAGTATTGGACAAAAGGTAGAAGTCACAACGACAACTTGTCAAGCGTAGCTACTTTAACCCCCCCCCCCCCCCCGCTCTCCACTTTCCTTACCACTCTTTCCCCTCCTTTCCAAAAAAAAACTACAAGGTATACAGCCCTAAGGGTTGTACGAAAGGGTGACGTAGGACTGTGTCATATAATACTCATTAAATAATATGTCAAACTAGATAATCTGTCTTACACAATTATTAATAACTGCTTGATAGAAGCTCAGCCAGGTGTATCTGGGACTGGACAATAAAATCGGTGCATTTCTTGAGTCATGAGGATACAAGCAGTTCACTTCCCTACTATTCCCTAGCAATTTAGCAGTAAATAGAGTAAATAGAGCAGAGATAGTTTGAACATTGTTTCACGATCCACTATGTAATTTAAGTATTCACCAGATTTTCACAACTAATTTAAATTGAAATTTTAGATTCAATTTTAGATTCACGAATAAACAAACATTTGTTGCCATCAATGCACTGAGTTGTAGTGTATTTTTGTAATTTCGCTACGAAATTTATTATGAACTTCTTTCTAAACAGCTCAAATAGCATGCGATAATTTTCTATAAATATGCTTACCTGTCATTTCATGTGACGGAATTATAACGGTATGCGATGGATTGATATCTGCGGGCGATGCCTCTTCGTGCGACAAACTTGCAACTTCACCTGCCGAACTAGAAGCACTCTCACGCTTTCGTTTGCGTGATAATCTAGTACGCTCTGCTCCTGTTAAGGATATCCTTGGTTCAATTACTACACCAGCCACTTGTTCACGAATACGTTTACGGTGGTTACGTAAATATAACGCCTGCAACCATTTAGACATAGCGAATTCTTTAACAAATCACTACTGTATTTCACAAAGGTTGAAATAGCAATGAATGGCCAGCCCACAGATCATTGTAATAAATATGTTATGCGTAGTTTGATATTTGAACCAACTTCCTTCAAATAGTTTCTGGCCGTTGGTTACAAATAATAATCAAAACCATTTTGCACATTTGAGATAAATTCTGATTATGCTTCATTTAATTAGTTTGCGGCCCTTAAAAGGGCCATTGGTTACAAGTAACATCAACCTCTTCAGTGCAGTCAACAATCGGTGTTGCCACCAATAACCGGTCTTGCCGCTAAATGCCGTTGGTTTCGCCACCAATAGCTGTCGATGGTAAATGCTGACCGTCCGTCAGTGCGATTGTGCGATGAATGAGCAGACGGCGAACCAAGAGTACCATTTTATAGTCACTGGCACTGCCGCTGCTGCTTGTAAGCTAGTGAGGTGGTGGGGGAAACCAGATCAATTGCTGCTGCTGCTCGAATGATTATCCGACGCTGAATGAGCAAGCATTTTCCATGGAACGTTGAAACGTTAACCATTTAGAAAAGTGAAGAAAATTCTTTTGATTCTTCAATTACTCTAGTTCTTATAAGAACTGTTTAAGACCACAACGGCCTACTGCTGAATTTGCTGCTGCCCGTCAGTCGATTTGCTTCCATTTGCTGTTGGTTTGCGAAAATAACCGCCAAAATGCTATTGGGTGCCTCGAATTGTCATCGAAAATGACATTAGATGCCGCAAAGGTCCTTGGATTTGCCTCCAATAGCCGCCAAAAATGCTATCGTTACCTCCCGATTGCTATCGTTGTTGGCTCCGATCGCTGGTGTTTGCCGCCAAACGCCGTTGCTTTCGCCACCAATAGCTGTCGATGGTAAATGCTGACCGTCCGTCAGTGCGATTGTGCGATGAATGTGCAGACGGCGAACCAAGAGTACCATTTTATAGTCACTGGCACTGCCGCTGCTGCTTGTAAGCTAGTGTAGGTGGTGGGGGAAACCATATCGGCTGCTGCTGCTTAAATGATTGTCCGACACTGATTGAGCAAGCTATCGAACAATTTCGCATGTCTGCGATGGGGATAATGCAAAATGTAATGTTAAGTGCATCGTGTGGGATTCACGTTGGCCATTGCCCTCTGATTTTGCTTGTCTTTGGGACCGGTGTTGCCGTCAATAGCCATCGATGTTGCCGATTGGATTGGAAAAGGGGTGTGGCTTACAAAGTGGTCTCAAGGTTATCATTTGGATCCAAATCCTTTGGTGTATCTAATTGTCGTCCGTGCCTGTGAAGCTAGGCGATAACAAGGGAAATGTATGGAAAAATTCGACCTTGAATCTTTACACACATTTTCACTATTTAGCGTATAAAAAATTATTATTAGTATGTTACTATAAAATTGCTGGACATTTTATTTATCCAACGACATATTAACTGTTATGTTTCGTTCAGTAGTATAGTAGCTATTAGCGTTTGAAATATTTCATTCAAACGTTACACTTCTATTTCTCGTTTTTACAAAGTGCTACCCAGTCCCAGTATAGTAAACAAAGACGTAGTCCTACGTCAAAATCATTACTTTCCCCTACCGTCCGTCCATCAATTGTAGAACCATCGTTTCAAAAAAAATATTATTGTTAGGCCTGACCGCATTTCAAGGTCAAAAGACTAAAAACACGAGTTTGGTTAAAGCAAGAACAGATAAAGTGTCAGAAAAAAAGGTGTCAGCAAGCCCTTTTTCTGAAACTTTATTTGTTCTCCAAATTTCTCTCTTGTTCTCTCATTTTTCTACTCTTGTCCTTAGTCTTTAGTTTACTCGGTTTGCTTTACTACGTTGCTATCTTTCCATCTTTTTGAAATTGTTTATCATCTTATTCTATCTGTTTACTCTCTTCTCTGTCCATTGTCGCTTTCTAGGTCTATTTTTTACTCTTTATTTTTTCACTTTCTAAATTTATATTTCTCTCTCCATTTATCACTCTTTCCCTATTTATCTGTATTTTTCCATTTCTCCCTCTATCTCAACTTTTCTCTTTCACTTTGTCTCTCGTTCTCAATGTCTTCCTATATTTCCTCATTTCTTTTTCTCCTTTCTCCAGTTCTTCCTACTTCCCTTATTCTGTCTCTCCATTTCTCTATTTTTTCCATATTTGTTTCCCTACATTTTCCTCTCTCTGTTTATCTCATTTTGTAAGTTTGTCTCTTTATTTTTCTTCATTCCAAGTTTACTCTACATTCTTCTATAAATTTCTGTTTTTAAACGTCTTTATTTTAACCTGTTCTTATCTCTATTTTTGCATCGATATCTCTGTTTCACTAGTTCTATTATATTTCTTCATACAGCAGATCACTGCTCATTATAAATTTCTGAAGGACTGAAATAAGGACTAAAGAGTTCTCAGCTTTTCATAGTTTTTCCGAAAAGTTGCGATTTGTACGATGCAACCTATCGCTGTTTTCGATTTTTCCGTTCCTTTCGTCTTACGTTTTACTTACTATTCCTTTAGGGCATACGGAATTCCTTCGATAAGTACCCCGGTTGTTGTGTGACTTACTGGAATCTGAAACCCGTAAAAGTTGAAATGTTTTCCCCTTACTGTGAACGCAGGTAGTTCCAATCAGTACCTAATTCCGATCACTCAACCAAAGTAGCCGAGTTTTAAAAGACTGAATTAAAATTCATTGTTCAAGGGCAAGCTTTGATGATGAGGATTCTCATTAACTATGGTTTTTGATTCAATCTTTTAACAATAACAATACAAACACCTATGAAGCCAAATACATAGCTGTCAGAACACTTGGTGGTGGTAAATCACTAGACTTGCCGGAGCGACAATCGGCAACGCACTGCCTGTTTCTCTCGCACAGATCGAGCAGTCTTCGGCGTAAGAATTCTAATTTTAGGAAAATATAGCAGATTTTCATAAATTTCAAATTCATTTCCAATGAATTATTCTAATAATCCAGGTTGAGGTTTTCAGTTCAGTTCAGTTTTACAATTTCACAGTTTAAAATAAATAGTAATTTAAGGAACTTACTCTTGAAGTTAGCGACACACATGATTTGATTGTACAACATACCTGAAAAATAAAAGAAAAATATTAAAATTGTATTAGGAAAAGCTACTTTAAACAGCAAAAAAAAGACAGACAACATTTCAACACAATTTTCAAGCGTTAAGCATAAATTTTTATCCATTAACAGCTCATAAACGGCTCAGTGGAACACGAATTCGGACACCCAACCAGGCAGTTTCATCTTTATTAGCCATTAAAAATAATCAATAAAAGTTGTAAAATAGTAATTTTGTGCGGCATACCATGTTCGCAGCGGATGAATGAAAAATCAATTCTTCCATCTACGGTGCCTGATGTGCCACCTTGTACCGACGCCTTAGCAACAATGCGACAGTCACTCGTATTGGTCGTCGCTTCTAAAAACTAGGCAGCAGAACAAAAAAAACACCAACAAATCCGACGCTCGTCCAACCGGCAATATGGCACTGCTCTCCATAAAAGCATAAAATTCAAATTCTCCATTAAAAGTGACGCCGCAGCCAGCAGCTCATCGACAGGCCAAGGTGAGCGGGGACAAAAAGTCATCGACGACGTCGAACGGGAAACTGGGACCCATAAAACCGGACATTTTATGGCGGGTTTGGACACAATCCCCGTGCGCTTCCCCCGGACACAAGAAACTGGGTCAGACACCACGGGTCTGGGATCCGGTTCGGGTCGGGTCGGGTCGATGGGTTCATTCGGGTGGGGCAGGATAATCGGGAAGAGTGCGCGTGTGAAAAGTTGCCATTTAATCATAATTCTGTGTTTTTTTGTTTTCCTTCAATGGGGGTCAGTCAGGCAGGAGTGGTCGACATCGGAACATCGGGGTGAGTTTGAAGTTGATGATCTTAATCTCGGAATTTATTTACAGGGATGTCGTATAATTCAACGCTTTATAGTGTAGGGGACGGGGGGCTTTCTAAAGCAGTGATTTCGTTATTGGCCACGGAGGGAGTTGTAAATGTGCCACTTTGTGACGAGTTTCAGAAGTCAGAAGTAGGAAAATTTGGAAGGTTACAACCTGTCGGCAGTTTATGTTATTGAACTAATTTTTCTTATAAAATGCAGGAATTTTCATTGTTGATGCAAAACCGGCATGGCTAAGAACCATAAAAAATAACATGAATTACATTTATTTTAGGTGATAATAAAAAACGATTTTTTCCTTATATTTTCAACTTTAAAGTTAGGAGTTGTTGAATGATAAAACCACTCTAGGCTATATTGCTTATTCAAAGAGATATTAATAAAAACTTGATCCTATTAAAACGTTCAATCCGCATTATTTTCGAATCGTTTAACTGGAATGGCCTAGGGTTAAGAGTCCTCTCCAGAATGTGATAATTCATTCAATGCACTTAAATTGCACCCGAAGCTCGAAACCGGGCAGGATTGAACGGAACGGTTCGCTCTCTGAATGCCGGTATCCAACGGAGCTGCAAACCAAAGGCACAAAAGCAGAATGGATGGCAGAAAATCACACTGAAACTGAAATCCCGGAACTAGATTATGGCTCATATCTTATATGCAATATGATTTCGATGCTGAACGGAAGATGCTTTATCCTCTGGCAGTTCTACATCCGAACTGAACGATGAACGGCCAACACAAGGACACATTCTCGCCCGAATATTGGCCCATAAAATAGATTTAACGATCAACGATTGTACGGCCGGGCCGGCCCCATTTGCGGCTAATCCGGAACTACCTTCGACCGGCCGGATTCGGGCAGAACCGAAAATGAAGCGGATATGTAATTGTTTCTATCCTCTCATTTTTCATCCCGAAAGCCACTGCGCCCGGAGGAGTGCGGGGGACATTATTGCTGCCGCCAGTGGCAGTTGCTGTTAGCGCCAGTGATTGCGTTTTTGCTGCTTTTGAGTAATGGCGAGCAATAAAAATTGGATCCTGTGAGGTGCGCAAACGGAGCCTGCCGGCGCCTGTGAGGGATGCCTTTCTAAGCACTAATTCTCCGGTGCCGAGTGAGATTGAAAGCAAGAGAAGGGGTTCAGTTCTAGCCCAGCCTGGCCCCATTGTCTAGGCTGCGGCGGCGATTTATGACCTCACCAGTAGCACAGAACGATTGTATGTGTGTCATGGGAACATTTGTTCGGTTGAGAGCTTGCAATCAACCGAAAATGAAATGTTTTTTTTGCGAAAACGCTCGATGGGCAATGAAAAAATGCCTCTTCATAATGATGGATGTGGCCTGAAGATTTTCTCTTATGCCATTCCAGATGATTTTCACGCAATATAAATATCAGGAAAATCATGCCTGATCCTAGTCTTTGTTATTTCTATTCGAAGAAGCAAAAGTTTTTCGCTACCTCTATATTTCTTTCAAAAAAAAGGACCATGCGGCCGCCAAAGCACGCCAAAGCTTAAATAATGACTTCTCCGAAACTCAAGAAAGCGTTCGTTGAAAACCAATCCGAAAAAAAACGAAATCTTCCCCGAATCTACTCAACAATCAATCTGCCTAATGGACTCTCGAATGTGCCATAGTTAGTAGTTTTTTTTCTCTTCTCCTTCCTACTGCAACGCTCGGTAAACCAGACTTCGGACAAACCACTCGAAATAAACGACCCCTGCCAATTCAGTGATGCTAGATCTATGGTTTTATTCGTAGTTTTACAAATTTAAAATTTCTTTCAGTTACAAAACTCACCGGTACGGTACATACAAGTAAGTAAAAAGATTTGTTCGGAGAGAAAGAAATGAACAGATTGACTATTCTTGACGGTGTACTACTTTAATTAGTAGTGAACTTTCATTTTTCACTTCGAAAACGCTTTTGAACATTTCGGCCTTCAGAAAACATAACAATAAGCGGGCCGAAAAGAACTCTAAATACGAAAAAAAAAGACAACGTCAACGCCGTAAAGACCAACAAAATGGGATAAAATATGAAAAAGTGGGGAGATGGCAAAAAACGGAAAAAATATTACGCAGAAAACAGGAAAATACGGGACAAAGACGCCAAAACAGCAACCAAAAGAACAAAAACCCGAAAAAAGAGGTTTAAAAAATGGCAAAAAATGACGAAATATAGTAATGTTCCGCTTTTGTCAGCCCCATGTTGAAATAGGGAAACTGAAAAAATCGGGAATTTTTTTTGAAAATTTCAGTTTCAATATAACACATTGATGTGTTCTGCAAAGTTTTACAGCATATTATTACAAGAAATTTTACTGAAGACAGTAACCTTCTATCTCATCAGCAAAGAGAGAAAAATCCTACTTCTCATAAATGCAAAATCGTTAAAATCAGTTTTTTTTATTTTGGCTATTTTTGTAGTTATTGTATGACTTTTTCAGGTTTTACAAAGTTGTACAAATAGTAAAAATACACGATATTGCTGAACATAGTATACCTCTATCTTTGTTTGTTTAGGAAATATAGAACTTTTACTATAAAAATTCCCTTAATTTTGACTCCGAATTACTCGCAAGAAGGCATCATTTTATTCAAAAAGTCTCCTCAGAGAATCAGAATACTTTCAAGTAGGCTGAAACGTATTATAAATCATGTTTAGAAGCACAAAAGTTAAGCAAAATTTATAGGCTGACAAAATCGGGATAAAAAGCTAATAAAATCGGGGGGAGACAAAATCGGGAGCTGACAAAATCGGAACATTACTGTATTGTAAAAACGGCGACGAAAGAACAATAAAAAGATAGTAAAAAGTTAGGATTTTTGTTGTCTTGACGACAAACAGAATATCCAAAATGAAGTGAAAAAGTGACGAAGAGACAACAAAAAACGGTGCAACGACGACAAAACATGACAATAAAAAACGAAGAGAAGTCGACAAAAAGATGCCAAAACAGCAACAAAAAAAAGTCGTCTAAAACTTTTGCTCCGAAGAATAAAAAATACGGTGAAAATACAATGAAAAGCTGACAAAAGGACGACAAATGACAATGATGCGAAAGCAACATTGTGAGATGCCAAAACAGCGATAAAAAGAACAAAAACCCGACAAAAAGTGGTTAAAAAGAAAGAAAGAAGGTAACATTTTTGCTGTCTTGACACTAAACAGAATGACATAAAAAAATGGCGAAACGGTCCTACAAAACGATAAAAAGATAACAAAAAAGAAAGAAAAGACGAGCAAATGACGACGAAAAGACATCAAAACAGCAACAAAAAAGTCGAAAAAACGGCTCCAAGCAAGAACAAAAATGCGACAGACAGATGACAAAAAGACGAGATATACGAAAAAAGGCGAAAAGAAGAAGAAGAAGAAGAAGAAGAAGAAGTGGGGAAAACACGATGAAAATAAACAAATAACGGCAACAGTATGACGAAAAAACGAAAAAAAAAAACGCCAGAGTAGCAGCCAAACAAGACAATACAAAACAACGAAAGATCTTCAAATAAACGTAGAAGAGGTGATTAGAAGACGCCGAAAAGACTACGAAAAAACGACGAAAAGACAGCTTTTGTTGTCTTGACAAGAAACAGGATGAGCAAATATGAACGAAAAGACAACAACAACAAAACGATGAAACGATGGCAAAAGATGACGAAAAGATGATAATAAAAAACGAAGAAAAGCTGATAAAAAGATACAAAAACAGTAATAACAATAACGTTAAAAACGGCAACCAAGAACAAAAGTACGACAGAGAGATGACAAACAGACGATGAATACGAATAAAAAACAAGAATATGACGACGAAAAGAATAAGAGGTGGCTAAAACGGCAAAAATACGACGAAAAGACGCAAAGAAACATCAGAACAGCAACAAAATATGCCAAAAAAGTCAAAACAAAACTATGAAATGACTACAGAAAGATGTAAGAAAGATGATGAAGAGACAATAAAAAGACAGTAAAACAGAGACAAAAAACATGACAAAAATTTTAGAAGTTTCAAAAAGGCGACACAACACGCAAAAGATGCCACAACAGCAATAAAAATTAACGACAAAAAAAAAACAAAAAACAATAGAATAATGCAATGCAATTGCATGTAATAGCACCGAAAATACGACAAAATGAAAAATATATGATAGAAAACCGACAAAATTTTGCCGAAAGAACGCCAAAATAGCGACAAAAATAATAAAAAGCGGTCAGAAAAAAATAGCAACAATGAAAACATTGTTCTTTCATCGTCGTTTTACAATACAGTAATGTTCCAATTTTGTCAGCTCCCTATTTTGTCTAGCCCCGATTTTAGTAGCTTTTTATCCCGATTTTGTCAGCCTATAAATTTTGTTTAACTTTTGTGCTTCTAAACATGATTTATAATACTTTTCAGCCTGCTTGAAAGTATTCTGATTCTCTGAGGAGAATTTTTGGAATAAAATGATGCTTTCTTGCGAGTAATTCGGGGTCAAAATTAGGGGAATTTTTATAGTGAAAGTTCTATATTTCCTAAACAAGCAAAGATAGAGGTATACTATATTCAGCAATGTCGTGTATTTTTACTATTTGTACAACTTTCTGAAACATGAAAAAGTCATACAATAACTACAAAAATAGCTAAAATAAAAAAACTGATTTTAACGATTTTTCATTTATGAGAAATAGGATTTTTCTATCTTTGCTGAAGAGTTAGAAGGTTACCGTCTTCAGCAAAATTTCTTGTAATAATATGCAGCAATGTAATGCAGAACACATCAATTTGTTATATTGAAACTGAAGAAAAATAAATGGTTTATTGCATTTTTAGGGGGATAAATCAAAATTTGAATTCCGCTGGACGATGGAACTTTTAGTTTTAAGAAAATCTTCCAAAGGTTCGTGAAACTTTTAAAGAAGGCAAAATAAGTAAATAAAAACGCCACGATTGTTTTAACAACACACAACGACGAGAAAAGATGTCAAAAAGGTGACGAAAAGACAGAAAACGATGGAAAGATGACGAAAACCCACGAGAAAGAAATCGACAGAATAGCTTACAATGTAAAAATGAAGGTGCCAAAATAGCAACAAAAAAGACGACAACAACGGTAAAAAGTTGTAAAAAAAACGACGAAAAATGCAAAAACGGAGTCAAAACCTAACGAACAGACTAGCGAAATGTGATGGAGAAAGATGGCAAAAGAATCCTGAAAAAATGACAAAAATACGTCAGAGACAAGGCAAAAAGACCACACGAACGATTTGAAAATACAACAAAAAGATAACGAAAAGACAACATAAGAACGACGAAAAGATAACAAAAAGATGACAAAAAGACGGCGAGAAGGCGTAGAAAAGCCAACAATAAGATGATGATAAGAAGAAGAAGCGACGAAAAGACGATGAAAAAGAAGACACGAAAGACTGGCAAAAATATGATGAAAAGACACTAAAACAAACGCCAGAGACTATAACTAGATGTCCAAAAGGCGATAAAATGACGATAAAAAACTGTAAAACAAAGACTGAAAACAGCATGAGAAGATAGTAATTTATAAAAGCCTTCAAAAGGGCGACAAAATACGCAAAAGACAACCAACATCCGGCAGAAAGACGACAAAAAAATCACGACGAGAAAAAAAAGATAAAAGACAGCTTTTGTTTTCTGGACCACAAACAGGATGAGAAAATTGTAAAAATAAACGGAAAGATAACAAAACGAACAGATGACAATAAACAAATAAGAAAAGACGAAAAGATGCCAATACAGACACAAAAATAACAAAATCAACTAAAAATACGAAAAACTAGGATCAAAAAACGACGGAAATAACATGAAAATATGATGAAGAGGACGAAAAAAAAACAGCGACAAAAAATAAAACACCATAAAACAATGTTTATAAAGTGTCACAAACACGACAGAACATGCAAAAAAATGATGAATATACGACAGAAACGCTGACAAAATGTCGACGAAAAGACGCAAAACAGCGTCAAAAATAGTAAAAAACCGTCGAAAAACCCAACAAAAATAAAGAAACGATTTAAAAAACGTCAAAAGCATGACAAGATTTGCGAAAAAAGACGATGAATAAAGAACAGAAAGAAGACAAAAGAACGACGAACCGTACAGTAAACAAAACAGCATTTTGGCTGCTTTTTACATGCCAGAAGGCATTGGCATTAGGTTTAAATGCCACTGTCGGTTTAAAGGCAACAGTCTTAATGATCGACTTTTGTGGAAGTTTTGGTTGTTTTGACAGTAAACAAGACGACGCGAAAAGGTGATGAAAAGACGACAAGTAACGATAAAAAGATAACAAAAGAACGAGAAAAAATCGACAATATAACAACGCCAAAATGAATGTGCCAAAACAGCACCAAAAAACAGACGATAACAATAAAAAAAACGGAGAAGAAGCGACGAAAAACGCAAAAACGAAGTCAAACTGACGAGTAGACGATAGACGGAAACGTGATGTAAAGATGGTAATACGACCGTAGAAAGACAACACAAATGTGACAAAAAGATGACAAAAGGACGATGAAAACGCGACGGAAAGATAACGAAAAAGTTATGACAAGTAGGTGGAAAGCTGGTGTAAATGAAAAACGAAAGCTGACAAAATAAAATGAAAATACGAAACAAGATACGATGAAGACGCTAAAAAACCTATTTGACTATTTTTGTCAAAAACGTTGAAAAGACTACAAACAGATGCAGAAAAGGTGATGAAGGGACGATTTAACGACAGCAATATGGCTACAATAAATGCTATAACAGATTACAAATGAGGACTAAAAGACGCAATCAAGAACAACCAAAAACGCAACGAAAGACAATAAAATATATCCAAATATATCAAAAATATATGGCAAATCGCTGAATATAGACAAAAGAGGCAATGTAATGATGACAGAAAGACGAATGATGAAAGACCAACAACGAATGTCGAGAGTCAGCGTCTTTTAATCATTTAAGTCATATTTCAGATATGTATGAAATGATTTATTTGATTAAAATTGAAGTGTACTGCAAATGAAGCACAAATGTTGGTTAAATTCTATTCAAACTAACATTTGGTCCAATTTTGCTCTTTTATTGATTTTGAAACGAAAGTGCGTAACCCGTTCGGTGATAAAACTACGGATTTTACCTGGCAACGCTGCGTCACCATCGACGGCGATCTTTTCCAGTTGTACACGTTCTGGGCAGAGATATCTTCTTGCATCAGCTCACGACGTCGTCGACGACGACGGCGACGCTGGAAGACAGCAAATTCATAACCATAAGCTTCCGTCACCATTTGCCTGCCTGCTTGCCTGCCTGCCTGACCGAGGAAAAAAAGGAAGCAGGATGAATACGAAGAACGCCCCGGCATCGCAAAGACGTTTTCGACCATTCGAGATGGTAAACGATTTGGAAGCTCATATTTTTTCGACCATCTCCCCCGTCGTCGGTTCCGGTTCCCGTCCGTGCATTCCCCGTTTCTTTGTAATCCTCCTCGGAACCATCGAATTCTGCACACACACAGAGAGAGAGAGAAAGGGACGATAGCATGTATCAAAGTTCAGTGCTTGTTATTAACTTATTCCCTGGGAGGAAACGGCATCTGGCGAATCTCGAATTCGCCGGTTTGTTGAGCTTCCCCGAATACCGAAGCCGGCAAAAGTCCATTGCCTTTCGCGGATCGGCGAAAATTTTCCGTCGAAATCAAATGGCCATCGATCATACTGCGAGGAGTGTGATTACATATTTATAGTCAGTTTTGAAATCTATAATTTTTGTTTTGAATACGAAATGAAACGTTGGTTTTCGCTGTGGCATTCGGTGAACGGTAAATATTAAATGTTTCGGAAAGTTATGATTGGATGTGAACCGCGTGGCACTCCGTAGGTACCGGTTGGCACGGTAAGCTGTTGAATTTTTCAACACTCCTACCCGACCTCGGGGAAGTTGTTTTTCATGTTCAAGAAAGAGGTTGAGAGAGAAAGAGCTTTTAGCCAATAAAAATCT